>NW_026526710.1:85776944-86261944 GCF_024362965.1 Panthera pardus | reverse complement strand
CACCCGCCCAAGGTCCCCGCGGGCTCCTCTGCGGAGAGGGGCTGGGCCGCTGGGACGGGGACACACGGGCACTCACAGCGCCCCTGTTCCTTAAAGCGGGTGGTCAGCCACGTTGTGGCAGCTTGAGGTCCTGTCCGTGCCGGCCTGTGGCGTGGCCTCAGAAGGCCGCCCCTCTCAGGAAGGGGATCCCTCCTGCCTTCGTCTCCGGGGTAGGAGTTGGGGGCTTGGTCACAAGCACCGGTTCCCAGGTCGCGGTCCACACCACAGCACCTGTGGGCCTCTGTCTGCCGCCAGTCCCTGGCCTTCCCGCGGGGGCTCTTGGTTTGAGCTTAATCAGAGCCCGGCGGAGCCACAGGCTTGGTGGTCAGTGCGGTCCTCTGCCCCCCCTCCCCCCCGCCACGATGGGCGGGGGCTGGTCCACACGCAGACTGGGCAGGATGCTTCTCCTGGGGCCTCCCACGTCAGGGACACACCTGCGTGCCCCGTGTTAATGTCACTTAGGAAGAGGGCACTTCCGGCTGGAGGTGGAGGAGGGCACATTGCCCCTACCTCCAGAGCCCCGCCCCCCATCTCAGGCCTTAGGCGAGGAAGCAGGGGCTCCCCAGCGACTCCGTTCCCGGGAAGGCTGCCTGGCCCCGCTTGGAGGCGGGTAAGGGTGAGGTGGGGCAGCCAGGCCTGTACCTGTTATTCCCAGCATCTGCTTCCAAGCACCCGCCATGAAACATCGCGTGCCCTTCACACACGCGCGGGTTTTATTTCTGCACTTGGCTGTAGAGGGTCTGAGGAGCTCTACGTCCGCCTCTCGGCTGTCAGGGTGCTCTTAGCTTCATGGGTCCTCGTTAGGGCTCCAAGGAAAGTCCACCATCTAGGCTCCCCCGGTGGGACCGGCTGGTGGTGGGACACCGCAGGGGGTCCCGCACCTCCAGGCCCAGAGTGGCGAGGCAAAGAAAAAAAAAATTTAAACAAGCAACAACAACCAAAACACCACCCTTACGGAAAAGCAACCTGGAGATTTTGTTCCGGTAATGACTGATTTCATACTTTGAGTGAAAATGCGACTGTAGCCCAGCCTCAGGTCTAAGCAAAGGGAACGGTGTCTGCCTCCTGGTTCTTTCCTGGAATCTGCGCTTGGGGGAATTGGAGCCCCAGGAGCTGGCGTTCTGAGCGGTTATCGATGGGCTGGCTGGGAGAGGATGGGCGCGGGAGGCCAGAGGGGCCGGACGGGCAGGGCTCAGTCTGCGGGCGGACAGGCGTGCTCCCGGAGGCCGTGGGCTCATCTGCAAAGCTGCCTTCCCTAAAAGTCCCGAACAGAGAGATCCACACCGCCTGCCACCAACAGAAGTGAACAGAGGATCAGAATTTAACAAGACCCGTGGAAGAGAGTTAATGGTGTCGCTTCAGTTCAAGCCCTGTATTTCCGGACGGTTTTCCCCGTACAAGGCAGGGCCACCCTCTATTGGTTGGGGCTCTTCTGCAAAGGCGCGAAGTATTAGGTAGCTTTTCCTGAGCCCCTTACAGCCGTCTCTGCATCTCAAGACCTTTTAGCCTGAGAAGTCCCTTGTGTGACTTCATCTCACCCGCTCTGAAGGACGTGAACTTGGCGTGTGAATTTGGGTGGGCATGCCCTTGCTTGCCTACGGCAACTCGTCCCAGGAAGAGAGGACCCGAAATCAGGTCGGTTGTGGTTCTCTAGATTGCACAGTGGCCTTAATAGTCTCAGGAATCTCTAACGTACCCGATGAGGAAAAGCTCTGGGGAAGAAAGTACAAGTTAAAAAAGCGTGAGTTTAAAAACGAGAAACCAAAGACCCAGTAATTGAAGATTTCCTCCATTGTGTGGATTCCATAATGATGGGCGTTAATCTGTCATGCTGCTGCTTTGAGTTAGGAACGAAGGACTAGCCTGGACAATTACCAGAAACAGGACACATTGGTGCATTTGGATATACGGACCTATGTGGGGATAATACTTCCCAAAGGGACCATAAGCTAGAAAACCAGATTGCAAATCACTTAGGAGAAAACCGTCCAGTGTACCAGGACAAGGGCGCATACAGCGCCTCTGAATTCTGCCATTGTGTATTTAGATGAAAGTCACCAAGTGTCCCCATCGCTGTGCGGATGCACTCTCCGGCCCCGGAAGGTGACTGAGCCCCATCGAGAACCTCCTCCGTGCGGGGTCCCTGCCTTGTCGCGGGTGCTGCAAGGTTGTCCGCGGTGCACAATAAAGGACAGCAGGGTGATGCCGACTGCTGTCTGGGCATCGGGGAACGTGCGTTTTTAGCCGCTTGTCTTTTCTTTATGAATCTCACCATTTCGTTAGTTGTCTGTACTGCAGGCCCCACGGAAGCCGCGGAGGAAGAGATTCCGCGAGGCCTCCTGTAGGGTCTCCGAGACCCCGTCCGGGTCCGGTCTGTGTCCGGGGCCCCCACAAGGAGGGGGTGCGGATAGGACGCTGGGAACCTGTGTTTTTCAGCCAGGAAAAATCCTAGTTCCTTGGGTGAAAACACCCTGTGATGGAGGACAGACTCATCAAATCAGTTCAGCTGTGGCTTTGTGGTTGTTTGCTCACTTATGGGAACTTAAAACACCTCAAACAAGCCTGACCTGTACTCTGTGCTATAGACCTGACCACATCTCCCCCCAGGACAGGTGCTTTTCTTCTTTTTAAGTTTATTTATTTGTTTTGAGAGAGACACAGCGTGAGCAGGGGAGGGGCAGAGAGAGCTCCTCACTGCCAGTGCAGAGCCTGATGTGGGGATCGCACCCACAAACTTTGAGATCGTGACCTGAGCCAAAACCAAGAGTTGGTCACTTAACCAGCTGAGCCACCTGGGTGCCCCAGGACAGGTGCTTTTAAAACCAAGGTAAGAAGATGCACGAAATCAGTTCAGTCTGATCCCGCAAAATGAATGCACAAATTTTATTTTCTGCCCAAACAGTTGATGGATGTCGTGTAGAAAAAATACAGACGGAGGGGTGGCTCACAAAAGCCCCTCTGTGGGGAAAATTGTAGCGGTTGCCCCACGTGGAGGCCATGCAACTTGTGGGGTTTGGGCCGTTTGCAGCGAGCGGGGGGTGGGGAGTTGGATCTGAATTTCAGGTCTGGGGCAGACCCCGGGCTTCCTAATGCTTTCCCAGCCGTGACCTCTCCAGGAGGCTGCTCACCGGGGCTGGGCTCAAGGCCTCCGCCTGGGGTGGAGATAGGAGTGTGCATATGTAAAATAAGCCAACAGCGGTGGTTTGGGTGGGATGAGCGTATAGGGCACGTTTTTAAGTTCAATGTTGGCAAAACCTCTCATCACCTCAGCCCCACAGACTCAGCACGCAGGGGGGTGCACCTTCTCAAGCCAACCCAAAGGGGCGAAAAGCGCCGAGCCCCAGCCCAACGACGGTGGGAAAGGGCCCGACACACAGCGGGCCTAGGATGCTCGGCGTCTCCGAGACTAAGCTCTCCTCCCAGAGACTGTGGTCTGTGAGTGGAGGCAGGGAGCGGAGGGGCGGGAGGGGGGAGGGGACGTGCCATCGCCACACGGTGAGCCGAGGTGTCCTCAGAATGACCGACTGGGCACTTCGCCCGACCTGTTAAAAAAGCAGAATCGGGTGCCATCCCATGCGTCCCGACATGTGGGGTCTGGGGTGTACCTGGACGTCTGTATTTTTTCCCATGCACGTGCACACGCGGGCGGTTCTGATGGAACTTATTCATGAGCTGTGATTCCCACGGGTGTGGTGGAGTAGAACAGACGAGGTATGTTCCACGTTAAATGCAGTGATACTTAAATACAGGACGATATGCACTTCGTCCTCAGTTTTATCCGAGCCCATCCTAGGAACATCGGGCTCTGGTTCGGGGGGAGCAGGGGACGTGCAGGGAGGCACCTCCGCGTACGCCTGCACAGCTCCCGGAGCCCAGGGTGCACTGAGCCCGCGGGGTGCCTCCGGTGGGTCTCCTGTTTGCAGGTGGGGGCGCTGGCGGAGCTGCTCGCTCGGGACGGGCGGCTTTCTGTGAGGTCCCTCTGCCGCCCCTACGCCTGTCCCTCTCCATTCAGCAGCCGTGACCCACACGTGGCTTAGCGGTCAAGTGTGTGCAGTTAAATTCTCCCCGTAGAGGCAAGAGCCCAGCTGCAGGTAAGGCCCGTCGGGGCGTCGGGGCCGGAAGAGACCCTGAGCGAGGCCCGGAGCCGTGGTGTTCCGATCGTATGCCTGGAATTAACACCGCGTCCTCCAGTGAGTCCTACTTAGCTTCCCTACGTGTCTGTTTCCTCATGTGAATAAAAGCGATCCTAGAACTGCCTGCTTGTTAGGGTTGTTGGTAATGCGTACAAGACACCAGGTGCGGTCAGCCAAAGCCTCCCGTCCCGGGCTCTCTGGGGACAGCCGCACGTACGGGAGCAGCCGCCCTGGGTGAAAACTCAGCTCGCCAAACCCTAGCGCGTGCTGCTGAAAGGGGCCTGCAGGTATCTGAGGCAAGAACGTAGCTATATCGTCCCACGTCATCACCACAGACGCCCAGTTCAGCGACCGGCCCGAAGCCATCGTCCGGTCGGAGAGGTTGAGGCTGGTCTGCAGGGTCCTTCTCCTCTGCGCCCTGCAGACCTCGGGCCCTCGCTGGCCCTGACTCCGGATACTGCTGTCCACAGCATGCGGCGATGGCAGTCTCTCTCTTGTCCACGGGCTCGGCCGCGGTCCAGCGGTCCCAGAGCTCGTCAGGTGCGTCCCACTCAGTGAACCATGGACATCCGAGCAATCAGGCCTGGCGCACAAACTTGGATTTGGACTTGATGAAAGAATAGAGCCGGGAGACTGAATTCCTTATGCTGGTACCTCAGAGCCACGCTGACGGGTTACATTTAGACTATTATAAACCCTTTGCGTAGCCGGAAAGAGTCAGGTGATACAACTGAAATTCGTTCCCAAGCCAGAGCTTAGACCCTGCTGCAGGGCCTTTCAGGACCGAAGGGAAATCTTCACTTAAAAATAAGCATATAAGAAAACAGTTTAACAGCAGCGATGCCAATGGCGAAGTTCTAGCAAAGAAGAGGTGGGGATTTGACTTCTTTCCTCTGGGAGGAATGGCCCAGCTCACACCGGCATGGCTGTGATCTTGCTGGGCACCTAGTGCCAACCACGCACCGCATGGGATGCGCAGAGATCAAACAACACGGGGGGCACACGTGTGGGACATGGTGGAGGGCAAACGGAAGAGCAGCGGGCGAGTCTGTCCTTGGTGCACGTGACATTGGGGGGCAAGTAAGGTCATGTACTGTGAAACCTTGTACGGTCCTTCCAGCAGCCCTGGGTACAGTGTGGGATCCCACCAGAGAAGCCCACGGCCTTGGGACCAGCGGTGATGGAGAAGCAAAAACCCCAGCATAAAGTGGCAGAAAAAAAAAAAAAAGAGGAAGAAGAAAAAAGAAGAAGATGGTTGCAGTCAGTCAAATAAGAAGTCACCCAGGGGGGCCGGACTGAGGACACCCCGCCTGGGAAGGAGCCAGACACACAGGGATCAGCGGGACCACTGGGACCTTCAGCTGGAGACTTGCTGTGGTTAGGACGTCTGAGTTTCTTCGAACAATAAACACCGCCTCCCCCAAAATCACCCTCCGGTTGGGTGGGTGTCTCTGTTCCAGAAACCACTGTCGAGTGAGTGACGTCTCTGTTTCTCAGAGATGTTCCAGGAAGCCATTCTGTGATTTTCACAGCATTACTTTCAAAGGTCCAATACGTCTCCCCTCCGAAGCTTTCTGGGGGCCATTCTAGCATTTAGATGAGGTGGGCTTTAAAAAAAAAAAAAAGTTTTATTGCGAATTCGCGTAGAATTTGAACAACAATAGAGCATTGTAAGTGCATGTTCTGGTAGAATCAGGTCCATGGCTCACAAATTGTGCCCTAAATCGCTATGCTCCATGCTTCGAGTCTCAATAAAAAGACTACATTGGGCTGTAATTCGATGAAAGCTGATATTAATTGACAAATTAAAACTGCATTTGTCCCTACCCAAAATGCTGCACATCACAGATTTCAGTGTCCCCGTGCCCCTTGTGTGCTCAGAGAAGCCACTTTCAGGACAGGAACGCCTTCTCTGTGCCCTCACAAACAGCCGTATTCAGGGACACAAGGCCCAACTGTTACACAAATATTAGTATTCAGATGCGCTTGTGTTTTGTTAATGTGTTTAAGTATGTACAATATAGCTTTTGTTTCTCTCCCGCATTTGCATTAATTTATATTAGCCACAGAATATAAGGCACAGCTAGAAAATCAGACTCTATTTCTGTGGCAACCTATAAATTAGCATCCCATCCTGCGAAAATCTACAGCTTTGTGCGGCCCTAGGATTCTGTACGTTGCTTTTTCATGTTGCTACTGTGCCGCGAGCCATTTAGTACATTTAGTACATACGTTGTAAAAATACTTGTGTTGCTCCCTAGCTGAATTTCATCAGGGGTCCCGAAGGACGTGCCATACTCTAAGGGACGTATTTCTGAGGCATCGGGCACAGCTGACCCTGCGTGCTGTCTCCTAGGAGCCTGGATAAGGTCACGGGGATCCCGGGTTCCGGGCTCTGCCTTGTACTTTGTCACTGGCAAACACTGAGCACGGACGTGGGGAGTGAGGTTCTCTACTTTGGAAGTACAGGTCAAGAAACTGTGTGATGAGTATCATTCACGGGACCGTCTCCTGACGGCCAGGATTTTGTTGAAAGAGAGTGGAATCGTTCGCCTTCTGTTTCTGATGTGTTTGTGAAAGTATGTGTCGTGTAGATGCACAAACATCCTCAAACACTCCCTCCATCTCTCCCGTGGGCGGCATCCCCCCCCCCCCACCTGTGCACCTGCAGACCCAGCCCCTTCTTCCTGCCGCCTGCGCACTGGGTGCCCTCCCCTCCGCTTCGGCACCCCCGCCCGGGCCCACCCATCCCATCCCTCGAGGGGCCTCCCTGAAGCCCCTGCTCCCGCCCTGTGGTCTCCGTATCAGCAGCTGACACGAAACTGTACGTTATGTTGGTGTCCCGTGGCCGAAGGGCAAACCGCCCCACGCTGGGTGGTTTCAAACAACGGGAATTTCCACGCTCACATTCTGGAGGCTGGAGATCCGAACTCAGCGTGTCCGCGGGGCTGTGCCGTGGCTGCCGGCTTAGGGGAGGGTGGGCGCCAGGTCTCTGACCAGCCGGTGCTCCCGCATCACTCCGGTCCCCGCTCCCATCTTCACGTGGCCTCTTCTTCCCGGTGTGGCCGTGTCTGGATCCAGAGCCCCCTCTTTCTGCAAGGACAACAGCCGTTGGTCAAGCCCACCCTCCTCCCGTAGGGCCTCATCTTACGTTGGTGTCTACGAACGACCCTGTTCTGAAAAAGCTCGCGTTCACAGCTACTGGGGTTTAGGGTGGGGACCTGCCATTTTGGGGGGGCCCTTCAATTCATGGCACTCATTTTCATCAGTGTTCCTGAGACAAGGACCGGATGTTCATCACTGCAAACCAGGCGCCTGGCACAGTGCACCCCGCTTACTAGGTCCTCAGCAAATAATGGCTGGGTGGCTGGGTGGCTGGGTGGGTAGATGGCCGGGGTGGCTGGGCGGGTGGCTGGGGAGCTGGTGGTGGGCGGGAGGGAGGGTGAGTGCCTGGATGGGTGGCGGGGAGCTGGGTGGGGAGCCGGGTGGATGGTCCGTGGGCGGATTGGCAGGTGGGTAGAGAGGCAGGTGGCCAAACAGACGATGGATGCTGCCGTTGGGTAAATGACAGTGAGCAGATTAGTGGGTGGTTGAAGGAAGGAGGGTATTATAAGGAAGCGTGAGGAAACCCACATTTTCTTTTTTTGTGTGTTTACTTTTTTTTTTAAATTTTTCAACGTTTTTTATTTATTTTTGGTACAGAGAGAGACAGAGCATGAACGGGGGAGGGGCAGAGAGAGAGGGAGACACAGAATCGGAAACAGGCTCCAGGCTCCGAGCCATCAGCCTAGAGCCTGACGCGGGGCTCGAACTCACGGACCGCGAGATCGTGACCTGGCTGAAGTCGGACGCTTAACCGACTGCGCCACCCAGGCGCCCCAACATTTTCTATAGATAAGTAGCAAAAGGTGGAGTGGGCTGGAGTGGACGTGCACTTAAACCTAACCTACAACTTGAGAGGAAAGTGGATGCGTGGCCATTCTGGGAGGAAACGCTGCGTTCGTGTGTGCGCACAAAGCTATGAGATGGTGGGATCCCACTTGAAGTCCGCCGTTCCCGCTTCGAACTTTACAGTCGTGGCCACTTAGAGAAGAGAGGCCAAATGAAAATGTCCTGAATAAGCAGTTCTCTAGTGCAACAGGCCTCTTGTGGAATCTCAAACTGAAGAATTCTAAATGCCCCATTTCTTTAAGGCATGAATTGCGAAAAGATGTGGGAAGTTCCATGTTTATCAAGAATGCTAAAAATACCTTTGGTCAAATAAATGCTCCCGGACACGTTTAGCTTATGCACCAGTGGAATTTTCGAGATTGAACGTCCCACTAAGGTGCCTGCGGTGCTGGCCTCTCCAGACGCGGCAGGGCGGCGCCCAAGGGGGATTGGCCACGTCGGCAGGAAGCGGGGGTGCTCTTTATGTGGGGTGCCAAATCTCGAGCCAGCGAGGCAAGTCCCGGGGCCCGAGAGCGGCAGGTAGGGTGCTCGCTCGGTCCAGGTTGGGTCCTGCCCGAGCGACGTGGGGTTGCCGTGCAGCTCGATGGCCCCTCGCGCGTCCCGTGGATTCGGTAGGACACTAGCCCTGGAAGAAAGCGTCATTGTCCCCCGCTCCGCTTTGCACGGCCCGTATTCATATCTCACTGTTGTTTGCAGGGGAGGCAGATGTGGAGCAGAACAATGGGGCCCCCTCTCAGGACACGGCGGTGACAGACTCCAAGCGCACAGCGGACCCAAAGAATGCCTGGCAGGACGCCAACCCAGCTGACCCAGGGGGCCGCCCCCACTTGATCCGCCTCTTTTCCCGAGATGCCCCCGGGAGGGAGGACAACACCTTCAAAGACCGGCCCTCGGAGTCAGACGAGCTCCAGACCATCCAAGAGGACAGCACAGCCACTCCCGAGGGCCTCGATGTGATGGCGTCACAGAAAAGACCCTCCCAGCGGCACGGCTCCAAGTACCTGGCATCCGCCAGTGCCATGGATCACGCCAGGCACGGCTTCCTCCCGAGGCACAGAGACACGGGCATCCTTGACTCCCTCGGGCGCTTCTTTGGCGGTGACAGGGGTGTGCCCAAGCGGGGCTCAGGCAAGGTGAGCTCTGAGGAGTAACAGGGGTGCACAGAACGTGTGTCCGCTGTAGTTGACAAGGAGAAGGAAGGAAAGTGTGCAGGTGAGCTAAGCCGTAGGGGAGATGCTGGTGCGGCCCCTCCGCTTTCCACCTGCCGTCCTTGCTGGACGTGCCCCCCGGCCGCGGGAGGGGCCGGGGGGCCGCCTGCCGTGTTGGCACACAACTCAGCCTCTTTTCCCTCCTCCCAAGGGATGCCATCGGGATGTGGCCCAGGGCTGCAAGAACGTTCCGAATCGGGCATCTCTAGGGTGGCCTGGTGTGGGCACTGCAGGAAGGGCACCGCGTTCTCGGCTCTTTGGTGGCTCATGCTTGGGGGCTTCGTGGCTGCTTTGCCTCCCGCGCCCCCGCTTTCAGGTTCGGCATTGGGTCGTGCTTGTTTTTCTTGGAGTCTGCACTGCTAGCTTCGCGTTGTCTTGCAACAATAATGCGATTGAGGACTTTCGCACAAAGCCGAGATTTAAATTCGCCTTGAGCAGATTTTGTCTTTTGTCTGAGTTATTTTGGGGGCAAGGGGTGGGGGGGGGGGCGGGAGGGTTGAGTGTGCCTATGAATCACAACTGTATTATTCTGTTATTCCATTAGCCTGAATCTAGAGTCTGTGAAGTTTCATTATTTAAATATTCTGTAGATGAGAATTGTATCACGAGACAAAAGGCCCCCATTATACTCCCGTGTCCAGCGGTGGCTTCTGGACTGGATTGTCACTGGGTCATCCGTGCTCATGTTTCATCCAAGAGCCACATCCCAAGTGGCTTTCCCATAGCAGACACATAGCACGTCACATGCCTTTTTGGGGTGGCGCATAGCTGAGCATTTCGGAAGGAGAGGGTGTTTTCAAAGAAGCCTGGGTTTACTGGCCGGGCGCACAGAACTCACACGCCGTAGGTCTTGCTCTGGCTGTGTATTGTTCTTATTCTGAACTCGGTCTTGGGAACGTCAAGAGGCTTTTGGGTAAAGTGTGGAGCCGGGACCCCGACCTGCGGTTTCTAAAGGAGCTTCTAAAAGTTGCTCTCATCTCTAACGACAATTCTTAAAACGACTGATGTTCGTGAATTGGTCGCGCGCGAACCACGCGGTCAGTTTCGCTGCACACGCGGGGCCCCAGGCGCTGCTAATGTCTCTGGTACCTGCCCCGAGGCGAGGCCGCTCATGTGGCTCTTGTCACGCCTTCTTGGGACTAACACTTGGTACATCCTGCGTGCTGACGGAGTTCTTCTTCTGCTCGGTTCTTTGAGTGTCTGTGTTTGGAGATGTGCGCTCTTACTCTGGGGCAGTCTCGCGTCACCCTAAAGTGTCGGTCCCCTGATCTGTTTCGAATGCTGGTTTCTGTCCGAGGTGCTTTCTCGAGCACGGCTGTCTGACCACACCAGGTTCTGGCTGCCCAATGAAGCCTTGCTATGATGCTAAGCACGCCGTATGCATGCAGCCACTCTGGAACCATAAGCTTCTCTGCTGAACTCAAGGAACAGGAAAAAATGTATTTGAAGTGTGCAGAAAAGATTAAATGGCTATATAGCATATATTATAAAACAAACTTCATTTCAGTGCTTGTGGCTTCAATGAAAATAAAATTGTGAATGCATTTATATCAACCATTGTGACTCTATTTCCGAATGATGTATATGTGTGTGTGTGTGTGTGTGTGTGTGTGTGTGTGTGTGCACGCATACACGTTTTTCTTCCTTTATGTAGGATCACAACCTTTATTGCTTTAAGGCTCTCCTCCTCTTTAATACTTTCAAAGAAAAGATTCAGCTCAGAAGTAGGCCTCAGCTTTGCAAAATAGGGTTGCTAGATTATCAAGGACCCAGAGAAATGACAATATTTCCACAGGATTTTAAAAACAAAAAACAATGTTTAAATAATTGTGTTAGAGTTTCTGAAGTGTCAGCCCTGTTCACTGCTGAATGTTGAATAAAGAAGGTTTAAAAATGAACAGCCTTGCCTTTTGATGCCAGAGAAAAAGTTGGGAGTTTGGGTGTGTATACTCACACGAGTGCTTACCAGGCACACCGGCAGGAAAGCAGTGTGTTTTCAACACCCCTGTTTTATTGCAGCCTCTGTTTGCTTTTAAACACTGCAGATGTACACTTAATCACTCTCCACCCAGGCACACCCCCACAATGGCCCTAGGATTCTGGGGTCCTTACTGGCCTGGGCTGCCGAGGGGTTCTTTTTGGGTTTTGTTTTTATTCTTGCTTTGCTCTGTGTATAAATCAGGAGAGCCCTCATTTTATTGAAAGGTCTTTGGGTTGAAGCTTGAGAAAAGAAGAGAATCCAAAGGCCCGATTATCATCCATAAAAGCCCATTTCAGGTTTCCACCGTCTGTCGCTGACGGGGTCGTTGGGTGAGGTACGGGGAATGCTAAGGGCCCCCCAGGCCTGAGTGGCAGCCTGCCCCCACCGTGTGGGTTTGGGGGGAAGCAGTTACTCAATTACTCTGTCCGGAGTAGGTTTTTCATGGGACAGTCATGCAAGACTGAATGCACGGCCCCTGGGAAGGAGGCTGTTGGCCTCTGGCCCTTCCGGTGCCCCTCCCCCCGCTGAGGCCACGTGGGACTCCTGCCCCCCCCCAATCCTCGGAATGCACCGACAACACCCACCCTCGGATGGCCGGGGTGTTGACATTCAGGGAAAGTGCATTATAAATTCCTTGAGGAGGCATATTCTTTTGAGAGCCACAAATGAAAAGTGTATTCATGGGGAACACGTTCCTTTGTTGCAGGAGGAAAGAAGGACCGTGTTGTTGCCTTTAAAGGACAGGTTTTCCAACGCCCTGGGACGTGGGGTCCCGGGAGGAATGGACAGGCGTTTAGGACAAAGTTTAAGATGCATGTGTTCTTTGTGAGAAGGGCGGCTCTCAGAGCTGTCCCTCCCCACCCGCTGCCGTCCCCACCCCGTCAGACCTCACGTGCCCACACGGGGGCTGCGGCCACTCGGGCCCTGACCGTTAGCTTTGGAAACTGTCCTTGTTCCTTTTTATCTCGAAGAGGTGAGGTCTGATGAAAATCTAAGCTGGACACGGTGACGTAACACCTGGACGGTTCCCAAGTAAGAATGCAGCCAGAATATGCCCATCGCGGATTTCTCCATACCGCTGTATTTTAAGAGTTTTTGAAAGTCGGTCCTGCACTGATGATCTTGCTGTCATCTTGACATTCACTGTCAAGGCTCCGTTTATAACCTGCTCTCCGTTGTTCAGCACTGAGGATGATGTGTATGCCTCTAGTTTTGGTTGTACGGGATGAAGACCGTTTGTCATTTACTGCTATGGCGTGTCATCGGTCTTGTAGATTAATCACCGCGTCCTGTTTGCTGCCTTTAAATTCATTTAACACATTTTAGTTCTGCCGTAGCTCAATTCCTCATTGTTCGCGTAATATCCCAGTTGTGTAGATACGTTCTGTACTCTCGTGGGGAGTGTGGCGTTCAGAGGCGGCGGGAGGGACGTGGTAGGACATGTGTGTTGGGTCCTCCGGGCCGCGCGGCACCTGCCCCCGAGTCCACGGCCACTGGTGTCAGCGGGCGGGACCTGAGTTAGGACGGTGGGGGCCTTGCCGCGTCCTCTGTACGAGCCACACGTCTGTACGCTATGCTGATGGGTTCGATGCTGACTGCCTTCTGGTGATTGTATGCCAGTTTGATTTTGCGATGAACTTTTGTTTTATAGACATTTCTTCCTTTTTATGCATTCATTAAACATTTTGACAGACCAACGGTGGTGTACTAATTGCTCGTGAATTTCCTAAGCTGCCTCCTTCCTGTTCCCTCCCTCCCTCACTACATGCATCACTGGTGTGGTTGTGGTCCCCTGATGGGACAGCCAACAGGTGAGTGTGCGAGCACCTGCCACCTGTGCACAGCCAGGTCTCTTTCTCGCTCGTGTGCTTTTGCACAGACATTCGTTTACTCTTTTCTCTCCACGGACAGATAGCTAAGCGTCCCGGTCTTTCTGCCGTGACTGCTCTCGTTCTGCTCGACGTGTGCAGCGCGTGTCTGGGAGTGCCGTCCCACGTGGGTGGGCAGACGTGGGCACTGAGCAGACCCCTGTCCCCTTTGTGTGTGTGGGACACAGTCCCCAGGGCAGCATTTCCTGAGCGACTGTGTGCCCCGCTGAGGGTACGTCCGAGGGGGTCCCAGGAACCCGGGCAGTCTGGCGTTGGGGGGCGTCAGCGAGTGTGAAGGTCATACATAAGGTGGGTTGTGGATGAACTAGGCACAAAAGCAAGAATGCGATTAATTTGGACGCACTGACCCCTCCAACGACCTCTGCCAGGAGATGCTCACCTCCTTCGATGTTCATTTACATACAGGGCATCTATTGATTTTCCTTTTGGTAAAACATCAGCCATTTGGTGGCAGGAATTTCTGACCGGCTGATGGAGATCTTGACTTGACATCTCAGGGAGGTACCCCACTCTCCGGAGCTCCCGGGAGCGTCTAGGGCGTTTAACCACTGGAGAATCTCTGGTCAAACTCTGGCTCACATAGTAAGCGTTTCTCCACACGTCTACACCACACCATTAGGTGCTCTGGAGCCTTCCTCTGCTTCCTAAGAAAGTCTGACGGGCAGGGAGAGTCACAGGAACGAGGGCTCCTCTCGGGGGCCCTTCTTGCCGTCGTCGCAGGCCCGTGGGCTGCGCCCCTGCCCGCACCTGTGCAGAAGAAGCAGGCCGAGCACCGCCTGCAGAGGGGGGAGGAAGCCTCGTTCCCCTCCTGCAGGTGCGGGGTAGGGGGGGTGTGTCTCCCGCAAGCCAGGCAGGTCCCGCCCCCCAGCCTCCCCGCCCCGAGCTGCATGGCCAGCAGCCCACGGAGGCAGCTGACACAGACCCCCCAGCCACCTGACACGGCTCGAGGAGCTGAGCCCGTCCTTAAGAAGGGACATTGTCCTAAACGGGGGAAACAAACTGGAGAATTCTTCTTTGCCTTTTGGCCAAGGGTGTAACAGACTTGCCTTTCTGCCACCCTCTGAGGCACGTCACGCCCTGTGGGGACAACCCGGCCTCATCAAGGCAGAAGCCACCCCAGGCGTACCCTCCCAGACGTACTTGAACCCAAATATTCAGTCGCCTTCCTCTTAAGTGCTCAGGACCCTGAACTAAACTCACCAGGGCTTCTTGCCGGAACAGAAAGATCCCCTCTCGCCGGGGAGGATCAGTTGTGGGACGTAGAGCTGAGCCCAGACTCGCCCCAGAGTTGCCTCTGGAAACCCCGTGTGCTCACTTTGCAATAATACTTCTAGAACGTCCTAACCTTCTTGTGTGTCATAACCACTGTTCATTTCCACACATAACCAGCTGGTAACCTGTTTTTAAAACATTCATTTAATCTGTGGCCAACCTGAGACATCTCTTGAAACCTATTACGTTGATTTTGTCTCTTGACCACTGTAAGGCTCCTTCCCTCCCTCCCTCCCTCCCTCTCTGTCCCTCTCTCTGAGGCCTCTGTCAGTCTCTCTGTCTCTGTCTCTACCAGCTTCTCTGTCTCTCTGTCTCTGTCTCTCTCTGTCTGTCTACCAGCCTCTCTCTGTGTGTCTCCCTCTCTCACCCACGCACATACCATTCTGCGACGCGCAGACAAGAGGACCTCTCTGCAGGCCATTTACCTGGGTCCTGTAATACTGTCAACCACACCGCTCAAAATCGCATGACACGCAGGTACTGCCCTGGAGCAAAAAGAGCAGGGAGAACGCGACACTAGAGGCAAACGCTCCTGAGGAAGATTTACAGCGATGGCGCTCAGAGTCCAGGGTAACGCGCAGCTCACGTCCAGGAACGTTACGTTAATATTAAGCTCCTCGGTCTCGGCGGCAGCAGGAGACGTGTCAGAGAGCGTGACCCCGCACCGTCGCCCGGCCTGACTTCGGCCACCGCGTTCCTCAAGGAACTACTTCCCGGCGCCCTGTGTCCCCCGCGGGGCGGGCGTGGTCTCGACCGTACGTCCCGCACGGAAGCGGCCACAGCTGCTCTACGGGGAAGAAGCCTCTACGGGCACCCGCCCCACGCAGCCCGGGAAAGCCCGTTAGCGCATCACACGGCCTGGAACGCGCTGCCTCCGCGCGAAACCTTACGGGGCTGGGCCCGCCGCGACCAGCGCTAAGGAACCTTGCTCACGTGACTGGGCCGGAGCCCCAGCCTCGCCCCTGAATCTCTCCTCTCGCTCCTTTCTCTCCCTGCCGTCTCCTCCCGCCCCGCGCCCTTGGCGGCCAGCACCCATCATCCTCACACCGTCTCCCTCTGACCTCCATCCCCCGCTAACCCTCCTCGCCGCGCGGGGGCTTGCCGAGCCCGGTCAGGAGGGGACGTTTGCTGGAGGACTTGGGGGCTTTGCCGCTGGTGCCTCGTGGACTCAACGGCCACTCTGTGTCCCCCGGCAGGTGCCCTGGCTCAAGCAGAGAAGGAGCCCTGTGCCCTCTCATGCCCGCAGCCAGCCCGGGCTGTGCAACATGTACCAGGTAAGACGCGCCGACCCTGCCAGGCCCTCCCCGTCCTCGGTCAGCACGGGCCACGTCCGGGCCGCAGCAGGTCGTGAATGCGTGGGGAAGTCGCTTTTGCCAAAGCGAGTGGGGCAGCCCCTGAGGGGAAGCAGGCAAAGGAAAGGCGTGGTGGCAGAAAACCCTTCCAGGGGCCTTTGAATCCGCAAGAGGGGTCCCGCGCACATGCCCGGGGCAGGGCCGGCCGCGGGGCCGGGGCAGCGGACAAGCCCACAAGGCCACGGGGGCCTCGGCGCGCCAGGGTCGACCCGCCCTTGGAAACCAGTGCCTAACACGCGTGGAGCCCTCGCTAGTTGGGTTGTCACGTGACGCGTGCCCTTGGGAAGTCGGGTGGCGGGTCGCTGTCCCCGCCCGGGCTCGGCTGAGCCTGCGCTGGGACGAAGGACAAGCCACTGCCTGTCCTCTACTGCTTGCGGCGTCTAGAGCCCCCGGGCCCGTCTGGCTGGCAGGGGGGCAACGGGAAAGAGGAGGCCCTAAGTCGGGCGGGAGTAACACTTCTCCTTGCTCGTGGGGGCGGCCCACACACAAGCTGGCGGCCACAGGCCTCCAGCGGGCGCCGGACCCGGATGTCTGAGTTTTTCACCTGGGAGAATGCAGAAGGTGGAGAAGCGAGGCCCGGAGACGATGGACAGGACGGTGAGCCCGCTGTCCCCACGTGCGTGTGGAGAGTCCCCACCCGCGAGCGACCACGCGGCGGCCGGCATCTCAGCTCCTGCTCCACTCGCTTTGGAAAGGCCTCTCTCAGCGGCGCCTCGGTCAAAGCAAACACCCTACCCGGGAGGTGTGTGGTCCCAGACACCCGGCAAAGCCACCGGAGTGCCAAAGCCACAGCAGTGTGTGTGACGGGACAGCAGTGAGCCCCACAGCGGAGTTAGAAGCCCCAGGCGGGGCTGGCTTGCTCCCTTCACCCTGCCGCCACCCGGCACCTCCCTGCCTCATTCTCTCCTCCGCTGAGGAGACAGTTGCCACCGGAAGCAGACGGATCCACGGAGAGGCCGAGACTTCGCCGGAACCGGCCAGATACAAAGTCGAGGAACACAGGGCTGTGCTCCTGAGGTCGTGTCAAGACACTTTCAACGGAATGTTGATTTTCCTCTTTTAAAGAACTGCTTGGCAGAGAAAAAACAACACCCCTCTCCTCCACGTCCTCACCCCAGACTGACTTCTGTGCATCCGTCAAAAAAACCTGACCTGAAAGAAATAAACATTCTGCCCAACAGCACCTTTGCGGCACCACGCGGACACGTCGTAAGGCACACGGGACGCACTGCAGGCTCCTGGCAATGGGTCCTCCTCTGCCTTTATCCTTTGTTCGGTCACGGAGACCCCGTTCCGGTCCAAGTAGGATTGGGATTGGCTTTGGAGGACGTACACGAGAAGGCTGTTAAAACACGGAAAGTACCGGCCGACTGTGTACGTTTTCACACGCCTGTTAAGTGACGGGAATTCCAAGACAGAGCCTGAGCCAAAACCAAGGGCAAATTCGCCACACGGACCCAGCCCGTGGGCTCGACAAAGTCCTTGCTGACCCCGAAGGCCCCTCACGGGCTGAGTTCCAAGGGCCGTTGCGTCCGTGATCCACGCGGTGGGTGCTCAGGACGCGAAATGCTTTTCAGGAGGTGCTTCAGGTGCACACGGAAGGTGGGGCGGCCTGGTCTGAGGACCTCGGAACCCGCCCCCCGGAACCCCCTTTCTGCAGAGAGGGCCTCAGCAGGCGGCAGGGCCGTGCTCTTCTCCAGCTGGGGTCTTCTCTCTGAGCAAGAACTTCCCATTACTTGGAATGTCTGCCCCCAGCAGCTTGGGATCCCTTACTCTTTCAAGAAGGTGGGTGTGTTTACTGGAGGTCTGACGGCACCCGCCGTGGGGAAGGATCACAAGGGCGGCACTAAACGGTTTCAAAATGCACTTGTCTGAGCATCTGTGACCAAGAGCACTTGAAACAGGCTTGCGGAGGGAAGGAAGGCCGCTGGATGAAACCACAATATGAACAGCTGACTCTCAGCTCTCAGAACCAAGAGTGCCTTCCCGCCCCTGTGGTTTGGAAACTCCAACGGGGTCGATGAGCACTGCCTTCCTACCTTCCAGAATGCTCTTCCTTCTCTCTCTCTGTCGTGGTCGATCTCTCTGCCTCTCTGCAAATACACCAAGAAAGATAGGAAAGCCTAGGAAAACTGCCATGAAATCAGAGGTAACCCATCCAAGGGCAGATCGGTCCCAGCGCTGCCCCCGGCCTTCGAGAGCCAACTCCCCACCAGGAGTTCTTGGATTCCAGGAGACTCGACATCTGTTCTAGGAATACAGAGCTCCACTTTTCCAGGGAGGAGCATGACCACGGCAGGCGAGGAGGGGGGGGCTACAAGCTGACGAGGAGGGCATCGTATTCAGGGACCCAAAAGCAGGTCAGAAAGGCAAGAATTCCAAGAGAGGAGCAGGGAGCACACCGGTGGAGGAGAACAGCAAATCCTGTTCTCCTGGGGGTCCCGCTCTGCACAGCCGGCCACACAGGGTCCTGCACAGGGTCCCCGTCTTGGCATCACTGCGTGAAGCAAGGGCCTGTGGACGAAAGAGGGGCGGGAGACGCCCAGAGCCGGAGGGTGCTGTGGGTGTGCCGAGCCTTACGCGGGACACCTGGTCCCGCAGCCAGTGCCCCGCGTGTGGCCGCCACGTGGGCCCCGGGGACGAGCGAGGGGCGGCAAGGGGACGGCCCACACTCCTGCTTGCTCTCCAGCTCCCATTCCCTCGGGCCTCGCCGGGGCCGGAGAGGGTGAGGGGTGGCCACCACGCGCAACAGGTTTAAGGGACCAAAGACTTCACACTGTGGAAAAGAGCCGAGCACGAATCAGACACACGGGCAGTGGCTCTGATTTGACCACCGTGCTCCCGTCCTCACCTTAAAGCATCAACAACAGCGAAAGCAGCCACGAGTGCTGCCCACACCGTGCGGATCCCTTGCTAACGGAGCGAAATAGTAGGGGCGGACGTGCTGCCCCAGCCCGGGAGCCCTGCCCCTCGGCCGCGCGAGGCCTGAGCTGCCCGGGAGGGACGCGCGGTGGCCCCGGCAGCCGCAGGCCCCCCTCTGCCGCTCACCGGCTCTGGCCTCGGGCTCACCGGTTTCTGCCCTCAGACCCCAGTTTCTCGACCAGAAAATAAGAGTGTCAGATGACAGATCGCGCATGTTCCTTTGAGGACGACGGTGTGGCGGTGTTCGGGGACGCCTGTAGCCGCACGTGGTGACTCCAGTCTTGCTGAGGCGGCAGCCATCAGGGCATGACTTCCTGTGCGCTAGGCTTGTTAGGAACAGAACCCTCGTCACGCACACGGGGAGGCCTCCAGAGATTCCCTCGTGCTCCTCCTTGGCGTTTCCTGAGTCCGATTTCTTCATCGTCGCCGGACAGACGGCTCGGACAGAGTCGAATGATTTCGACGGCTGCACCTTGGGCGGGCGCTGGAGGTCTAACCGTGGAGACCGGGAGCCCACCAAGCCCCTGGAGCGGGGGGGGCACGCAGGCCACCTGGATGTCCTCGCCCCAGAGGGGGCCGGCGGTCCGTTCTGCCCACCGAAGCCGCCTTGGGGACCCACGGCCCTAACTTGCCGGAAAGCGTCTTGCAACTTGCCTTTTCCTTCCGAAGAAGACTGTCCAGACCCCGCAGCTCCGAACATGCTTGTGCACAACCTGCGCACGAAGACAACTGGGTTCCAAGCCCAGGAAAGACATCCAGGGAAATTGTTTTGGCTTCTGTCCCCCGGGAAGCTAGCCTGATGCTCCTGCCAGGAAGACTCTACCGTGCACGCTGGACACACTGAGGTCATTAAGCATGTGTGTCTGCAAGGGGCAGAAGTCAGAGCGGTGCGGGCCGACCTCCGACCCTGCCTCCCACCGCTTTGGAGGAGCCAGCAGGGAAGCGTCAGAGACCGGTGCTGAGCCAGACTCCGGCTCTGGTCAGCGCCTGCTGCCCCAGCTGTGCGGCACGGAGCTTTCCTGCGGGGAAGACCACTGGTTCCTTCCTCTACGAGCCGTCACCGGTTTCCTGCAGCAAGTGGGCGGGGGGGGGGCGGGGGCTGCCTGTGACAAGGTGGAGACGACACGCTGGTCCTCGCAGACGCGCTCCCACTCGGACTCCTCACTAAAACGCCCGTGAGGCGCTGGGTGCACCAGCTCGCTGATGGGAGACAGAGCCCAGGAGGGCGGCAAACTCTCCACCATTTCTCCCCAACTTGGGAACCGCTTCCCGCCCTGACAGGCACCCCTGGTCCACCTCCGTCGCTCTCCCCTCCAAGGCACCCACTTCCCAGGATGAGGGGGTTGAGCACCGGGCACCGCGGGCCGCGACACTAGGCTGGCCGCGTCTCTCCACCCAGGGTGACGGCCTCAGGCTCGCATTTCAGTTCATTTCCCGGAGATCCTGGTTCTGGCCTCGGTCCCGCACCACCGGCCAAGGGAGGGAGAACCGTCCCCGCAGGGGAGGCGGGCGGGGGGTAGTTTCCCACAGCTTCATTCTCTGCTGACCTTGGAGCTGGTCCCTCCAATCAGGGGACAAAGCAACAGTCCCTCCCGAATGCCAGGAACAGCACAAACCCCCACACCACTCTACTGCCAGCAGCCCGCACCGGCCGGCGCTCTGACTTGCCAGTGTCCACAGAGAAGGCCGCTTCAGGACAATCGCCAGGTAACCTAGAATTTCCATCTGGATCAAAGGTCTGCCTGTAAAGTCCTCCAGAAATAGAGAAAAGACATCCGCTGCCACTGCACAGCTCTCTCTCTCTCGCCAAAGGAAGAAGCCGCATCTTTAATTAAACTCACTCGAGTCGGCAATCCAGGAGCAAACATATTCTTAAACTTGCACAGGGCACCTTGCACATATCATCCGAACGGAAAAGAAGTCTCTCCAGTTTACAAAATCTAAAATGCCTTGACTTTGCCAACAACGGAAACGGAAACAAAAACTAACCCTGTCTCCCGAGGCACGGCAGAAGTCTGGACAAAATGGCATCATTGCTTCCTCTGGAAAACGTACGTGAACAGAACTAGTGAGCGAGGCCCAACGGGCTGTAGGAGAACCTCGTGTCCATCGGTGGTTTCTGGGAACACCCGGGGGCCGTGGGAGTCTGGGATGTGTGGATCAGAGCAACGCCCCTGGGGATTCCGCCCCACACACCGGGACCCGCTCTGAAAGGGACGAAGGTGACGCCTCGAACGCCTCTTGGTCGGACCTGTCATTTTGTCCCCAAACTTGTGCCCCTTGGTGCACACGCTGGATTTGATACCACTTACCTCAGTGGCACCTGGGTCGACACCTGGGCCAGTGGCCACGGTGGGGACAGGAAGATGCCACGGTCCTTACCTCCCCGAGGTCGACAGGACGGCGGGGGGCCGGACAGGCCAGTTTTACGGTAGGAAATAGGTGTGGCCGGGCAGGTATACAGAGGAGTCTTGGATAGAAAGAGGAGGCTGTTCAGGCACAGAGTCTTTCAGGAAGTCCTCCAGGAGGATAAACCATTTAAGCAAGATTGTTTGTGGACGTAAAGGGTTTGTACACGCCGTGGAAGAAGCATGAAGTAAGAGAGAAGGGGCGGAAAAGTATCCAGGTTTCGTAGTAAACTCTGTTCACGGTTCGTAAGTATGAAGTACATCGTATGCAAGAGCGTATGAGGACTCATGACCACTTTCACAAGAGAAAACCGTTGTGTTGATTCCAAGTCGTGCTCAGGTGTAGGCCACTCAGGACAATAATGACACCATTACAGTCCGTGGCTCCAAAGGGGAAAGGGACTAACCACGCGGCTCCCCGGATCTGAGTTTTCCGAGACCGCCACAGAAGCAAAGATTTCTCTGGGGGTAGAAAGCAAAGGGCACATTCCTTGACTCCCGCCCTCTCAAGATGTCTGGGGAAACCCTCTAAATGGTAAGTGTCCTCCCTGCCACGCCGTGGGTATGGGCAGCGCTCCATGTTGTCGACCCTGTCCGCTACACGAGTAAGTATCCAAGATATGTTTGTCTGTTGGACGGCTGGTCGGTGGGCTGGTTTCAGTGACAGGAACAAAACAGAATGACGCGGATGAGACCGTCATTCGCGTGGAGCCATAACTTCCCATGGACAGTGGAAGCGAACTGGCTTCTAGCTTTCGGTGCATAGAACCGCAGCCTTTATACCAACAACGAAGCAGAGACATCCCGCTTCATTAACCAGACTTGCTCTCCTTGTCCCCAGCCATCACGGTTGCCAAAACAAGCAGGAACCAATTTTGGAGGGAAGAGCGGAGGGCACGGGTCCCCAGTGCTCTGGGCATTAGCTGACACCTCTAACTGTCTCCGTCAACACGCATTAATTTTTCCTTATACGCGAGAACATTTCTGTTTCTAGCCCATCCTACCTTCACAGCTTGTCGTAAGGTAAGTCTCCTAACTTAAACAAAAATAAACCGAATAAACCTCCAGGTTTTAAAAATTTATTCTTCTTTCTTACCTTTCCCTTGGGGCGTCCGGCTAGCCCGTGAGGAGTGTTAGGTCGGGAGCATCAGCCTCTGTCCCACGTCGACCCCACAGGCACGGGCCCCAGACTCCCAAGTTAGAGACGGGCCGGCACGCGCCTTTTCCACTCGGGTACCAGTCGCCACACCTGTTAAATGGAGTGGCTGGTTCAGAGGGTGCCGTGCAACATTTTTGGTCCAGAAACAGCAAGGGTGAACGTAAGAATCATACGCCCCATATTTGAAAGCGAGTACAATCGCTCTCTTAATTCCCTTTTTAAATTGAATCCTTTGGGGGACACATGGAGAAACTCTTGGAACTTGCGTGACTTACGTAATGGGGAAAGTGCCAGCAAGAAAAGCGTCCCTGCCGTTACCGTCGCCGGACGTCAGGGGCCGTAGCACAGAGTGAGGCCGCTGCAAGGGGTCTCCGTCGGCTCCGGGCTTCTCTTCACAGGCTCCGATGTTTGCTGAACACCAGCGAGCCGGCTGACAGGCCAGACCGGGAGCACGTCGGAGGTCTCGGCACCAACCGGGGCTTGAGGGGAGAGAGCCCGCTGTGAGGAGCAGCGAGCTCATTTCTTGCCCGTCATGTAGGAAGGACGGAGCTGATACCTGCCACACGCACTGCCAGGTCCGCGCTGGGTTCCAAGGGCCAGCGTCCCCCGAACTAGCGCGCGACAGAGTAAACGGCGGAGGGACCGAATGTAGTGTTAGTCGACGCGCGTGATCCGCAGGGAGCCGGGCCACACTTAGTGATTTTTGAAAGACGGTCTAATATTGTAACATATCCCGAGTCGTCGCATGGTCGTGAACACTCTTGACCGTCAGGGACGGGGGGCTGGACGCACCAGAATGTGAAGTTTGGGCTGTAAAACACCGGCAAGAACAGATGCTCACACGGGCTCCTCAGCGACCCCGTGGCTAATCAAAGCCCTTGGTCTACACGTGGGTGATCTTCCAGCTGTCTTCATTTGTGCGCGTGCATCTAGTGATTTGTCACTACTGTCTCGGCTCCGCCTTTGCACTCACGCAACACCCCCCGTCCAGAAGAGAAAGGCCAGCCGTGAGAGGCCCAGCCCGGCCCGTGAGAGGGGGGGACCCGAGTCTCCCTGGGCTGTGCCTGGTGCAACAGGGGACACGCAGGCACATCTCGGGGCTCGGGCCCCGTGAGCGCTGAGCACACAGACCGCCAGGACACACGGATTCACCATGATTCCCTTCCTTGACATGCTGATGGCTGACTCCCTCGACTTTAAATTCCTCTCTCAGAAAAGAAAGAAAGAACCAGAACTTTTTTTCCCTAACCACAAAACCCCAGGCACGGTGATACTAATTTTTTTCAAGATACACCATTTTCTTCTGAGAGGGAATGACTCCCATCAGTTTGTCTCTAATCAAATCCAAATGCAAACGTGGTGTAGACTAATGTCTTCTCCGTGTTTTCGGGAGCCGGGCACTGTATTCAAAGGAACGAATCTTCACCCCACCTGATGTGCATTGATCTTCAGATGTGTCAGGTGGAAACTAATCTCCTGTTATTACTTGTCAGTTTAAGAACTCCCAGCTCCCTGGCTAATTGGAAAACAGTTAAAAATCCCTTCCCGAGGTCTGGACGGAACGCGGAAGGGGCCTGGAAGCCAGTACATGAGCTCCCCCTGCTGGTGATGGACATTATCCCAAGTGGGGGGAAAATCCTGTTTGTTTTTCAAAAGCAACAGGATGACAGAGGTTAATGGAAAAAGCAGTTTACCCGCAAAATTTATGAAATGGTTGCTCTTTGTCCCCTGGCTTCCCTCCCATGGTGTTTAAAACTTCTCAGCATGACGTTATTTGCCATCAAGGAGTTGCTGTGTTATTGGTCATGATGCCAAAAAAAAAAAAAAGGAACACAGTAGCACCCGTGCATCCTGAGACCGCGTTTCAGGGCACCTACACGTGGCTCTGTTTAGGCGCCTTAAGCCAGGTCTGAACATAGTTTCACCAAACTGAGAAACGAGGGTCATCCTTAAGTGGTAGAATTTCTTCTACAACCTTTCAAATTTTGACTTCTTTATATGAATGTGCGTTATTTTGCCCGTTAGCCGAAATGCTTTCAGTAGATTCTTTTTTTCGAATTTCTCTTGTCCAAAATGTCCAGCGGCACATGCCTCGGGGATACCGTGTGGAGACGGCCTAGCCTGGGGTGTAGACCTGTGGATGTGGGGTGGGGCTCCCAGGGCCTCCGTCTCCGCGTCTCGGCTCTCAGCCGACGGGGAGCCGCTGCCCTGCCCCTCACCCACGGCCCGTGCCCCACCTTCGAACGCCCTCCTTTGCCCGCTAACCTCCTACGGAGGAAACGAGCTCCCGGGACGGGGTAGAGGCGGGCGAGGGCACAGCAGTCTTGAGAAATAACTGGAAAATGTTAACAGTTTTGCCTCCTTTTCTTTTCAACCTTAGTGAACACAAAAGTTCTTCATCAGAGAATTACTGTGTGTCTTAAAAACTAAATGACAAAAACCGTTCCCCTGTTACGGAGCCCCGGCCCAGTGGGCCAGTGGGACTGAAGGAGGAAACCGGGACAAGTCACTGGCCCGAGACTCAGAGGGTTTCCACAGGGGACGCTCGGCGGCCGCCGCCTGGCCCCCGCCCTTCACGCCCTTGCCCGGCCTGGCCCCAGCTGGACCGTGGGGCCAACAGGTCACCCTAGTGCCCCGGGGAGCTGCCCGTCTTTCCTACAGACCTAGCATCATCCCCGTCCGTCCTGTCCCGGCAAACAGGTCCCCTTGTTCACGGTGAGGGCTAAGGCTCCCCACAGACTCAAATATGACGAGTAACCAAACCCCGCTATCTTTCAAGTGACTCCGCAGGGCTCCCAGGGGCTCCCGCTGCTCTATGGACAAAGGTGCCGTGCTCTGACCACGACCTGAGCAGGGCCGGGGCAGGGCTTCGAGGGCCTCGGCCTCGCAGCCCAGACAGCCCTCCAGCCGCGGGTGGGCCCCTCGTCCCAGCAGAGCCCACAGGCCTTCGTCACGGTGCGCACGCTACTCGAGCTCAGACCCCCTGCCAGGCAGCTGCGCTTCCCGCCGTGGAGGTGGGGGGAGTCGGGGTCTGGGCGTCCCTTCTGCCAGGTGTCGGAGGCCACGGAAATGTGGCCAGACCACATCGGCCTCGCCAGATCTGGTCGGACCAGCGGCCAAAAGGTGGGAGCAACCCAAGTGCCGGTCAACGGGTGAACGGATAAACTAAATGCGGCGTGTCCGTGCGATAGAGCGTTATCCGGCCTTGAAAGTCTCGGAAAGAAATTTGACCCTAGCGACAACGTGGGTGAGCCTTGAGGGCGCGATGTTGAGTGAAGGAAGCCAGATGTAGCAGGGCAAATCGGATGAGATACCGAGAACAGTCATGTTCGTGGTGACAGAGAGTAGAGGGCGAGTGCCAGGGGCTGGGGAGGGGACTTAGTGTGTAATGGGCACGGGGTCTCAGCTTGGGCAATAGAAGCTTCTGCAGGTGGTGGTGTTACAGTTGCACGACAGTGTAAATTTACTTAACGCCACTGCACTGTGCCCTCAACACTGGCAAAGGCGGTAAATTTCACGTACATTTGACCACAACTAGAGACATATGTAACGGGTGGCTCAGATATAGCTGGCACCCCCACCCCCACCGCTGCGCGAGGGCATCATCACCATGACAACCAGGGTGTGTTTCGCAGCGTTTCTTCCTGTGCTCACCGCAGAAGCTCTTTAGTTAGTGATCCAAAAATAAGGAGGTTAAACACGAGGTCTAGCGTCTTAGGAAACGCCCTGAGGTATAAACCTCCCTGGAGAATGATTTTCCTTCCGTGGCAGCTCTTCACGGGCCCGGTGGTAATATTCTAGGAGGAAGACCCTCCAGTGCGTCTGGCTTCTCATGTGAGCAAATCAAAGCCCCAGCGCACGTCGCGGCTTGCTCGAATCACACAGGCCTTGGTGCCAGGGCCTCCCCGACCCCCGCGGCGTGCTCCCCGCCGAGGCCGCAAAGGTGAGATCCAGCTGAAGGGGTAAGATGCCGACGGAGAAAGAACAGTCCGACGGCACGTGAGGTCTTGCAGCCTCAAGGGACCGCGTTGCTCAGGAGACAGACACGTGTGGAAGGTGAAGGCTTTCACGGCAAGGGCGGCCTCGGGAGCAAGAGCTCGGGCCTGGAAATGAGATGCTGCATGTGGAGGGAAGGCCAGACTCTGGGACCAGGCGCCCAGCAAGGAGGGGCGACCCGCTAGACGGGTCTCCTCTGGTTTAGATACTAACCCACAGTGACACTCGGCCACGTCCAGTTCTGTGAAGTTTCAGCCAGGTGGGCTTTTGTGTAGCTGCTGTGAGGCCACAGCACCCCAGGACAGTCCCAACTGCGTCCACGTCGTACCCACACCACACCCGTCCCCTCCCCCATCCCGGCTCCTGCCACGTGCCGCCCTGCTCACCTCGCTGTGGTTTGATCGTTAGAAGAATGTCACATAAATGAGATCGCAAGGAAGGAAATCTTCTAGAACGGCGTCTTTTGCTCAGCGCTGCGCCGTGGCGATACCTCTGAGCTGTCGCAGGCATCCAAAGTTTGTTCTCTTTTATGGCGGGAGTGGCGTTCCCCTGGATGGATGCGCCATTTTGTTTGTCCTTTCTCCCACTGATGCACATTTGGGTTGTTTGCAGATTTAGGGATTATGAATTGAGCTGCGAAGAAACATTTGTGGACGCGTTTTCTCATGAACGTAAGTTTGCAGTTAAGACTTAAATCACTTTTTCCCCTCAAAAATGGTGACCCATACTAGGAAAAAAAATCACTTCCAAAAATATTTTTTTTTCCTTCTACCACTCAAAGCAGGATCATAGGGGAAGTAGATGGTTAACTTTATAAGAAACTGCCAAATGGTTTTACGGAGTGACCGCACCGTTTTTGCAATCTTGCCAGCAATGCAAGACCATTTGTCGTTCCGTATCCCCTCCAACACTTAGTGTTGTGAGTACTTTTAATTTTCCCCGTTGTAATACGTGTGTGGCCGTATCGCCCCATGGCTTTGATTTGCATTTTCCTAATGGCTAATGATGTTGGGGATCTTTTCACATGCTTATCGGCCCCCCACCCATCCTGGTTCCTGCGGTGTCAATTCCATATTTTGTCCACCGTTTTTAGCTGGGTTATTTTTTTTAACCACTGAGTTAACATACGCTGGTATGTTCTGCTTTCAAGTCCTTTGTCAGATGTGCGGTTTGCCAGTGTTTTCTCCAGCCTGTAGCATGATTTTTCATTCTCTTAATGGTGTCTTTTGCAAAACAACAGTTCTAAATGTTGATCAAGTCTGGTTTGTCAGCATTTTTTATGGGCCGTTCTTTACGTGTTGGGTCTAAGAACTATGTTTTCTTCTAAAATTTTATAGGTTGACATTATAGATAAAGATCTAGAATCCATTTTGAGTTAACTTTTTTATAGGTGTGATTTGGGATTGAGGTTCACTTGGGGGGTATGGAGAAGCTGTTGCCCCAATAACATTTTGTTGAAAAGACAGTCTTTTCTCCGTTGAATGGTCTTGCACCTTTCTCAAAAATCAACTGATCATATTTGGTGGCGGGTGGGGCGGGGCTATTTCTGGATGCAGTGTGTTCCACCGATCTATGTGTCTCTCTCTCCTCTAAAACCACACTCCCTTGATTACTCTTACTGTATAGAAATCTTAAAATCAAGTGATGTGCCTCCTCGAACTTTATTCTTCTCTTCCGCAATTTTTTTGGCTTTTTTGGTTCCTTTGCATTTCTGTATAGTTATAGAAACAGTTTGTCTACATCTAAAGAAAACCTCGCTGGGACTTTGACTGGAAGCACATTAAATCTGTGGAGCAACCTGAGGAGAATTGACATCTTGACCACGTTGAGTCTTCCCATCCATGAATATGGTACATCTCTCTGCTCACCCAAGCCTCCTTTGCTTTCTTCCTCCAGCCTTTCCTGGTATTGAGCAGAGGGATCCTATACTTGCTTTTCTAGATTCGTACATAACTTTTTGTTTCTTTGATGCTATTGCACGTGGTAGTGTTTTCAAATTTTCCTCTTTAACTGTTCTTTGCTTAGTATATAGAAATATGACTCGCTAACTGTCATTTTAGTACCAGGCCACTAAAAATATATCAATGTAGTCGTAATTGTGTGACTACCTCAGATTACTTGTGCAGCTGACAATTTACAGCCCGGAGCCCAAGTCAAGTCACTCTTCACTGGGCATGTAACAAAAGAAGCGTGTGATTCCCAGACCATCCTTCTAGTGACTTAGGATCAATTCTTTGTGTGAGGCTCTGTATGGAAAGCGACCTAAGCAGTCTGCTCAGGCCGGCAGGGCACAGGACACCTTGTCCACAGCACAGCGAGATGTGCAGCTAGAGAGAAGATGCCGTATTTGGTGAGGCAGAGCAGGGGTGGGCGTGGAGGGAGAGCAGGGGGTGGGCGTGGAGGGAGAGCAGGGGGTGGGAGTGGAGGGAGAGCGGGGGTGGGAGTGGAGGGAAAGCAGGGGGTGGGAGTGGAGGGAGAGCGGGGGTGGGAGTGGAGGGAGAGCAGGGGGTGGGAGTGGAGGGAGAGCAGGGGGTGGGAGTGGAGGGAGAGCAGGGGGTGGGAGTGGAGGGAGAGCAGGGGGTGGGAGTGGAGGGAGAGCAGGGGGTGGGAGTGGAGGGAGAGCAGGGGGTGGGAGTGGAGGGAGAGCAGGGGGTGGGAGTGGAGGGAGAGCAGGGGTGGGAGTGGAGGGAGAGCAGGGGGTGGGAGTGGAGGGAGAGCAGGGGGTGGGAGTGGAGGGAGAGCGGGGGTGGGAGTGGAGGGAGAGCAGGGGGTGGGAGTGGAGGGAGAGCGGGGGTGGGAGTGGAGGGAGAGCGGGGGTGGGAGTGGAGGGAGAGCAGGGGGTGGGAGTGGAGGGAGAGCGGGGGTGGGAGTGGAGGGAGAGCGGGGGTGGGAGTGGAGGGAGAGCAGGGGGTGGGAGTGGAGGGAGAGCAGGGGGTGGGAGTGGAGGGAGAGCAGGGGGTGGGAGTGGAGGGAGAGCGGGGGTGGGAGTGGAGGGAGAGCAGGGGGTGGGAGTGGAGGGAGAGCAGGGGTGGGAGTGGAGGGAGAGCAGGGGTGGGAGTGGAGGGAGAGCAGGGGGTGGGAGTGGAGGGAGAGCAGGGGGTGGGAGTGGAGGGAGAGCAGGGGGTGGGAGTGGAGGGAGAGCGGGGGTGGGAGTGGAGGGAGAGCAGGGGGTGGGAGTGGAGGGAGAGCAGGGGGTGGGAGTGGAGGGAGAGCAGAGGTGGGAGTGGAGGGAAGGGTTCACAGGTGTGTCTGGGCTGCCAAGGGAGGAGTCAGAGGAGGAGCTCACGGCTCTTGTTTTAATGTCAGTAGCGGGGGAGGGGAAGGGACTCACGAGATGTGAAAGGGAGACGTACAGGACTTGTTCCCGGAGGCCAGGGCGACCGCGGGGTTGCAGGCCCGGTGCTCTGAGGCAGGGAAGGGGGCGTCTGGGGACAGGGCACCTGTCACTCCAGCCACCCCGGTCGGGGGTGCAGCTGGCGCCGCTTACGGGAGGCCCCTCAAAGGCATCGCATTCTGCAGAAGCCGGCTGCAGCCGTCCTGGTGACACGTGTCTCCTAAGAAAGCGCCATCTCGTGCAACAGGCACAGAGCGACGGGGGTGGCGCCCCCAGTGACGCCAGCGCATCTGTCTGACTTGCTTTAACGGAAATCCCCGTCGCGGGTGTAGGGCAGTCTGGCACCGACTCCTCGGGCCTTCTGCGCCCTGTTCTGTCCCCGGGCGAGCGGGAGGAAAGCCCCGGGTTGCTGACGCTGCCGGGACGAGCCCGTGTCTCCTGCTGGTGGCCACACGCGGCCAACACTCGGCCCGTGGGGTCACTGGAAGCTGCTGCTCGGCGGACCCCCGTCTCCCCCTACCCTGTCGGTGCCCCCGTCCGGTGTCGTCCCTGCAGCACTCGCCGAGTGGGGAAGCCCTGGGCGTCACTCCCCACGGCCCTTCCCTCTGCTCCGGACGTGACCGTCCCAAACGGGGTGGAGGCCCAGGGACCCTGTGACCTGACACGCTGACGGGGAACAGACGCTAGTTCACGCGATGCAGCCACCCCGGAGCTGAGACAGGCTGGTCTTCTGCTGTTAGTGGCGGTCTGATCCAAAATTCCAGAGTATTCTCCTTTACCCACGCCAGCAGCTTGGGGAATGAACGCCGGCTCACCCCGTGTCCGTCGTGGGTGGACTCCGCCCCCCTGTGCGGTGTGTATGTGACGTCTGGGGTGCCAGACCCTGGCTCGGTGATGGAGACGCAGCCCAGAACATTGCAGCCTGACACCCGGGATGCTCCTGGTCCCCTGATGCCCCGGGAGTGTCCCCTGCCGGGTCAGCCACTCCCCAGTGTGAGGTCCTGGTCTAAACAGAATCTAGGGGCGCCTGGGGGGCTCAGTCGGTTGAGCGTCCGACTTCGGCTCAGGTCATGATCTCGCATTCATTGGTTCGAGCCCCGCGTCGGGCTCTGTGCCGACGGCTTGGAGCCTGGAGCCTGCTTTGGATTCTGTGTCTCCCTCTCTCTCTGCCCGTCTCCTGCTCTCTCTCTCTCTGTGTCTCTTTTTCTCTCAAAACATAAAATAAAAAATGTTTAAAAAAATTTTTAACAGAATCTAGATGCCCAGAGGAGAAGAGAGGCAGCTTTCCAGGGAGGCCCGACAGGCGGAACCCGGCCTGAGGTCACCATACTCTCTCTTTCAGGATGGACATCACGCGGCGAGAACTGCCCACTACGGCTCCCTGCCCCAGAAGTCTCAGCACGGCCGGCCCCAAGACGAGAACCCCGTAGTGCACTTCTTCAAGAACATCGTAAGTGCCAGCCACAGGGGGCAGGGAGGGCTGGCCACCGCACCCTCCAGGGGCTCTGAGTATGTCCCCAGAGGCCCCTGGGCGCTAACCCACAAGGGACGTGACTATATCCCCAGCGATGCCTCCCTCCTCCTCGGGGTGAGGCCGGCCGTGAGAGTTGGGCCTCATCACAAGGGACAGACCGTCTCTGCCACTCACTGGAATTTTGTGTTCTAGACAGAACTCACTGCTTTTAAGACTACAGTGCTGTGTGATGCTTAGTTTAAAGACACAGGCTTTGCCAAACCATGGGGACAGCAAGACCAAAGAGATAAAAAGATGAGTGGCCGTCAGGGTTTGGGGGGAACACGACATCACCCATGCGTCCGCAGAGCCCGACGCGGGGCTCGAACCCACAGGGATCCGTGTGGCACATTCCGCCGACTGAGCCGGCCAGGGGCCCCTGACAAATTCAGGTTTGAAAACAGAAGCGAAACCACGCGCTTGTGACCCTGAGCGTTTCTGCAGCAGGCATTTTAAGACGATGTTTTGCAAGCGAGTTTTAGGAGCCGCAGACCTGAGAGTGCGCCGTCTGAAGCCCTGAAGGGTGGGGGACGCTTCACCTCCCACCCGGGGAAAGGACCGTGGGGAAGGAGGCTCACCGTCTCCACCCGCGTGCAGCAGGCGTCCCCGGGAGGGCTGGTTCCTGCCTGCCGAGCCGCTCCCGTTCCCGTTCCCTGACATCGAACTAGGACAGGAAGGGGCGGGGTGGGCAGGCAGCCAGCGGGTGACTTGTTAGACCCCGGGGGCCCCCAGCAGACAGGAGGTCCCCGGGAGCAGGAAGGTGGGGACACGGGAGGGAGGGAGGCTCCCGCCCCGCTCACCGGTCTGCGTGTCTTTGTAGGTGACGCCGCGCACACCTCCTCCGTCGCAAGGAAAGGTAAGACCTCCGCGTGTTGTCGTTAATTATCACGGTGCGTAGGCCTTCCCCGGAATCCCTAAACGTACCCAGAAGAGGGCCGGACTCACAGCTTCACCCCGGAATGTTCACCACGTGGTCCCGGCCGGAACAGGCCCCGGGGGCCTCCGGTCACTCGGTGCTGCTGGTCCCCAGCGCGCTCCCCCTCCACCTGGTCCCAGACCCTCCCCCGGCCGCCCCCCCCGACCCCCAGGGAAGCGGCAAGTGTCCTAAAACTGATTCACCCCCTCAGCACGATCCCGATCGGTGTTTCTGGTTTGTCAAAAGACTTTACTTTTTCCTGCCTTGATCACAGTGTCTGTTTCTCTCTCTTGTCACACAGGGGCGAGGACTGTCCCTCAGCAGATTTAGCTGGGTAGGTGACACGCGCATGTCCACGCGGCTGCCTCTCCTTCCTGCTCTCACAGCCTCCCAGCTCCTGCGCTGGGCTCCGTTCCTTTGCCCGACGGTCCCCTTTCTTCCCCTTCAAGCCCGTTGGCCCGGCCACCGGGGGGCCACCTGCTTCTCCCGAGGGGAACCCAGCGCTGGGCCGCTGCCCCCTTGCCACGCTGGACCTGAGCCCCTCCCCGGGAGGGTGCGGCTCCGTGCTGGAGGGATGGGAGCACAGGGGATGGGAGACGAGTCCGTGCAGCGCTGGCCGAGGGAGGCCCCGCGGCCAGAAGACCCTCCATGGCCACCCCTGCCCCCCCGGGGTTGACGCCTTGTTGAGGAAACACGACGCTGCCTTCGGTTACACACTCAGAACAGCCTAACTGAGCCACGAGATGTGGGGTTTGACTATGGTGTGGTAACAGCCACAGCGTAGATATCCAGCCATCCAGGAAGTCTTTTTGAGGAATTTTAGGCTTTTGAATACTAAGAACAAAGTGTCAGTGAAGATTTCCAACGGCCAGCTTGCCCACCTTCCAGGTACCAGTGAAATCGGTGTCTGTGCCAGCCTAGAATGGCCGTTGGTAGAGTCTAACCAAACCCACAGACTCCACTCAGTAGTCATGGTAGGTAGAGTTCTTACTTGACAAAAGTTGTAATTTTCGGGATAAAATAGAAGAAAAGCCACTAACCTACAGGCCGGGAGTCATGTCCATCCTGGAAACACATCCTGATTCTCTAGCACAGAGCCCGCCTCTACTTGGTGCATAATTAAGAAGCATCATATAAACAAATGGATAAATTTTAAGAGAAAGAAAGAGAAAGGGAAGAGGGAAGAAAGACCAGTAAGGAGGAGGGGAGCGAGGGGGAGGGCGAGGCCCGCAGGGGTAGGGGGGTCCCACGAAGCGGCTGCCTCGGTCCGATGCACTCTTACGTTGAATTACACGCAGATATTTGCTGCACCATTTTACAGGAATATAGTTGAGCCTCTTCCTAAGCTAATCAATTTGCCAAAAAGGTGACACAGTGTAGGACCGTCACATGGGCTGACCCCCGCAGCCAATTGACGTGTGACTTTCTCTGCCAGCAGGAGACAGACGACATGGAAGGACGAACTCTTGTTCCCGTAACTCCTTGGTCTGCCCCCTGACTTTCTAGGCGTGGCCTCCCGGGCACTCTCGCAGCCAGTGGCCGGGGCAAGAGGACCTCTGTCCCTCTGGGCGTCCCCCGCACACTCAGCCCAACAGCTGACCGAAAGGACCTTCCCTTCCCTCCACATCTCCCTTCCGGCTCCTACTAACGTGTATTCAATTTCTCTTTTTTCCAAAGCAAGATGCTTCCACGTTTTTCCTTTGCTTGTCCGTTTTCTCGAGCCACAGGACTGTCTTCCCGCTTGGAGTTTCTGAGTGTCCCCTACTCTCTTTCTAAACTACACTGAGTGTTTCTCGGTAAATTCTAGGTTGCCCAAAGACATAAGTGAACAAGAATTTGAAAGGAAGAAAAGTCAAGCAGATTGCTAATCTGAGAACCTATGCTTGAATCTTGTCCTCGCCAGCTTTCATTTTCGGGGAAAAGCCGCAGGGACGGGAGGATTTAGCACTGGCGCGTGGGGTGCGGTTTTCCGCCACGTCACGTGTCTGTGCTCGGCTCTGCACGCTTTAGCCATCCACGTGCCCCTCCGTGTGCGGCCGTGCGGGGAGCACGTCCGCGGAAACGTCTGGACCCCGGGGCAGCGCCGCCACAGCCCTGCCTGACCCCGTCTCCAGCACCTTTGAAAGCAAGACACAGATTGCATGGCTCCCCCGTCCCCTCCAGCCCTAACGCGTTTGTGAAAGTCGAAAGGACTGTAGGCCGAGGCACGGGGTCCTGGGGGCTCCATCAGAGGACGGTTTTGTCCTGTCGACTCGATTCCTGGGGGGCGGGGCACGGAGTCTCCCACGTCCTGTTGGCACGACGGTGAAATCTCGGGGCCTGTCCGCCGAGGACAGAGCCGGGGGGCTGCCGGCGACCTTCCGCCGACACCCAGCAGCTTGCTTGGCCCCCGTGTCGCACCTGAGGCTGGAGCGTGTACCGTGAATGCCCACCTCACCGTGTCTGCACACCCCGAGCCCCACCCCTCCTCGTGATCGCAGAGGAAAGTCAAGCACGTGGGAAAACACGCCGGTCGTAGGGACACAGATATTCTTACATTTCAGCCGTCAGCGGCCACTGCCCTGGGCCACAGACCCGGAAGTGAGGAGTGAGGGGGGCCGCTGGCAGCTGGAGGCAGGGGTTGGCTTCTCCCTTCAAGACACACACGCCGTGAGCCCACAGGCTCTGTTCACAGAGCAGAGCCTCCTGACCACCCCGTAAGGAGGGGCCGTTTATCCCCATTTTATAGAAGAGGAAACTGAGGCTCGGAGAGGTTTTGACACTTGCCCGAGGTCACACAGCTAGGGAGTGGAGAGCTGAGACCGCCCAGGCTGCGCCCTGGTGCCTGGCTTGCTGGCCGGCCCCGCCCCATTTTCTTCTTCACGACCGGCCCAGATCCCAGGGCCCCCAGGAGGACTCTGGTCCTGGTGCCACACATCGGCACTCAGGGACCCAAGCCATGGCCAGGGGTGGTGCTTCCTGGGAGAGCCTCCTCGAAGCCAGAGAATGTGGATCTTCTTTCTGCTTTAGAAAAAGTCTGAGCCTCAAAATTTTGCAGAGTGCTAAGTGCAAAGCTCTGCACCCTCCAGGCCTCTAGCAGGAGGGGGCAGGGGTGAGGGGTCTGCACGAAGAAGCAGGCGGGGACCCCGCCCACCCCCTCCCCACACCCAGGACAGGCGCCGGCCCTCCCACAGCCTCCTTTCCAGGGACACGAGCCACCCCCTTCCGCAGACGTGGGGGGAGAAGGCTTTTGCTTGACGCGCTGCACTTCTCTTGAAAGCCACACGGCGTGAGGAAGGGATCTGGTCTTTCAGTGACAGCACTTGGGTGCACGGCTCCTCACGCGGGGGCCGGGGCTGGGCCAGCGCTGCAGTGAGGAGCGGAGTGGGGCTCGGTGCTGGGGTCTCCCCGCGCCCCACGTGGCCCTGCAGGCGCCGCCCTGAGAGCCGTCTGTTCTCTTGCAGGGAGCTGAGGGGCAGAAGCCGGGATTTGGCTACGGGGGCCGAGCTGCAGCCCACAAGGGATTCAAGGGGGCCGACGCCCAGGGCACGCTCTCCAAAATCTTCAAACTGGTAACGTAGCCCCTCTTAACGTCAGGGGTGCGTCGGGGCTGCGGGTGGGGGGCCCTGGGGGGGCCTGCAGCCTTTCCACACCGCCTCTCCCTCGGGGCTAGCTTGCCAGGCTGGCCGGTTCAGCGGGCCTTCTCCAGGCTTATGTGAGCAAGCCCTGGGCTGGGCCGGGCTCCCTCGGGGGCCTGAGGACACGCAGAGGGTCCCACGTGCCCAAGGGAAGGAGTAGGAGCCGAGCGAACAGAGGGGAGGTCACTGCATCAGGCAGAGCCCCCCAGAGGCCACACGGGGGTCAGCCGCACTGGCTGATGTGGACGCTGGAGTCACAGGGGCCACCATCTGTTAGCGCCTGAGCTCAGCAAGGCCCGGACACCGGGACGGGACTTGGGAGACAGAGTAAGGACAGCAGGTGGTCAGAGAGCCCCGCAGCCCCCCTCTCTGGGCCGGGATCCAGACCTCCACCTGCCCCTGGGTTGTGGGAGGGCCCCGTCTGGCCTCTGTTCATTCCCGGCCCCTGTCGTGGCTCACGGTCACGTCCGGGGTTCACTGTCGGTCCCGGAGGGCAGGAAGAACATTGCCGTGAACAGGCTGTAACTGCCTGGGAGCCGGACGTCCGAGGGCCTGGGCCACGGGACCCACCTGACGGGAGCCGCTGTCCCCGGGGGTGGGCACAGTGACTGGTCTGCGCCCCCAGGGCTGCTCCCAGCGCGGGCAGGCCGTGAGCCCACAGTCAGGGGCCCGAGGCTGCCCAGGCGTCCCATCCCTGCGATCACACAATTCTCGTCGGGCTCAGGGGCTTGTTGAGCATTGCCGTGTGCTGTTGGGGGTCCAGGACCGTCCCCCGCACAGATGAATCCACAGCCTCCCAGAGGAGCGGGTTCTCGTGGTGGGGACGGAAAAAGATGGGTGCTACAGGGAAGAGGCAGGGCAGGGCCCACGGGGGGCACGGGCCTCCGCGCCCCAGAGAGCTGCTCACGGCTCCAGGGAGAGAGCCCCACCAGGCTGCGGAGCTGGCCTCACACCCAGGGGGCTCCCGGCTGAGGGGAGACCGCGGGTGAGGCACGGGGATCCCCCCACAGAGGGCCCTCTGACCTCCCGAGGGCTTTGCCACCTGGGTCCCATGACACCTACACCTTACGTGTGCGCGTCGAGGGGCCAGCCGCGCGGGTCTGGCAGAGACCTGTGAAAGTGGGGCTGGGGTGTCCGCGGCACCCACGCGGGGTCTTGGTGGCCGAGCCAGCACTCGAGGGCCCGCGGCTGGAAAAGGAGAGGGACGGCCCCAGCGGGGACGCATCGCCCCTCTGGGCAGTGCGGGACAGTCCCCAGGCTGACTGAAGGCCCCGGGGAGCACCGTTCTCTGGCCGGTGTGCTCACACACTCTCGTTAGAGTAGCACCACGAGCCGGTTTCCACTCTGAATGCAGACGAGGCCGTCCCCTTCCTTGCTTGATGGCGCCAGAGCCGGTTCTGAACAACCAGCCGCGAGTATTTGCAAGGTGGCCCGGTCCGCCCTTTGTCCGACCTGAACAAGTGTGATGCCCGCACGTAAAAGACAGTGTTCCTGTGTCACGGCAGGAAAGGCATCAGACAAGGCACAAAACCCCACGATGCGCGCAGCACCCTGCCGAGAGAACCACAAATCGTGAAAGATTTCACTTTTATCTTTCTTGGATGAAAGAAAGGTGAGCGAGCGTTGCTGTAGAACACGGAAGACGTGGTCGCCGCAAGGGGGGGTGATGGTCTGGGCTTGGTTCCCAGACACCAGCACGGGCGCACCTGCTCCGTCCGTGCTCGTCCGCGGCGTCCAGCCATCGCAGACAAAGCATCCCGGGTTCTTATTCCACATGACGGCCTCCTCACCTTGTGTCTTCAGGCCAGTGGTCACATCCTGGGGGAGGCGTGTGTTTCCACGGAAACTGCACGTTGTCGGTGTTCTTGGTCGCGGATGAGAACGGGGTCGGCCTCTCTCCGCCTGTCCTCAGACCACGCGAGGGGTCCCAGTGAACAAGTTAATCTAACGTTAAAAGGTCCTGCTGTACGTGGCTCGGCGGTGTCGCCCCGAGAGACTGGGCGGCTGAAAGGCGGGACCCACGCTTCCCGCAAGCTCCAGGTCAAGCTTCTCCGCCAGCCAAGCACGAGGCTCCTCAACCCGACTCGCCGTTGACACGAGGCCTCCGACCTGTGTGAGCTTGCTGATGGCTTCGTAACACGCCGACGTTTTACGATTTGTGCCGGGATAATTTGGCGTGTGGCCCAACTGGCCATCGTGGGGTCGCATGAGTGGTGTGCCCGGTGGCCGGGACACGCGGCGGGAACGGCCCAGTGAGCGCGTGCGTGTGGAATCCCCCCCTCCCCCGCCACGGCGAGTCCAGATTCGGCGGATGCTGGGCCCACACAGAGGTGAGGGGAAGCAGGACTGTGGTTGAGGAAAGTCAGCCGTATCCGGGAAAAGGCTCAAATCTGTGAAGTGAGTGGTCACCAACTGACTTGCTAAGTCGTCTTATGTCAGGTAAAGTGCAGGCAGGATCTTCTCCCCAAGGTCAATTCTAAAGCAAATCTGAGTAAGAAGACAAATCCTACCCCGCACATTCAAGTAACTGAGGTCATCGCGATGCCTTTGCTCAGTTCTGAGATGTGGCGACGAGAAGGTGAGGAAAAGCACCGCGTGGAGGCCCCGGGTACAAACCCAGAGCCGCGTCCGGGAGAGCAGCGCTTCCTAGGTGCCCAGAGCCTGGCCAGGCGTGCCCTCGCCTGCGTCTGAATTGCCTACGGTGCCCACGCCGCTCCTGGGCTCCCCCCAAGGCTTCCTGCCCCAGAGCGCCCCGGGTCGGGTCGGAGCCCGGAAGTGCACAACTGGAAGGCCTCCCCCTCGTCGGAGAGATGCAGACGTACCCACTAGGGGAAAGCAGTTCCTGTGCTTTCCGGCGTGGTGACCGTTCATCCCGCGGACGGAATGGCCGGGGGACAGGGAAGGCCGAGGGGGACCGCTGTCTAAGGAACGTGCCTGTGTGCCAGCCCGGTCACCAGCCCCACCGAGAGAGCCCCGTGTCTATCCCGCACATTTACGGTTCACGACTAACACAAGCCTGAGGCCCATTTGGGTTTTGTAGGTTCAGCACTTTTCCTACGAATTTCTTTCTGTACAAAGTGGTTTAGAAATTTTAAAACTCCTGTACAGACCCAGGGAAACTTCCAATTTCAATTCATATGGCTTTGATCAGATTTTACCACGTTAAACGTTTGCGAACTGGCCGACTACGGTCACATGCTGCTGAAAGAGCCACCGCAGTGCGGTGACAGATTAAAAACGATCCCTCCAGAAGTGAGAAGGGCTCGGGGAGGGGGGGGGAGGGGGCGATGGCGGAGACCTCCCGGTAGTCACGGTGGTGCTGTTTCCTTCCTCGTTGGTTGGAAACTGGGTGGAGAGCACTGTATTTCTCCCACTCGTCAGGGAACGGAATCAAAATGTAATTGGAGTTCGCTATTTCCAAATACGCAGCTGAAACAGTTCCCTGCACTGGGGTACAAGTGGGGAGAGGGCGCAGGACCTTCCGGCAGGTCCTGTTCCTTCCCAGCCCACGACTCAGCTTCGGGCCAGCCTTCTCCTAGTGAGGCCAGCCTCATCCACTCGGCCGAGCCCAGGGCCGACCAAGCGCTGGACATCAGTCGGTTCAAACGTGCTAAAAACCCGACAGAGAGAAAAGCGTGAGACCCACGCAGCAGGGGTGCTGGCTCTAAACCCGACTCCGCCTTTGGCTGACTGACTTTGGGGAAATAACTCAACGTCTCTGTGCTTTGGCTCCTCCGACTGTAAAACGGGGAAGCTAAGAATCCCTGCCTCCGGGATCGGCTTTCTCTTTCCTCAGAGGAAACAGATGTAATGGATTTTGCTCACGGGAGACACTCCGTAAGCTGTAGGTACAACAACAGGAAACAAAACCAAATGTCCACCGTTGTGTCCATCTCAGAAGGAGCCATCAGGAAGTGAAGATGGGGCCTCAAGCCAGGTGTCTTGCGAGGGGTGTGGGGAACTTGGTCCATCTCAGCACAGACGGGCTTTGCTCTATAGAGCAGTGGTTCTGCTGCTTTTCGGGAATAAATCACACTGTACAGGGACGCCCGCAGGTGGGTTTCTTGGGAATTTAGAGAACGGTGAAGCCAGTGCGCACTTGTTCTGGCTCCTCCCGAGGGCAGCGCTGAGGGCCGGTGGTCAAAGGCGAGCCAGGCACACGGGTGGGGGGCTGGCCCCTAGGACCCGGCTCAGGTGTAGGAGAAAGGCCCCCTCCGGTGACTCCTTCAGATACTTCAGAGGCTAGAATTCCATAAGCGTTTTCGCTTCTGAACAGAAAATCCCACAAGTGAGTTGAAACGTAAAACCCTGACAAATCAGAACCGTCACCTCACTCTGTTGACTGTGCTGTTCGTAAGGCGTTTTTGGCTTTAGCGCTCCCATTATTGATATTGTCGGGCAACGTGGCAAACGTGTGATTAGAACAGGTCAGGGTGGGCTCAGTGCACGTGTCATTGGGCAAATAGGATGTTTCATGTATATCTTGCTTTCTGGGGGCTCGCAGTCTCAAGGAAATCTTTGAGAGGTGACTTAATTGTTCGTTCATAATCCAAGAAGAAAAGGGGAATCCAAGGAGAAAGAGCCTAAACCTTGAATAAAAATGTGAATGCCAAAAGAAAGGTACGTTTGCCCCGGGTCCGTCTAAGTGGCATCTGGACCCACAAATGGCCCCGTCTCCTGGGGAGCTGACGTCTCAACCGAGCCCCCTCTCCGCCACTGGTCTCTGCACAGCTGTGTGCCACCTCGGCGATCGCCAATTTGGGTTATCGTTCGTCCGGAAAATACGTCCATTCGTGGTTTTAGGACCTTGATGTCCGAGTCTATGGACGACCCCTCTGGGCAGCTGGTTTTATGGGTGAGGCGGGGCAGAGCGTGAACAGGACTGTTCCTGGGGATGACTTTGCAGGGTCTGGCCCTTGCCTGGTGGGCAATTAGCGCCCGCATCGGCTGGTTTGTGGCCCGGCTTCCACCCAAGCGGGGCGCATGCCCGAGGCTGCCCGTACGAGCCACCTAACTGCGTGTTTCCTTTTCTCAGGGAGGAAGAGACAGTCGTTCCGGATCACCCATGGCTAGACGCTGAAGCCCTGCCCCGTTTTTGTGATAGAATCCCGTCCTCAGCTTCTTAATATAACTGCCTTAAGATTTTAATACTGTTCACATAAATTACCTACTTGTAGCAAACCCCCCTTGCCTAATGCCCGTTGAGTTGTGCACACAGTAGGGGCAGGCACGCCGCATCCTACTGGCAATTTCCGGCCATCAGCTAAACGGAGAAAACGCAGACAGAAAATTAAACGGCGACCCTGAGTTTGAAGATAAACGCCCTGGGACTCTCATCCCCCTGCGACGCGGCCCCGCCGCACTGTGGTGCAGGTGCACGGCGTGCCTCCAAGTTCACCCTCCGTCCTTGGACTCGCTTTGCTGACTCGGCATCCCTCGGCTTCCCGGGCACTGCCGTGGCGACGCTGCTGTGGACACAGAGACACGTGCGGGGCGGTGAGGACTGTTGATCCGAGCTTCCTTTGGTTTCTTCCCCTGCCCTTGCTCACCTCCTAACACACACTCACTCTCCCTCCAGGGTTAGGCAGTCGGGAGCGGCACAGGGGGCTTCGGTATGTGAAGTGCGGGCGGGCAGCTGTGGAGAGTCCCATGTGGTGGGCGCAGAGGGGGCGCCTGCGGGGGCGGCTGCCCACCACGGCCGGCTGGCGGAATTCAGGCGTGGCGGAGAGGGGAACAGGGAGGCAGACCTGGGCTGGGCTGCGGCCCCAACAGGAAACAGGGTCTTCTTGGACATTAGGTGATGGCGCAGCGGGAGCCAGAGCGGCCCCGCAAGCCGCCTGTTTCCCCCCAGAGCCCAGCAGGAGGGTCTGAGCGGGACTGGAGGAGTTTTCTGGGTGGTCTCGCGGCGTCACCCTGGTCACCGCGGGAGGTGACCGGCGGTATGCTTACCACGGCACGGCACACAGCAGACACTAACCCTGGGAGGACGGGTAGCGTCCCGCCCACCCGCATCCCAGACACAGACGTGCATAGTCGGTAGGCTTCGGAGGGTTCTCTTCCCGAATCGCTGACCCGGACGTGCGAGCGGAGAGGGGGACTCCTCTGAGCTGTGTCTCTTCTAACGCGCGCTGACCTTTCCTGTGCGCCCCTCCTAACATACTGAACCCACCTTTTGATTTTAGCGTATCTCTCACAGGCCTTCCGAAGAGCCCCACACCGGCACCCCCGCCCCCTTAGAACCCAGATGAGGAGTAGTGAGCGTAATCCTGTCCTAATTCCTGTTCGGTGTGGGTTTAATGTAGTGTCTATTAATACCTAGCCTCAACGATGGGGGGGGGGGGTAGAAAAAAGGTACAAAATTCCAGAAACAGAACCTCCAAATTGCTCAACACACACACTCGACATCTTTGAGCCGACTGCTCACCGAGTGATCTCTCTTCGTGGCTACGCACCCCGTCAGCGTGCGCTGTGATGGGGGGGGGGGGGGTCTCATGGAAAGTACACACTGTTCTTGAATATTGAAATAAAATAATAAACTTTTAATGATATTTGTACGGGTGTCTTACTTTATTCTGGTCTGTGGACCGCGAGCCAAACAGAGCAAAAGTCGCGTCTCGGAGGCGACGTGCGTGAGTGCTTCCTGAGCAGGGGCTGAGCAGGGTCAGTGCGTTATCACCGGACGGCTTTCCCGGTAAGAGAAAGTGGAACACAGGTCATGGTTAGAGCACTGGTTTGCTCACTCACAAGGCAAAGAATTTTCAATTTGTCCCTGAACAGCCTGTTGAAGTATATTTACACTTCATTGTTTTACCAGAATAAACACCTGTTAACGTGAGCTGAAGAAACTCTGAGAAATTACTTCTTGCCACACGGAGACCTCAACAACCATAAGGGGTTTGGGAAATTTTGTGTGTTAGCTGCTGTGGGTTACAGAAGTTCTGTTTCCAAAAGATAAACCAAAGTTTTCACTTGGTTTTGTTTTGCTTTTAACTAAAATCCCGGACTCCCTAGTGCCTCAGCCATGAGAAACCGTGCACGCCTGTGGGTTAGCGAGGGAAGCCCCCCAACTCTGGGATGCTTGTGGGAGCCCTTCTCCAGGGGCCCCGGGCCCGGTGTCGTGCGAATCCCCCCAAGAACGAACGGGGAAGCCGTCCTGCTCGGCCGGGACCGACCCCTCTCCTCTCCACCTCCGGACCCAAACCCTCAGACTGACGAATTGTGAAATTCATGCACAGATAGACACGTTTTGAAAATAGTATTCTTTCAGGGGCATCTTAACGGACATGTAAGACAGGTTTTTGAAACTAAAAAAATATAATGGGGCGCCTGTGTGGTTCCGTTGGTTAAGTGACTCACGGTTCCTGAGTTCAAGCCCGTGTCAGACTCGGTGCTGACAGTACTGAGCCTGCTTGGGATTCTCTCTCCCTCTCTCTGCCTGCCCCACGCTCCCGTTCTCTCTCAAAATAAGTTTTAAAAAGCCACACGACGAGAACACAGCATCACGTCTGTGATGTCTTGACCAAAGGTGCGTCATGAAGAAACGCTGGGGGAGAAAGTGGGGGACCGCCTCCTGCATGACCGGCCCGTTTTTCAGAAATGTCGCCGTGACAGGAGCCACGGCCAGAGGGGGTGCAGTTCCGACCCGAAGGTCAGGGTAGGTGGGAGCCTGAAGCCCTCTGTTGGTGTGAGGGCGGTACTGTCCGTGCCCTTCCTGTAACTCGTATGGAAGTTTGAAACCGCTTCAGAAATGCAGGGGTACACAGAAGGGATAAAGACGGTCGGTCATTATGGGGCGCCTGGGTGGCTCAGTCGGTTGAGCGTCCAACTTCGGCTCAGGTCATGATCTCACGGTTCGTGAGTTCGAGCCCCACGTCGGGCTCTGTGCCGACAGCTCGGAGCCTAGAGCCTGCTTCAGGTTGTGTCCCTCTCTCCCTCTCTGCCCCTCCCCTGCTCACACTCTCTCTCGTGGTTCGGTCGGTTGAGCATCCAACTTCGGATCGGGTCATGATCTCACAGTCCATGAGTTTGAGACCCGCGTCGGGCTCTGGGCCGACAGCTCGGAGCCTGGACCCTGCTTCAGATTCTGTGTCTCCCTCTCTCTCCCCCTCCCCCCACCCTTGCTCTGTCTCTGTCTCAGAAATAAACATTAAAAAAAAAAAAAAAAAGAGATGGTGGGTCATTAAACCTGAGAAAGAAAGATCACCCCAAGGGAAGCAGGAAAAGGGTGCCGTGAAGAGCGCCCTGGGGCAGGTGGCCAGCTGTTGTCCCACTTGGCACAGAGCCACCAAGAAACTGGCGGACCTCACGTCAAGATGAGCTGCTCTGCGTGAGTCATAGGACCGTCTTCCCAGGGAGTGTGGTTACCAGGGTAACTTGGTTCTGATACAAGAGTGGCGGCATAGGACCGGGTCTCTTGATTGATCCAGGATAATGGAATCAGGAAAACGTGTTTGTCAGTAGAGAGTGTGAAGCAGTGTGTGTGGGTGTAGACAGTTTCCATTTTTCACTCCTTCCTGAAGGACTAAAAAGAGCCAATACCTCAAAGGTGCTACGTGACAATAACAGCTTCTCGGTGACGGGGACGGCATCGTGGATGGTGTGGGGTAAATTGGCCACTGACATTTGTAATAAAAATTCCCATTGAGAGAGCAAGCCGAGCCAGGGACATTTCACGGCCTCCCGGGTGATCGGACGACGTAGCACCAGCAGCCGCGATGCATCTGAACTTCTCACAAGACGCCAGTTTCCTGGGCGCTGGCAGAGGGCTCCTGGGTCAGAGAGAAAGGGGGTGATCGGTCACAGCACCGGGGGAAGCAGGGCATCAGCCTCTGTGCGGATATCCCCACGCCCGACTCCCACAGGGCGACCCAAAGTGGGCCAGGTGATGCCCGCACGCACAGGGCACCGTGGTGCAGGAGAGGAGCCCGGGCTTAGGGAACCCGGAGCTTTTATACAAGGCAGCCAGCTGGCCTGACCTGGCCCCAGAGGAAGACACGTCTTGATTAGACCGGTCAGGAAACAAGCATGACTCTGCTCTGAAGATTCCCCAGCTCCAGAGTCCGCGTCCTACACGAACAGCCTCGGAAAGATCCCGGGTCAAAGGCAGAGAGCACTGTGTCCCAGGACGCCCAGGAACGAGGCACCTGCGGAGCGTGGCCTCCCACCCGTGACGGCTCATTAACTGAGAACAACTAACTTTATAGGTGAGGGGACAGGCCCTGAGAAGTTACCCGAGTGTCCTGACGACACGGTCAGCCATCAGCCCCAGGACCGGTCTGACCCGAGGTCCCAAGTCACCCTGCCCCTCAGCTTTGCTGGCGCACAGGAAGCTTTGTGAACTCATGCCTTTGTGTTTGGACACAAAGACTCTTACATCATCAGAGAGCCAAGCGGCCCAGGAAACTGCATCTGGAGAAGCGTTTTAAACGGTGGAGACGACCACTGTTATCTCTCTGGAAGAGAGCAGATCTTCCAGAATCTGGGAATTCTTTCTAAAAAGTCCCTTCCCCCCACCCATCACATTTTAAAACCTGTTAGAGCAATATTCCTCCGACAAACAAGAATTGTCAATTTCTCACCATTCCCTCCGATATAAGTCCAGGAAAGAAAACCCAAAATCATTTTAGGTAGTTCAGTCCAACAAGGTATGGAGCCTCCACTCTGTGCTAGGAACAAGGTGCACAGGGATGTCCTCAGTTTGTCGTCTCAACAGGACAAGGACTTCATAAACCTCCAACTTCTAAAAGTTTGCAAATATATCTTTACTTATTTAAAATTTATTTACTTATTTTAAGGTAAACAGAGACCGCTAAGCGGGAGAGAAGCAGAGAGAGAGAGAGACAGGGAGAGAATCCCAAGCAGGGGCTCGAACTCACGAAGCCATGAGATCACGACCTGAGCCGAAACCAAGAGTAGGACAATTAACCGACTGAGCCAGCCAGACGCCCCTGGAAATAGATCTTTAAATAGATCTTTAAATAATATAAACAAACTCCACTGGTGTTTCTGAGGAAGTCTAACACCCCACACAGCTCACAAACAGACACAGTGATACCGTGATGGCGTTTCATTTCCTTGTTTTTACTCCCAAATACCTTGTGCGAGAGAGAAAATGAACAGTTATCCTCAAGGACAGAAAAGAAGACCCGCTCGCACTCTTCAAACCCCATGGATCTCAATTCATTGAAATCCAGCGTCACTGTGTTGGGTTAACCCTTGCTGAAAACGCTACCTACAGAAAACATCCATCTTTAAAACAGTCGTAACTCACCCCGAACCCAAAAAATGTAAATATACAGGAGCTTTAAAATAATACCAAAACTATTTTTATTCTTCTTAAAGCCAGCACAGTGGCTTTTGGCAGAACTATCCATTTCTAATACAAAATTGGATTAAATAAATATTATCCAATGTATAAATAGACCACGGGACAATTTTGAAGGGTAGAAAAAAAATTCTTCTGTAAATAAAAAAAAAAAATTTAATTTTCTTTACTGGTGAATCAAGAGTGAATCACTATGTCATTGTAGGATTTGTCAAATAGATTACAAACCTTGATTTAATACAAAAGTCTTCATGTTGTAAAGCATTACATGTAAAAAAGATTAAATAGCAAAATTTCTTAAGGTTACTGCCTATTGCTCCTGCCATGTAATCTTTATTTTTTTTAGTGCTTCAAATAGTTTATTCATCATCCATGAGAACCTACCATAGCGCCTCTATGTGAAGGGCAGGGATATGACAGGGAGTGTGAGCTCATCTGTGTGTGTGTGTGTGTGTGTGTGTGTGTGTGTGTGTATGTGTGTGTGCACACACGTGCACATGCCTCAGGAAGGGCAGTCCATTCAGATCAGGTCAACAGTGACAAAGAGAAACTTGACTTACAAAACTTACCAAGGCGAAGAAAACGCCTTGGTAAGGATAAGGCAAAGATCTAGAGGCCCCGGGATGTCAACACCTTTGAAATTCTGTCCTAAGAACCCAAACCCCTACGTTGCATTCAGTGGCAAAAAGAGAAAAAAAAACCTAGATTACTACAAAGTGCCAATTATATAATTTCATCTCTGCCTCACTTTACATAGATTTGAGAAAAAGAATAGATTAGCGATGACCAACCCTTGGATTATTATTTTTTTGGTGGTGGTGGTGGGGACACAATAATGATTTTGAAATAAACTTCTGGGAAGAAAAAAAAAAAAAAAACAGGCAAAAAAGCAGGCATGAGAAGTCTCTAAAAAGAACACCCAGAAAGCAGACCTACGTATCTTACGTATCTTCTTTCAAAGGTGTTACTTACATAAATCTGAGTGATCATTTAATGTCAAAAGTGTGCACCTTCATGAGTTACAGATATTTGTCTGCGAAGGAGAACAGAAACCTACTCACACTTCTAAGAAAACCTTGTACCTGTACCAGCGCAAGCATTGCTGGCACATAAATGCTCCACGGGAGGTTCAGAGATGGGAGAACTGGGTATAATCGTGAAGGCCAAGCGCACATTCCCTTACAGGCAATGGGGCAGGGAGCACAGGATATCAAGCTAGAGTCGCTGCCCCATTCAGTGTCTCACTTGCTCGGAACAGAAACCCGACGGGGCAGTCAGTGGGAATTCCTCGTTAGAACAGATGGTCCCGTCCCATCCGCGTTGGGCGGCGGGGGGTCGGGTCTGCACCGAACAGCCAGGCAGGCGTCTCCCCCAGTCCCTTGTGGGGTCTGACCCCCCTCCCCCTGACCCGTGCAAGCACTGGGGGACCCACAGAGGAGGGCCCGGGGTAGGGACACTTCGGTTTACATTTCTGAAGAGATGTTTTTATTTTACTCTATTGTTCTGGGAAAACAGGACCACCCTTGTGTCCTCCAGGGGACGGGACCCTACGCCCGCCACACCCTGGCTGCCTGCCCGCCCCAGGAAGCATCCCCTGGTTCTTAGTGTCTGTGCAAAGGCAGGTCACCCTCTAGGCTCACGGGAGTGCTCCTGGACCCTCCCCTCACCACCAGAGTGGGTTCAGGACAGTCACGCACTTTCCAGAGGGACCCAAGTGACCAGGGGATTGTCTAAGGTGGCCAATCATGAAGACAACGGACAACAGGAGGGACATTCATAGCTCACATGGATGGTGCGCCTGTCACTGACCCACATCCTGATTTGTGAGGTCTGGAGCCCCTCAGAGGGACCTTCCAGGGGGTTAAGTCCTCCTCGTCCGGACTTCACAGAGGGGAAGGGAAAGATCGCTAAAGTTCTGCTCTGTTAAAAATGATCTGAACTTGAAATTAATTCATGTGCCAAACTATTACGTATTAAATACTTTAAAAGAAAAAAATTAATCACACTTCCTAACTTCATTTTTTATTTATTGTTATTCCAAAGCAGGTACGCTATGAGGAGATATTTCTAAAAATACAGTTATCTGTTCTCAAAACCCTGGTTATGCAGGAGGCTAGAAATCTCTTGTCAGAAGACATTTATTAACCAGTAAAATATAAAGATCAACCTGTACTCCACCAAAGGTTCAAGTGAAATTATGTCTTTACAAAACCTTATATTTTCAAGGAATGTTTTGCAAAGAAGCAGCTTTTATAACTAGGAAGTAAATAAAAATAATATATTAATGTCTTGTGTTTGCCTGCTGAGTTAATAAATCGAGAAAACTCACAAAATGAATTATTGATAGATTGTTCCTCATTTTCTTTGACGAAAATAAAAGTAGGCTTTAGATTCACCTGGTAAGGCCTTACGTAAACAGGCAGTTCACCAATACAGTTCACTGAACTACGCTTTCTGTACAAGTAGGAATCAAACCCTTTTAGACACTGTCCTGAGAGATGACATTTAATGCTACAACCAAAATAAATAACCTAGCGAGAACAAAATTTTTTAAATGCAATAATTTCAACTTTGGAGATCTCTGTTCACCAAAATTAATCAACATTTCTAAAATATTTTAATACAAAATTATAAAAGAAAAGTGCATTAAAAGCAGAATCTTTAAAACTCTGGCACAATTACAATTATTCTGAATATATGGACTACTGCCGGTACACAATGACATTCAAGGAGAACCTCAGGATATAGAAGTCCAGTATCACAAGAATAAGTCAAATAAGGCTTTTTTTTTTCCTTAAAAAAATATACAATACACAAAGCAGTTTGAAAAAAAAGTAATATTATTTAACAGTTTTCTGACTTAAATATTTTCACATAACAAAAGTTTTTATATCACCATCAATATTACTTATATACATATGCCCAAAGTGAACAACAACAACAACAAAAAAAAAAAAAATCAAAAGATGCCCTTTGAAAAAATAACAGTGAGAATGTCTCTTTCTTCAGGAATCTGAAATGAGCCCGTCTCTTAATATACAAAGTCCATACAATATTTATAATAAAACTGCTCTCTTCTGAAACCAGGGAGGCAATGAGAGAAAATAAAAGCAATTATTTTTCAGGAAGAAAAAACCAAAGGCAAAGCAACCCCACCTTTATGTTACAATGAAAAGATACCCATTTGTGAATATAACGAATACAATACTGATCTGAAGTGCTCGCAGGGAGCTAAAAACTCTGACGCTCTCTCTGGAATCTGGGGACTAGAGCTTCTATTTACAAAATATACTGTTCAGCCCACACAGAGGCCCATATATCTGCGTATGTACATATGTATTTATATATAGAACATATAAATAACTCTGAAGGAGAAATTCACATGAAGTAAAGAACTTTCCATCTTTGGAATGCTGTAGGAGCAACGCACACTGCCCCCCGCACGGGGTGGGATTTGGTTTGGGACGTGTTCAATGTGGCACCATTGATGATAGTAAAGAATTCCCTGAAATAAAAAATACACCTGCTTATGCGTGAAGAGAAAGTCACGGGGCTCGTACGGTCCTTACCTTTAATCTACAAATGCACCTCTCAGGCGTCGGGGTGGGCAGGGCCACGGCGCCCTCACTCCCGGGAGCCAGCTCTGCCCTTCCCTGCTTGTGACGTATGGCTTGTGCTTTCTGCAACCGTCTAACCCGCGTACCTGGATGTCGACTAAAGAAGCAAGTGCGGCCCCTCCCGTGAGGACGGTTTAATCCTTCTCGGCGTCGGGTTTACAGCCCCCCAGGTTTCTGCCCCGATGCTGTGTTCCTGTAGCTAATGGTCAGACAAACGTGATGCGGAGAGAACTGGTCCAGCCAGCTCTCAAGGAACTAGTTAGATTAACTTACGGTAGACCAAAAACAGTCCATTTCTAACTTCAAAATGCACAGAGGAAAAGAAATGGAAAAAACTTCCCTGTGTGTTCTGACATTTTTCGAACTTCATGCACCTAATTTTATGTGTGTTTTATAAGCTCTGCTTCTTACGACAGAAAGCATGAAGGAAACTATCTTACTTTTTCCATGGTTAACTTTCGTCTTTGCCAATACAAAGACGTCACACCACGAGGACAGTGAGATCCAGTTAAGTTCTGTTTAACTAGATGCACTGGCCGCCGAGTAGAGGGGGAAACTACCTATCGTAGTACCTGAGCTCAATGATTCGTAGACAAATGACGGCACCGCGTTCACACCGTCCCCGGTTTTTTCCTCTCAGTCTCTGAAAGACAATGATTCTTAGATAATTTTATAACTGAAACACCGCGGTGGTAACATCCTTGACACTTGGAGCTTCAACACGGACACTCCAAGCGCTCTGTTCTTCTGCCACATGCGACTCGAGGGACGGCCGTCCAGGCGGGGACGGGCGCGTCAGAACACACCGGCCAAGGCCTGCCACTCGCTCGCGGCCTCCTGCACCACGTCTTCCAGCTGGAGGGTCCGGCTCAGCTCCTCCGCTCCGGGCTCCTGCGGGGCCACGGGCTCCTGCACGCTTCCTGCAGCACAGACGGGAAAGAGCAGGCGGGGGCTCGGCCAGCGGCCACACGGCTGCTCACGTTTACACAGAGACGATTAAACACAGACCAGAGATCTCTAAATTGGTTCGCTTTCCGTCCCACTGGAAAAAATCATTTGAGCTGCAGCTTAAATAATTATGGGGGTGACAACTTCCGCTCTTGGAATGTGAATGAACGGCCCTTGCCGCGCACAGCTCGCTGCCGGACGGTTACGTCAACGCGGGCCGTGGTGAGCGATTAATCACGAATCCCACCAATACGGTGGGCATGGCCTCCTCTCAGGACGAGGAGCACAGAATGTTTGTGTGACAACATAGCCTCCCTCTCTGGATGCCCCGCCCCAGGTGAAGGCCCGTCCCGCTGGCTCCCGGACCCCGCCGTCCTGAACAACCATGATCCCGAGACACAGAAGCACGGGCCTCCCGCTCAGCTAGCAGTGTCCACGGTGGCCGTGGCGAGGCCATGTGCTCCCCTTGCCTCCCTGGCACAGCCGGGTGCTGTGCGGGCCACCAAGGACCAGGAGGGAGACGGGCCGTGGGGGGGGGGGCGGGGGGCAGGGGGGAGACGGGCCGTGGGGGGGGGGGGGGGCGGGGGGCAGGGGGCAGACCGGCCGTCGGGGGGGGGGGGGGCGGGGGGCAGGGGGGAGACGAGCCGTGGCGGGGGGCAGGGGGGAGACGGGCTGTGGTGGGGTGGCGGGGGGCAGGGGGGAGACGGGCCGTGGGGGGGGGGGGGGGCGGGCGGGGGGGCAGGGGGGAGACGGGCCGGGGCGGGCCGTAGCAGGCGGGGGCGGGCCTTACCGGTGTAGCTGTGCGCCCGCTTCATGTGCAGCTTCATGTTGCTCTTCTGGGTGAAGCCCATGACGCAGTAGTCACACTTGTAGGGCCTCTCGCCCGTGTGCTTCTTCATGTGCACCTGCAGCGCGCTCTTCTGGTTGAAGGCCTTCTCGCAGAGCGTGCAGTGGAACGGCCGCTCCCCCTGGGGGGACGCACACGCGTGAGCGCCCTCCGGACGCTGCGCACACAACGGGAGCGCCCCCCTCCGCCGCCCGCGCCCCGCCCCCCGCGCCGCCGCGCCCGAGGGCACACACGGGGAAAGCGTCCTGAGCAGCCTCCACAGAGTGCTAGGGCGACTGTACCCCACAGCGACACCCAAAATAAAGGCTGAATCAAAAGCTACTGCAACTCCCAGAAGCATCTGGAAATAAAAGGAGAGCGCCCGTGGCTTACACAAAATGTTGCTGACAACACCTTAGGCAGTAAGGCAAGAAAACATTAAGTAGGCGAGAACATCAAAGCCACTTAATGAAAAGGCTGATTTATCTAGTATTTTCTCAAATGCCATTTTAGCTGCTTTTGAGTTAATGCACAAACTGAACACTGAAGGCAAAGCTTCCATGTCGGCCTCCCGCGGCCAGCCCGTCTGGCAGTGGGCTCGTCTCCAGTGCCCCCTCCGGCCCGCAGCCCTGCCCCTCGCCGTCCCTGCCTCTGCCCCACACGCCGGGCCACCGCCAAGCCCCCAGGGCACGACCCCTTCCTCTGGGCCTACAAGGTTCTTTCCCGTGGACTCTGCACGGCTGCCTCCTGGTCAGGGGTCTGTCCCTCTCCCGGCCCGGCCTTCCTGGACCACGTGTCAGCAGGAAGCACCGCGCGGTGGCTCAGAGATCACCTGCCCTGCATGCTCCCAGGGTGTCACGCTAAGTCCGTCCCTGCTACCCAGCGGCCGAGACACAGGAGGTCTCAACTACGGCTCACCGGTGCCAGGCAGAGCCGTGAAAGGGCTCCGACGCTGTCCTGCCGTAATCCCCGGGACTCTGCACGCCAGGACGTCGTACCTGTGACGGTGCTCCCTCACACACAGGGAACCGTATCACAGACGTCATTACAGCCACCGGTGAGGGGACTCGGGGGACCCAGAGGGGGATCGTCCCTGTGGGCCCACACACACCCTGCCGGAGCAGAGGCGGCCGCAGGGACCGGAGGCTGCACGGGGCTCTCCGCTGGTTTGCAGACGGAGCGCCCGCGGGACGGGGGCGGTCCCGGTCAGCGGCACGCAGCGCACGGGGCGACGTGCCAGCAGCGGGCTCTCCACGCCTCCGTGCGCACCCGCCTCGTTGGCAAAGCCCCTTAGCGCGTAAAATGACGAGCAGGTAGGGCATCGCTGCTTTTCACTCCCACGCTGCCGAGTGCCGGCCTGTGCGGACCACCGGGGACGTCCCCGAGGACGCCAGAGCCCGGGGCCGGGAGGGGCGCGGACGGGGCCGGCCAGGGGCACCGGAGGGCGCAGAGGCCTCGTGGGGGGCGGGGTCCGGGCTGACACCCGAAGAGGAGTCAGAGGAGGCCGGGCGGAGGGAGACCTGGAGGCCAGCACAGGTCGCGCACAGCAACGCCACTCACGGCACAGCAGGCGCAGCTGCAGGTCCTCAGAGGGCACGAGACGGCCACGTCCGCCTGCCCCCCAGGGTCTCCACCCGGCCGGCGCGGAGGCAGACCAGGCCTCGGCGGAGCAGGGAAGGCGCCGAGGCAGAGGCCGCCGGGCCGGGTCAGGGCGGGTGGCGCGTCACGGGGCGGGAGAGGCAGGGACAGACCCGAGCAGGCTCAGGTGGGGACAGGACGTCCGCACAGAGAAGCCTGAGGACGCAGGGGAAGGGAAGGAAGGGCCCCCGAATGCGGGCCCAGCCCCGGAGGACGCAGCAGCCGGCGCCTCCCGCGTCGTGAGTTCTGTGGTCGCCCAGGAGACCACAAACTCCGTGGCCTGCGGAAGCCAGCGTGCCAAGTGAGCGACGGCAGCGTGCAGGCCCAGCTCCACAGGGCACGTGTGGCGCGATCCCCTTACTCGTCGGCGGCGCCCCGGTTACCTGTGTGGATGCGGCTGTGCCGCTCCAGCTGGCTGGGCTTGGCGAACGCCTTCTCACAGGTGTCACACTTGAACACTCTGGGCTTCTGGGAGCTGAGGGAAGGGCCGGCTTGGTGCGTCTGCATGTGCTCCTGTTAACGACCACACAAGACACCTGGGGTCACGCCGGGACCACAGACCTGTGACAGGAAAGGCAACTCGGCCACGGGATCACGGCCGCGGCACGGCCCACCCGGGGCCCCGCCCCGCGGGTCGGACACAGCAGGCCGACCCCGCCGCCCTCGGGCACCAGCTGTGAGGCTCTCCAGGGCCTCTGCCCTCCCTCGTTGCCCGTGACCTTGACGGTTTTTAGGAGCACCGCTCAGCTATTCTGTAGGATGTTCGTCAGCTGAGAACCGTCTGAAATGTTTCCCGTGACGGGACCGTGGCTCTGGGCTTAGGGGGTAAGGAGGTGTCTCGGTCCCAGACTATCAGGGGCGCACAGGCTGCTCCGTGACCGTGGACAAGCTGCAGCACGTGGCTGACGTCTCACCTGTCAGCCCCTCCCAGGCACACTTAACTCTGCTTTTCGCGCATCCTCGTGCGCCCCGGGGAAGAAGGAAGGAGGAGGGGACGCCACGAGGGCGGTGTCCAGATTGCTTGGGTTTGTCTCCTCTTCCTGGCCATTAACTTCTCCAAGCACATTTACGCCCGCGAGGACTCGCGGGGATTTATCGTGCGCCGTGGGTTATAACCCAACGCTACCTCATACCTTTTCTTGCTGCAACTGTTCCAGCTCTGGCCGCCGGGAGCTCTTCCAGAGGGTTCCCGGGTGCCTTCGACACATTTGTTACCCTTTTCTTTCCACCGGTGAGATTCAGGACTTCCACCGAATCGCGTCGGTCACCCTCGGAGGGGGGTGGCGGTGCTGGGGGGCGGCGGCCGGGCCGCAGGGGAGCCTACCTTGAGGTGAGTGGCGCGCTTGAAGGCCTTCCTGCACACGGGACACACGTGGATGCGCTCCCGGCCGTGCACCTCCTTGCTGTGCTGCAGCAGCATGGCGGCCGACGCGAAGCCGCGGCCACACTCCACGCACTGGTGCAGCCGGGCCTCCTTCTCGGGCGGCCCGCCCTGCGCCAGGCTGGCAGAGACGTCAGTGACCTGCGGCGGGGCCGGAAACCCCGGGCGTTACTCCACGGCTGCGGCTCGCAGCAGAGCGACAGAGGCACCCTCCGACACAGGCACACCCAGCCCCGAGTGTCGTCTGTCACCCTAGGGGGGCCGGCGGGGACCCAGGCATCCTATCTGACCGGCCCGCTCTCGCACTCGGGGCAGAGTTTAGAGAACGGAACGGGGTTCCGCACACGTGACCTCCCAGGTGCAAATTCGGCTCCCACCTGACGTCCCGGCTGCTCTGGAGAGAGCTTCTCCACCCTGTCCCTGGCTTCCTCATCTGGTCAACCGTAACTATCAGGGCTGGCGACGGTTCGATGAGGTAACCCATGAAAGGTCCTGAGAATAACGCCTGGCTTACAGCACGTACTCAGGAAATGCTATTCGTGATGGTAGTTTTAGCAGAGACAAGTATAAAGGACACTGCCCCCACAATGCTGCTGCCTTGGCTGAAGATCTTTTCAGCAAAGTGCAATATAAACAATACTTAGTAGAAGGGGTTTTTAGCTTTTGATTGGATGAGAGCATTTTCTCCAAACTTTAACCACAACGAATTAGGTTTTCAAATCATGTTAATGGGATGCTATTAGCACCCGGAGAATAAATAAAGCCAGAGGAGTTTACTACTCACTTTTATAAAAAAGACTTTGGTTTTGCAGGTGAAAACTTATATAGAGCAATTTAGTGGAAGAAAATCAGAAATAGTTATAAAGATAATTGATGGGATTTTCAACATTTTTGTTCTAGTTTATCAAGTACTTTTTCATAATACTGTAATATACAGCAGTGGATAAAATTTAAACACCTAACAAGAAAAGATTTCTACAAGGTGCTCTAATATTATTAATCTGTGCTGTAATAAAAAAAAAAAAGAATGGAATGAAAAAACAAAATAGAAAACATGAGAGGCACAAAGCTGATGCAGTTGCGTCACATGCCATAAATAGGTGTCACTTTGTGGTGTCTGTTAGGGGTACACGTTTCTACATGTGACGGTGTGTGCAAAGCAAAGAAACAAGGACACACTGTGTATTCAGATCAGCGCATAAAATATATTTGTTGTGAGTCAAAAAAAAGTCTGAAAACCCCTGGAATAAATTAGACTCAAAGCGCCTGCGTGGCTCAGTCGGTTGAGCGTCCGACTTCGGCTCAGGTCATGATCTCGCAGTTTGAGTTCGAGCCCTGCATCGGGCTCTGTGCCGACAGCTCGGAGCCTGGAGCCTGTTTCAGATTCTGTGTCTCCTCTCTCTGCCCCTCCCCTGCTCGTGCTCTGTCTCTGTCTCTCTCTCTCTCAAAAATAAATAAACATTAAAAAAAATTTAAAAAAAACAAAAACAAACCACACGATTTAAGCAAATGATGCAAAAAGTGCAGTCCCTAAAACAGACCCTGGGAGCCAATGGCGCTGACATGCCTCCATTCCTCCGCCGGTCCTTCCCAGTAGCTATGGTAACTGGACGCCATCACGAGGCATGAAGACTCGAGGCGGCGCCCTATCGCTGGGACCCCAAGTGAAAGATCAGATGGGGAGCCCCCCCAGGCCGTCCTCCACGGGCAGCACAGCCCGAGAGCCCCGGAGACAAGTGGGCTACCATGACCCCCGCTGACGTGCAGCTGCATGAGGCCGACCGTGTCTCAATTCTTCATCACAAAGGAGTCCTTGGGGGGCGCCCGAGTGGCTCACTTAAGCATCTGACTTCGGCTCGGGTCATGATCTCATGGTTCTACAAGTTCAAGCCCCACGCGGGGCTCTGTGCTGACAGCTCAGACCTGGAGCCTGCTTCACAATCTGTGTCTCTCTCTCCATCTGCCCCTCCCCCACTCGTGCTCTCTTTCAAAAATAAAAAAAAATAAAACAAAAATAAAGGAGTCCTCATCCCATTGAAAGGCCAATGAGAAATTTTCTTGAAAACTTACTTGCTAAAATTGCATAAAATGTAATGCTGCTTACAGTCAGTATTTATTATCTGTACTTTAACTTTGAAAAGTTTTAAGGAAAGAGTTTTTAGATTCTTGTATATTTAGAACTATCATTCACTAAATCTTAGACCCTGAAAACATGCATTTTAAGTACAAAACTGGTCAAACGACAAATAGGTCATGCAGACACACATAGGTGTGATGCATGAAAAAGTATAACCAGACTTAAAACAATCAGCAAAGGCTTGACAAGAAAACCTATGAAAAGAACTAAACGCAGGTAAACGGCCGAGTGAAATCGGATCGGTTGGCCAGAGGAATAAATTTACAACCAGACTCACGAGTTGCTTCTACATGACCCTGCAATACGGAAAGCCCACCCAACAAGCAACATATCACGGGCCCGGACGAGACCAGTGTGCTCCGCTCACCACTGGCTGCCCCGCAGCGCCCACTCCTCATCCCTGCTCGGGTGCAGACGGCCCCCCCAGAGGGACCGGCCCTTCCCGGTCCGTGTGCGTCAGCACCTGTGGCTGAGTGTGACGTACCTGGTAGGCGATGTCTTCGCCAGCGGCGGAGGAGGGCTGGGGGGTGTGGCTCACTAAGATGACCTGTGGGGAGCCCGCTCCCCCTTGGCCGGAGAGCGAGGGATCCGTGAGTAAGGCTGGGAACTGCTGACCCTGCTGGAGACAGACTGTGTCAGAGGCCGTACCGTTATCGAACCCAGGAAGAATTTAAAAGATCGCTTCGGGAGCCGTTACTGTGGAAAATGAGCTGGCAGGCCCTCGGAAACAACCACAGAATCAGCAGGTGACCGGGCAGCTCCGTCCCAGGTATCTGCCCCAGGGAAACAAAGACGCTTATGTACGAACATTCACGGCAACCAAGAAGGGGTTGTAAACCGAGGTGTATCTACGCTTTTTCCAGCCACGAGAAGGGTGAGCCGTGGAAACAGAAGACGCTGAGTGAGGGGGGCCGGTGCAGACCCGCTCATGTGACGCGTCCCAAACAGGTGCGTCCACAGAAGGGGAGAGCGCCTGGTGCTTGTCAGGGGCGGGGGAGACGGCGAGAGGTGGGCAGGGGTGACACGGGGGTGACTGCGAGCTGCTCACGGTGCCACATTTCTGAGGTGATGATATGTTCCCGAACTAGATGTGATCATGTGTGTGCAACTCTGTAAACATACTAAAGACCGGTAGGTTGTATACTTTAAGTTGAACAAGTGAACACTACAGCACACACGTTATATCTCAACAAAGTTGTAAATATATATATATATATCATAAGCACTCGCGCTTAAAAACACACATTTGGGGGGTGCCTGGTGGCTCAGTTGGTTAAGCATCTGACTCTTGGTTTCAGCTCAGGTCATGATCTCGCGGTTCACGGGTTCAAGCCCCACATGGGGCTCTGTGCTGACAGCTCAGAGCCTGGAACCTGCTTCGGATTCTGTGTCTCCCTCTCTCTCTGCTCCTCCCCTGCTCATTCTCTCAAAATCAACTTTAAAAAAAAAAACCCAAAACACCACACATTCCATTTTGCTGTGGCCCACCAGCTCCTTTGAGCCTTCCCCTGCTCCAGCACACCTCCCACTGCGCCCGGCGGGCCGACCGCACACGCCAGCGCGGGAGCCACGCAAACGTCGCACACACACAGCGCGGGCTGCCGAATCGGCACAGACTCCCAACACGGCCGACCCGCGATCAGAACGTGTGCGCGAAACACAAGGATTCAAGAGCCAACGCCCACGCACGAAGGGGCCAGGAGTCTCCAAGAGAACTTGGGTCGTAAAGAACGTGGCCCGTGTCACAGGTCCCCCACGGCTGAAGACAAGGGCTGTTCTTGTGTCTTTGGGACACTGCGCGAGCTGTGCTCCAATGGGGCAGAGACTTGAGCAGGGGTGGGCGGTGGAAAATGGACTGAGAAGGCAGTGAAGGAATTTTAGGTCCACTTCTTGTGGAAAGACACTTCCCAAGGCACGCAGGGAAACAGAGGCAATGGGGCAGAACATAAATTTACAAGGACATCGTCATAGATTCTAGACAAAAGGAGCGTCTTAAATTGATTTGGATTCTCTGCTTTCTGCAGGCACCTTTACAAAAAAACCAAAATGATATTTTAGGTGTCTCCATATATCAAATTTTTTTACACGGACGTATTTTGAAAAGTTCCGATCTACATCCACAGAGATTCCCGCTCGCTATCCCCCTCTGGTGGGGAAGACGCTTCGATACGGCTCCCTTCAAGTACTGGTGACTCCCGCACCGTCCGTGGTGCCTTGTCTGCGGCCGGCTCTGCCTGCCCTCTCGCCAAACCACCCGATTTGGGGGAATGGCATCGATCAAAATTCATCAATTCCCATTTCGTAATTTTACCCGTCAAAGACAAATGCAACTGCTGGCCAGAAATTCTGATTCACCTGAGAACCAGCGTTGGCTCGGTAAATCCATATGCTCTCAAAGAAAGCTAAGGCCTCTGCAATACTCAGCTCCTATAGGGTTTTCGAGGAGAAATCGCAGCTCCTTTTGTTCCGAAGTGACAAAATTACAGAAGCGAGGGACAGATGAGCAGTTGTCAGGGGAAGGGGATGCAGGAAATCAAACGTGAGGGACCTCGTGGGCTGGAACTTGTGGGATGGGAGGTCCTGTGATACTACACCGGCAGCTTCACAAGATACTACCACTGGGTGCCCTGGCTCCCCCCGTATGTTTCTTAAAACTGACGACGAGTCGGTAATTATCTCAAAAAGTTTAACGAAAAGAACCCCAAACACACGTAACTTACTAGCTTATCGTTGGTGGTTCAACTGCTAATATTAAGTCTTCCTAACGTATACACCCTGATTTAAAAATCAAGCATTCAGGAGCACCTGGGTGGCTCAGTCGATCAAGCGTCCAATGTCAGCTCAGGTCACAGTTTCGCACCTTCTGAGTTCGAGCCCCATGTCGGGCTCTGTGCTAACAGCTCGGAGCCTGGAGCCTCTTCGGATTCTGTGGGCGTGTGTGTCCCTCTCTGCCCTTTCCCTGCTCCTGCTCTCTCTCGCACACGCTCAAAAATAAATGAATGTTAAAAATTTTTTTAATATATAAAAATCAAGCATCTAGTAAAATAAATGCTCAACCATCAGCCACACTCATGAATGCAGTGACCTGAATCTGCTAAAATGACGCCATCTGAAAGTCATTTCTTTTCGCTTCGCAGTATTACTTACAGTGTATTTTTTTGCTATATTTGGCTCGCACTGTGTTGGAAGTTACAGGAATTCTCGCTCTCAAGCACACGTGGGTTTTGCAAGCACCTGAACGCTGCTGGGCCGAGGGCTGCAGGAGAGTCACGGGGAGGGAGGGGACCACTACCAGACTCCAGCCCCACCCACTACTACTGAATCAACCCTGCAGGACGAGAGCCAAGGATTCTCACGTGCAAACAAGCCTGGGAAATACTGCTGCAAAATTACCAAGAGCTGCCACACTGATGGGTGAGACTTGGTACGACGGCAAATCTGACTCCCTGTCAGGTCCCTCTAAGTCAACCTAATTTAATATTCCCATGTGCTAATCTCACCAGGAATATATTCGTAGCAGCTCATGGCCTGAATTCCCTGTAGAACTCTTAATGAACTACAATAAACCCTGCGCCTCAATGAAAATGCCGTGAGAGTTAGAACAAGCCAGGACCAGGACGGGACACGTACAGGAAGGAAGCGGAGGAGCTGGAATTAGCAGCCCGGGCTAAAACAAGTCCCGCTACTTCAGAACCGGCTGCTTTTCACATCGAGAGTCTCCAATCAGACTTGTCAGTGTCCGCTTCACCCCACTGTCAAATTCTGACTTCTTATTAAGACCCGGAAAACCACATTTACATGTCTAACCACTAAGTTTCCTATGTTTGGTACCGGGCCAGTTATCTGTACTAATAGAGTTAATAAAAACCAAGCGAACAAACAAGAAACCAAAACCCACAAGAATTCATATAAAATAGAATTCCCATCAAGAATCAGTTACTTCTTTTTGTTTTCAGAATAAATGCTGAAGAATCACTCTGCTTTCTTGAACAGAGTTTTAAACGTATGCTTGCATTTATTTCCTTATAAAACTGTCACACTTAGGGGCGCCTGGGTGGCTCAGTCGGTTAAGCGTCCGACTTCGGCTCAGGTCATGATCTTGCAATTCATGGGTTCCAACCCCGCATCGGGCTCTGTGCTGACAGCTCAGAGCCTGGAGCCTGCTTTGGATTCTGTGTCTCCCTCTCTCTGCTCCTCCCCTGTTCATGCTCTGTCTCTCTCTCTCTCTCTCTCTCAAAAATAAACATGAAAACAAATTTTTTAAAACAAACAAAAAAAACTGTCACACTTAGCCACCTAGCGATGACACACCCTGGGCCTGATCCCCACCCCCACCAACAACAGTCCAACATTTGGAAAGAAAACCTAACTTCAGGTTTGCAGTTGAAAGAGCAATCTTCATAACCCACCGATTTTTCCTTTAATACTTCCCCTAGCGGAGTAACTACAAAGTCACTTCTTAAGCCAAGTGTGTGTCACATCACTGTATTCTAACTTTGGCTTCAACACATTATATTTTTCAATAAACTAATTCTTTTCTGTCTCAGAATGATCATTTACCCCACAAAATATTCTTCTCTAGTTGGGCTAGTTGCAAGTTTTAAATTACGATTAATCGTGGTCTTACATAAATGTGTTCGTCCCAAACATTCTGCTACGACAGACTCAACTTCGACCCTTGGCTAAAAACTATTTAACGACACGATGTAAGTAAACTACTTAAGACCACCTCTTTTTGTTTTGAGAACCATTTTCTTTTGTGGACTTTATAAACAGACACAGAAAAATAGAAAAATGACACTCAAAAAAGTGTATTACTTTTTAAATATACTACCTCTTTAAATTGTAATTCACGTGTTTACAATCTGGTGTCCTTCCCGTGCCTTTAGGGGGACCCTGATCTTCCACGTGCTGTGTGACTTTCACCTGTAGACAGCAGCTCCTTCTCACTGCTCTCACTTATTTCCTCACTGAATTCAAGCAGCACATGTTGTGAATAGTCCTTAAGGGACTAATATTAAGCCATTCGGCTTTTGCGTCTTAGTGACTCTCGCCTGTATGCAACACTTACTGCTAGAACGATTAATTTCTCACAAATACCTTTGATTTCCAGGTCACATTTTTATAGTCATAATCAATCCTGATAATTTACATATTTACAGACACTTCCATAGATGTTCACTGACCTCTTGACAATGATGGTTTTATTTGTACAACAATTCATTACACTTAGAAAAATTACACTCCTAAAGCTAAGACAGGTTTGTTCTGTTTTTCTTTTCAAATTTTCAGTTTTAAATCATTGTGAATCCAAGTTTGGCAGCTGACAGGAAAGATTCAAATAAAACCACAGAATTTCTCTTGGAGATCAGTAATACTACTGTTGCAGAAAACAAAGCGATCTAATTTAACCAACAGAAAATAAACCCATAATCAGAAAAGCAAATGGTTCCCTGGCTCTTTCTGATCAAACCTTACCCCACCCCACAAAAGTTATTCAAAGGCACTGAATTTCATTAAAATCTGTACCTTGAATAGTTTTTACCTTACGCTACTTCCGGAACTACGTGGCTAGAAGTGCACACGGTGACACGGCCCGGGGGCTGGAGAGAAATGCAACACGACGGCAGTCACGTCGCCGAGGCCGAGCGCCGGCCACAGCCGGTCAAGGGCAAGGCGGCACCATGCGTAGGTCAGGCTTTGAATGGCAACCACGATACAAGGTCCTGTCTACAGCTACCACCGTGTGAATATAAAATCGGCAGCTTAGCAGCAAGTCAAAGGTGGAGCAAATAAACTAAGGCCCTTTATGGCATCGTGGACCTGGACCGGCAGTCTGTTCTTCGCAGAGTAAGTGCGTAACAGGTACTTTCTGCGCAGCCTCCTTCCCTACCCGCCCGCCCCGGATCACGGATGACCCGAACCCAGCCCTGTGATGGACACGCTAGAATCAGGGTAGGAAATAACAACACACAGCGATTCACCAGAAAACAATCAGGCTCCCTGCATCCTGCATCTAGAAAGAAAACACAGCACATGGACCTCTTAAGACGGCTACCCCCTGCCCCATATATGTATGTATGTAGGTTCCACACCCAACACAGGGCTTGACCTCACAACCCTGAGATCAAGTCTGATGCTCTACCGACTGAGCCACCCAGGCGCCCCCCCTACAACAGATGCTAATTTTCAGGCGCCCCCCTCCCACATCAGAATGCTAATTTTCAGGCCTCCCCACAACACAATGCTAATTTTCAGGCCCCCCCCCAACAACAGGATGCTATTTTCAGGCACCCCCCCCCCACATCAGGATGCTAATTTTCAGGCACCCCCCCCATCAGAATGCTAATTTTCAGGCGCCCCCCCCCCCCACAACACAATGCTATTTTCAGGCGCCCCCCCCCACATCAGGATGCTAATTTTCAGGCACCCCCCCATCAGAATGCTAATTTTCAGGCGCCCCCCCCCCCCACAACACAATGCTATTTTCAGGCGCCCCCCCCAACAGATGCTAATTTTCAGGCGCCCCCCCCACATCAGAATGTTAATTTTCAGGCCCTCCCACAATACAATGCTAATTTTCAGGCCCCCCCCAACAACAGGATGCTATTTTCAGGCACCCCCCCACAACAGAATGCTATTTTCAGGCGCCCCCCCACATCAGAATGCTAATTTTCAGGCCCCCCCCAACACAATGCTAATTTTCAGGCGCCCCCCCACAACAGAATGCTATTTTTCAGGCACCCCCCCCACAACACAATGCTCATTTTCACACGCCCCCCCAACAACAGAATGCTATTTTCAGGTGCCCCTCCCCCCCACATCAGGATGCTAATTTTCAGGCTCCCCCAACACAATGCTATTTTCAGGCGCCCCCCCCCCCCACAACACAATGCTATTTTCAGGCGCGCCCCCCCCCCCCACATCAGAATGCTAATTTTCAGGCCCCCCCCAACACAATGCTAATTTTCAGGCGCCCCCCCCCACAACAGAATGCTATTTTTCAGGCACCCCCCCACAACACAATGCTCATTTTCACACGCCCCCCCCAACAACAGAATGCTATTTTCAGGTGCCCCTCCCCCCCACATCAGGATGCTAATTTTCAGGCTCCCCCAACACAATGCTATTTTCAGGCGCCCCACCCCCCCCACAACACAATGCTATTTTCAGGCACGCCCCCCCCCACATCAGAATGCTAATTTTCAGGCGCCCCCCCCCCCCCAACACAATGCTAATTTTCGGTATTCAGAAGGGTGACTGTGTCATGAAAACAGGTGCTGAGTAACACGTGAGAACACGTAACTGTCACACGATGTGAGCAAGGACTGGCTGCACAGAACTCAGCAGTGCCCCCCCCCCCCCCGCACAGCGCCCACCACACGCTTTTCCACAGAAGGCCACTCGGTGAGGATGAGGTTCACGGACGCTGGCTTCCAAGTGGCCCTCCCAGGGGGGCGCCCGGGCAGCGTCGCCACCGCGTGCGTGTCACCCCGGGGGCCCCGACAGGGCCACTGGCCAGCAGCCCGCGAGCACTTCGCAAGCGCGACGGCCTGTGTTCCTACGGCCGGAAACTGGCTCAGCACTGGCCAGGGGGCGAGGCGGGAAACGTCCCTCTTTTACAAATGGAAAGAACTAGAACCTAGAAGAGGGAAGTCCGTTTGCAGAGTCAAAACAGCCAGCGTGCGCCTGGCATGACGGGTCCGGGACACTGTCGCCCCGGAGGCCCGGTAAGTACCCTTCCGCACAGGGCCGCCGGGGGGCGGAGCGATGGTGCTGCCCGAACGTGCTCTGCGTCCTAGGGGGTTCGGAGCCAGGGGGTCAGAGGGAAACTAGGTTCTCCTTAATTACCTTCGTTCTACCGTATCGTGGCTTTTCCAACTAAACCGAGACGTGCTGCGGTGTCCCAGCTCAACGCACTATTCAAAACGCACACCTGCAATCCAGCACGGCCACCTGCTGACTCATCGAAGGACACAGTGACTGAGAGCGTGAGATCCCTCCACCACCTGTGGGGCCCCTGAGGGCCACAGAACGCCCCTCAACAAACTCCTAGAGCTACATGCTGCGGAGCCACTCGAAAACTGCGTATTCCTGAAATCACTGACGGGGAAGATACTCACCGAGCAGTAGCGGGCGAGAGGTTCCCACCACGCCACGTACACACGAACTCATTTCTGTAGAAACGTTAACGCGTGAAGGTTTACAAGGATATATATACTAACACAGCAATCCTAGTTCCGTTTGGGCAGTGGATTTTTTTTTTTCTTTTTTGAGACGGGGGAAGAGAGAGACACGGAGAGAGACAGCGTGAGCGCCTGCGAGCAGAGGAGGGGCAGAGGGAGAGGGAGAGAATGGCAAGCGGGCTCCACCCAAAGCACACAGCCCGACTTGGGGCTTGACTCTATGACCCTGGATCGTGACCGGAGCAGAAATCAAGAATCAGACGCCCATCCGACTGAGCCTCCCAGGCACCCCTGGGGAGGAGGATTTTTTGAAAACAGTTTTCTGTATTATCGGAATGTTCTTGTTCTCTCCTTTGTGCATTGAACATACTACTTGTATTTTCATCAGGAAAAAAAAAAAACAATTTTGAAACAGACGATCAGAATACACACTTAGGAAAGAATAAACTAAAGGGTAGTCTCCATGAAGGAAAGGCCGTGCTCTACCTGAGAAGCAATGTTGAGTGTGACCGTGTCCAGTCCTCCGGAGAGCAAGCCCTGAGTATCGGCCAGAGTCAGCGTGACGCTGGCATCTCCCCCCGCCCCTGATGAAGACATGACCAGGTTCTGAGTAGATATGGCCGACGGAGACATGGGTGTCGTCGAAGGCAGGCTTCCAGTTGTAGCATTAAGTTCTGCAAAAGAGAAGAATGAACACATCAGTGGCGGAGCTAGATAAGCCCGGTTCCGCTGGGACAGGAAGAGCGGCTTTCATAGAGGAACTGTGTCTGTCATCGTCAGCGTCTACATCGCCCCCGCTTTTGAAATTGCATCAAGATAATCAGAGAATCTTTTGTTCCCATTTCATGGCAAGGCTTCTATAGTTCCTAAATATCTTTATATACATAAATACACTCTGCTTAAGTATAACGTAGAGAAAAAACAAAACAGGACGAGAAGAGTAAAAATATGACCCTACAGTCCTAGTCACTACCGCTAAGGCAGAAGGAAACTGCCAAGAATTTCCAGGACACCGTCCCCGTCGAGGACCAGAGAGCAGCCTGAAGGCACCGAATGTGACCCCCTGAGCACCGATCGGCTCCAAAGCTCACGTGACCATCTCTGCTGAGGCCTCCCCTCCACTTCCTTTAGGTCTGCTTCGTCTGAAACGAACCTCATGCGCCCTATAAACATTAATTTATCCTTCGTGATATCTTACTCTTCTTTGGAAAAGACAACAAGACTTTTTGACACTTTCCCCCTGTAGCCAATGAGAAGAGAAAGGAAGGTATCTGGGACAGAATCAGGCAAAGGAGGGCCTTTTCTTCTACGAAACAGAAACTCATGCACCCGACTGGCAAATGAGAGGGCTGAGCACGGGGTGTCAAGGGCCTGCGGTCCGCACCGACAAAAACACGCTTGTGAGGTTTCACTGGTAAGCATAGCACACATGCACATGCGTGTACACACACACACACACACACACACGCACGCACAAATCTCACGATCTAGGCTTCCATTCATCTAACAAACATGACTTATCATCCACGGTGTCAGCCGCTGGGCTCGGTGCTACAGATACACCAAGATGGTAACTGCAGCAGAGCTGAAAACACTATTTCCTCATTAGGTGTGAAAACAAAACAAAAAGAGACTCCTGAGGATCCTTGGCAGTGACTTGGGTCACATCGGTCCAGAGCCTCTGCTCTGATCAGGGGCCAACAGGGAAGCTAGGTTACTTACTTGTAACTGGAGTCCTCCAAATACAATGCCTCCATAGATCCACACTCTTGGAGTCCCACACTGTGCTGCACAGACCTGGAACCTTCAAAAGCAGTATAACCATTAGGAGGCTAGGAGTCTCTGCTCTGCACAGCCACCGGGGCTCCAAAGACAACCTCGCCGGACCCCTCCCACCTTGCCGGGCATCTGCGCAGAGCGGACTGCTAAGACACGCTAGGACCGGAGGAGTGTGGATTTGTGGAGGGTGTATGTTCTAAGCACTCCAGTTACCAGCACGACGGTCAAGCTCGTGTTCTAACCTCACCTCCACGCACCCTTACTCTCGCAGACCAGCATGATTTTAACAGGAGTGGGCAAAGATTAAAAAGAAGGATCCTGTAAAACGTGGCAGTGACCAGACGGGTGAACCGATGTCGGTCAAAATCACTAAGGAGAAGACGGGGGCCGGGCTGTCAAAGCGCCGGGCGGAGAGAGGCGTGCCGGCACCAGGCTCGCCAGGATTAGATCTACGAGAAGCAAAGCCAAGAGCCGCTCCTCGGATGGCCAAGACTTGGTCAAACCTCACCCGAAATAAAGGAATTCCTGAAGTGAAGGAACGAGACCTCTTCTCCCCTCCCACCAGTAGCGTCTTTCTCTCTGACGATTATTAACGTAGGGAGAGGGTCCAGGGCTGTGCAGCACAAGAAACGCAACGAGAAAACAGAAGCCTGTGTGTCGTTTCGCTGAAGCGAATCCTGACACACGGGCCAGTGGAGACACTAACCTCACACAACGCCTGGAGCTCACGTCTCTGTCCAAGTGTGGGGTGCACTTCACGTGCGTGCTTCGTTCAAGACATTTCCCACAAAGAGGATATCAGCTCAAGTACAATTTCAATCCTCAAAATGGTCCAAAAACAGGTGATGTGAGTAGGAAAAAATGGAATTTTCTTCAGCATGAAATTAAGTAACTAAATCACATTTGTTCAATATATAGTTCTAAATTACGGGAAAAGATTTATTTAAAGCTCAGAAACCACAGTTTTAACTCAAATACTCTCAACATGGAAACTGAGACTGAATACTGGAGCAAAGGCTGCGAAGTCTTACTTTCAGTTTTCATTCACCGGCTCTGAAGCACAAAAACGCTCGGGCTGTACCACAGACGGCTAGGTCCTACTTCGGCATATGATTTTAACTCCAAAAACAGGAACGTCTAAAGGATTAACAAATCTCTTACGGTCCTCAAACCCAACACTGTATTCAATCTTTGTTGGGATAAGGTTTCATAGCTTCTAAGAAAACTTAATTACGATTTGGGAAAGTTTCATAAGTAGTTTAAAGGATGAGAGATGAGTTTTTTCTTGAGATAAACAAAGATGTGGCAAGAAAGGGGGGGGGGGGGGTCACGGGAACAGGGAAACACACAGTCCAGCCATTCGTTTCCAAGGAGAAAGTGGGGAGAATGTCCTCCTTAATTATAAAATGTACCCAACAAATGGGGAATGGGAAATAAGTAATTGATTATACTTAAATCTAGAAGACACCAAGGCTAAAATAACCTTACAAAGGAAGGAAAGAATTCCTTTTTTTCACTGAAAGCATAACCCAATTTATTCATCAAAATTATCTTAACAGTGGACGAGGGTAAGAACAAAAAGATGATTCCCGTTTGAGATCAATTCCTTAAAAAGTTGTGCTAAATCTCAAGCCTCTGAAAGGGCACTTGCGTCACATCTGACCGTTTTCTGATACAAGCACGTGTGTCCGATGCTGTCGCGGACGCCCGTGGAGCCAGTGAAATGGCCTTCGGCCCCGTGTCAGACACCCGAGCACAAGCTCGTGTTTCTGCCTCGCATGTGAAACGCTGACTGCAGCACTTTGATTCCCGTATAGCCCCCTGGAACGTAACACACTTCTTTTCAACGCTTCGGTTAGGATCCACGCCGTCCCGGGGGGCTGGGGAGCCTCGGCCCATCTTGTGAGCAAGACGGAAAGAACTACAAGTGAGAACAGTCACGGCCATGCCAGCCTGCTCTGCTCTAACGGACTGGCTGGCAGCAGAAGTTTTGTAAAATCGCTGAGGGTTTTAGAAGAGGCATGTCTAAGTCACGTGTCAAAGTCATTTTGGTCTCAACTCTTGCACGGCGTGGCCCGAAGCCTGGTCTGGGAGTGACTTTGACGCTCAGGAAAACGCCGCCCTTTCAAGAAGCAATGTCCCGCCCTGTACTGTACTGACGGGTCAGCTCCCGCATTATCACCGGTACCAGTGGATACGCAAACCTCTCAAAATAGCTGCCAGCTATCAAGGCCTGAGTAGTTCAGCGTGTGGAAGAATTTCTTCCTGTATCTGGAATCGTTCAAAGATGGCAAAGGTACACGAGAACATGATACAACTGACCTGGTCGTATAAACTCGATCCTGGGTTTATGACACCTGCTATTACATCACTAAACAAACGTGTTCACGTTATGAGCTCAACTTTTATTTCACTAAATTCCTTGGAAGATAAATTTGAATAAGGCACCAAATTAAGCTCAAGTGACATCAAAAAGAAAGTATTCTCAGCTGGCTCTAAAACAGTAAGTCCAAAGGGAAAAATAATTAACTCATGGAAAAGGGCTCGTTTGTTGTTTTCAAAGAAACGCTAGTGCATAACACCCAGGACCCTTACGCACAACTGGCTGTGATCGGCTCTATTGCACGAGGGACCCTTCCCTGCACGCAAGGCTCTACGGCTGTGTGTGTGTGGGGGGGGGGGGGGGGGGGCGATCCCAAGGGAAAACACTTCCTGTCTAACCAGACGACAGTGTTGTAACGAAGTATACTGGTGGCCAAAACAGGGCCCTCAGGCCATCCGCTTCTCCATCCTGATCGGAACATCTCCCATTTTCAATTATCTGCTGCACCAGCAAACACCCAGGATCCCCAGAGCAGCACAAGAAAACCACTCCATGTAAACTGAAACACCTGAAACCACTGGTCTTTCCAACCATTTGCCCAGGATTCAAAAAGATGTTAAGCAGAGCTTCCAGGGAGACACGAGATTTCACGGCCCCAGGGGAGTGGGCCGAGAGAGCTCACATGGCTAGCATTCCAGAACAGAGTCCGCACCGGAGCCGGACAGCCACTCGCTCCGGCCCACGAGACACAAGGATCAGATACAGAGGGGACATCACGGGCCAGAAATCCAGACTCCGGATCTGCCGACACGGGATTCAGACAAAGTTCTTAACCACTCGGGCCTCATTTCATGCTTCAGCAAACGACAGGGGTGGACAGACGCCCCCACACTCCCAGCCCCACTCTCACAGAAGCCCTGTCCCAACCAGGTCAAATCCCCCAGGACCGATGACCTATTTTCCTTTATACATCGTTACCGCCACAAGTTTACAATGATTTACGGATTCCTCAGTAAGTGCCTGTGTCCTATTAGTTCCTAGGATCCTAAGTGCAAAGGCGCTACGTCTGCCTTGCTCAGTATTCTATTCCCAGATTGAGTACAATTCTTATCACACAGTACACATTATACAGTCTGTTAGTGAAGAAATGAATTACCGGATAAGAAAGCATCTCAAATAAGCATGAAAAAGAAAAAAAGCCTAGCTGCGCCTCCAACTATATGTAAAAATTAAATTTTTCCTCTCAAAAAATGATATAGAGAGTTGGAAAATAAGAAGGCTAAGAAATTAACCAGATCTCTACAAGAGGAGATAAACCAGACAGGCATGTCATTGGAAACCGTTGACCATTACTTGTGAAGCTTGTCATTTATGTTACTAGAGCTCATTTAAGTTTTTATAGAACTCTACACTTGAAAAGCTTAGCAAGAGGCTATTTTAAAACTGCGTTCTCCTAACGGCGGTGGGTGACAGGAGCCTCAGGCTGCAGGGCGCGGAGGAACGGGCTGGGTTCCCGCACGGGGAACAGGGCACGGTTCTGTGACGAGCCCTCCACGTGCTAACTCGCGCGACTCCATCGCGCCTCGTGTGTCGGAACAGGACCGTTCCCCTGCCCTCCCTGGTAAGCAGAATTTCAGCTCGGCTGCTAACCCCGCACGCACGGGTAAGGCCAGGGAGTATAGAATCACGTGACACGTGACAGCACAGATGACACGGGGGTCCTGCTCCCGCCCGCCGGCCGGGGGCACAGCCCTGTGGCCGCGCCGTGGCACATTGTGTCCGTGGCTCAGCCAGCAGCCGCGTGCACACCTGAAGAGCTCAGTGGTACACTCCACGAGAGCAGCTGATCACTGCCCCGGTTAGGGTGGCACCTGGACACTGATCATTGACTGCAGGTGCTGACAATCTTATGCTTCCGTTTAGGTCACTATTTCCGTAAGAATTGTGCTGAATGAGGTCTCGACCTAAATGGAAATTAATACTGTGGTATCTGAAAATAACATGTTAACTTACATACTGGCACGTGTGCTAAGCACATAATAACATCTTATTAAAATTAAAGCTATTTCACTTTTAATAATATTCCTAGAAAAACTGAAAAGACCAGCAATACATTTTCCCTAAATGACAGTATTTGTTCCCATTTTTTAAGCTGTTAAGTATTTTTAAGTGCTTCCTAAGAGTTCTATTTTAACTCCGTATTTAGGCACTTAAAATTACACACTTTGTTGACTAAAACTTAAACTGACTTGAAAACACTTCCAAATGTGGTAGACTGGCAGGTGTGGCTAGGTATGTTTGTAAAAGCAGGTGACCCTAGAGCCCCCGTACCCAGCCGCCACCGAGCGGGCTTGCGCGGCGGGGACACTCGGCACTAGGGCGGGCGAGGGGAGGGACCTGTGCCACTCGCCTTCCAGGAAGCGCTGGCCTTCGCCTCCAGACCCACCCGCGGATGCCAGCTTCGATAGCCACAGGAGTCACATAAGCGTAAGCAAACTGCATGGAAAACAGACGAACAGAGAAGGGGAACGGCTGCTGACGGAATCTTTGGAAAGACTGGACGTGAACGAGTTACTTTAAAAACATCTGCTGCCAAGTTAGGCAAACGCAAGACTAAACCGGAGGGGGAAAGCGTCAAAAGACAAAGGAGTGCTGCACTGCCACCGTGCTGTGTAAGTATCGACATCGTCACGCTTCGGTAAAGACACAGGAACACGAAATGAAGCCGAGTGCTGTGGGCATGAGCACGGGCAAAAGGAAAAACGCGAACTCCTATCAGAAGAGCAGACCCGTCTTCAAAGGATCTGTGGATGAAGGTTATCACTTTCTTGATTCCCTGCCTGACATAACTTTTCACTGAAAACTGGACCAAACCGTCAGAGAAGAGGACCTTATTGTAGAGGCACGAGACAAGTTGGGGAGCCCGGGGGCTATCCTTGCCTTGTACCCCATATTTTTTTCTCAACTGACTTCTGAATTGCTAAGAGTCTACAAAGCTTAGTCAAAGTTTTGCTTTCTAGCACCGACAAGCATTTATAATTATACACATTAATGGAAAAAATAACTGAAAATCTCTACAGAGACCGCAAACTGTTTTCCTACAGCCTTTTCCGAACGGAAAAGGAATAAGGAAACGCTGACTTGTGACTTGACAATTCTCATGATGCGTAACAATGAGAATTGAGAATTAGAAGCCTCCGGCCCAAAGTTTGGGCAAACCTCCTCTCATCAACTGATTTAAAGATTTCTCCTAGGGTAAACCTTTTAAGCTAACTTTTAAACAATTAGTTAAATTCACTTCCTTATTCTGAATATGCCAATAAGCAAAGTATCTACATGATCAATGATAGGAAAATACAGGAGAAACAGAAGCACAACCCATAAGCTAAATAACACACTTTCTAAAGTATAAGCCAGAATCTTGGAATATGTGTCTTTTGTACAGGATTCGCACAATGCTTCATACACGGAGGGCATACCAAAAAGTTAATTTGATCAACAAAGGTTTCTCAACATAAAAAACATTAAAATTCAGATGCGTATAACAAAAGTAGGAAGGTTACTGAATTCTATAAAACTGAAAGTTAATTTCCACTGCCTAAGAGCGTCTAAAATCACTCACGTCGCTCAAAATCAAAACTCTAAGAATAGCTCCTCAAGTTTCTCACACGCGTTAAAAGGAAAAGACGCTCCCTAAGAAAGCAAGCTTTCTTCAGTTTTCTTCTAAGTAAATTTTCTTCCTTTTGCAATAGTAATCTCTGCAGGAATCTCCCTGAAGCGTGAGTGCGTTACCTGGTCTGCCCTCCACCCTCCCCGGTGTTTAAGGGAAAATGCTCCCCTTCTGCCATCACACCCTCTCTCCAGGGGCAACGTTCGCCTCCCAGCAAAATGTTTTTCTCATTTGTAACAACAGCCTCATAAGGTTGCTATGAGGCTTGAATGAATTAATATTAAATGAGTTCATATTTGTAAAAGTCACTAGAATAGCGCCTGGCACATAGTAAGGGTCATACAAAGTGCTGCTAAATTTGAAAATGACTCTTTATGACCACAAAGGGCTCACAGCTAAGAGTCACGTGGGCAGCGCACCACTGTAAAACGTGTTCCAGGCTGACCTAGGCCACACACGACACAGACGGAGGGAAGTCTGGTCGTGGACGTGACAGCCCGGAGACACGGAACGCCTGCTCTCGGCTGACACACGGGATCAATTTGCCAACTTCGAGTGACCTCCACTGCCAAAGGCCATCATCTTCCCGTTTCTCCACTCTTCAGTGCTCTACCCCACATTTAACGCTGTTCCACACGGTCTGTGCAGAGTCCTGGGAAGTCAGGAGGCGCCCAGAGCGTCCTCGCGCTCAGGTTGTGCCGACCACAGTCCTCTAGTTTCACGTAGCAGGAAACCGGCACATGAAGCCACGGCTTCCTGCTGTCTGCTAACCAGAGCGAGGTGGCCAAACAGTGGTCTCAGAGTGGACGTGAGGAACTCTCACTTTTAACTTCTGGTTAGATCTCAACTGTGACGGTCTTTCGCTAAGCCTGAATTTCCCACACGTGTTACCAACACTTCCGGAGCACCGGCTATGTGCAAAATTCGGTGTTGCCGAAAACACACATACATACGACTAAGACACACTTCAACTGTGGGGGGAGGACGTTTAAGACGTTAAGTGACTAACCAGAGATGGTCAGGGTGATTTCCTGCGGGGACCCGGAGGACGACGCGGCAGCGGGCCCGGCAGCCTGCGCCAACACCTGGCTCAGACTCGAGTTGTTAATGGTCAGGGTGATCTCGTGGGGGCCGCTGGAGGTGGATACCAGGCCTTGCGACGTCACCACCTGAGAGAGGTCTTGAGTCCCTGGTCGTCGTGACAAAACAAAACAAAGCTGGGCTTAAAAGAAGAGTAATTTTCTTTCATATATGTTATTTTAATGTTATTTTAATCGTATATGTTAATATTTTAATAAAACTGTTATTTCAAAAGAAGATTCAGAAGAAAACATCAACCACGTGTAGAATTCCCTCATCCGGAAAGACAAGACGCCTTAGAAACAGGAAGGCAACAGGACCGCGGGAATTACGTGCGGGTGGAAAGGGATGTGCGTAGACTGAATGCACATCACTTAGCAGAGGAAAAGTGCGCGTGTGCTGGGGACACTCCACGTGTTCGCTGAGCTTGGTAAGGAGAGGAAAGGGGAGCCACGGAGCCCTAACTGCAAATGCGTGACCACAAGCAAGGAGCTGGACCCCCCTGCTGCCACTTACCGCTGCTGGTGGTCATCACGGGGTCCTGCTCAGACAGCGGGCCGATGGTCAGACTGGCAGACGTCACGGTGGGCTGTAAGGACAGGCCTGAGATGGGCTGGATGACGACACTGGCTGGGACCGTGCTGTCCTGTGTCTGCAAGGTGCTGTTTTGGGAGGCCAGGCCGGGCTCCCCCGGCAGCTGCTGACTGAGCAAGTTGCCCTGCTGTAGCGTCTGCTGCAAGATACTTGGGTCAATCTGAAAGGCAAAACAGGTACCTGTGACGGGCAGTGCACGCTCACGTGTGATCGTGTAACAAGGTACCTGTGACGGGAAGCGCGCTCACGTGCGATTTTGACCAATTAAAGCCCGGAAAACCTCAGAAGCGGCGTACCTGTAACGTGATGTTGTTAATGCTGGAGGCATCGATTCCAGAGATCTGGACGTTTGGCCCGACTAAGTTAGCAGCCAGCTGTAACTGTATGCCCTCCAGGCTGGTCAAGCTCCCGTCCGTCAAAGACACTGTCCAGTCACCACCAGCTGCAGAGGAAGAGAACCGGAATGACTGCATATCTGAAAGCCTTCTTAGAAAGCAAAACAGAACAAAAACCCCTCGTTTCCGTATGGGAATTTTTGTGTACACGGTCTTATTCGTACATCAACGTGATGGATGTAGTTAACGCATACTAATATCGCCACCAGACACACGCGTGATCTAATTCACCCAACACCAAGCATCCTCTGAAATAGGTGATGTTGCGCATTTTAAGCACACGAGCCCACTAGGCTCAAAGAGACCACGCCGACTGGCCCAAGGTCTAAAACAACAACTCACGGCTGTGTGGTATCTTTAATGGCCCCACGGGTCACATCCACAGGCTGCTGACACTCACTCTGTGACTCATAAGTGCACGACAAGCCCGAATGGCTGAAAGTTCCTATTTTTCAAGCACTGGGTGACCCACGTGACCCGAGAGCGATTATTTAAAGAACTCTAGGACAGCACACACGATGTCGGACGGGAGTCACCGGTCACGTGTGTCACTGTCACGTCTGTGGGCGCAGAGCAAGAGGCGCACGTAAACCCAGAAAAAGCAGCTCAGAGCACCGTGAAGCGTTCAGAAGCAGATGCTGTGGCGGGACGAACAGGGACGGGAGGGTGACTCGTCTCGAGAGTGAAATGTACGTTTTCCCACCTGCCTCACACGGGCAGACCTCAAGGGAGAGAAGCGCACGTCGTGGACGGAGGGCCCCCCCTCCCGGCACACCAGCGCCGCCCGGGCCCGGCGCTCACCCGACACGGAGGCAGGGAGGATGGCCTGGCCCACCAGCCCCTGCGGAAGCACGTTCTGCTCGAACTGCCCTGTCAGGACAGAGTTGTTCATGACGAACACGCTGGGGTCGGCGGCCGACGGGCTGAGCAGGTTTAAGGGCTGCAGCGCCTCGGACGGGCTTCGGGCCACGGGCTTCCTGGCTTTCTTCGGGTCGGGTTTATAATGAAACTGCATGTGCGTCTTCCTCCGCCCGGACGTGCGGAAGCGCAGCTCACAGTGCGGACACTTGAAGGGCTTCGCTCCCGTGTGCAAGCGCATGTGCACCTTCAGGCTCCCCTTTGTGGAAAAGGCGTTGCTGCACACGTGACAGCTGAAGAGCTTCTGACCTGCGGAAAGGTCAAGGGTCAGCGGGGCCCACGACGCGCCACACCCACGCGCAAGCGGCCGGCACGGGGCGGGGGGGGGGGGGGGGGAGGGGGCCAGGTACGTCAAGGAGGACCCTGTTCTGTGGGTGCTGGCGCAGAGACCTCCTCGCGGTGAGCACCACCACAGCCTGCGTCCACGACCCCACAGCACTTGGGCGTCTGCCCCGCCTCTCACCGAGCCTCGACAGGACCCGGGGTGGGGTCACTAAGCGGCTCAGCCCCGTGTCGCTGTCACTCGCCCCTCGGTTTACAAAGGGCACCTGTACGTGTCAGCACACGTCTATCTTCTTTCTGCAGGGGGGCCCCCGGGACACCTGCGCAGGTGGGGAGTGGCCACAGGTGTGGATCACGTGCTCAGCTCCTGGGACTCTGAGCCAAGGGCATGACGAAGGCCGGGAGGTGGGGCCGAGGGCCCGGTCACCCGCCTACCCTGCCCCGGAGAGGCTCTGGGGGGACAAAAGCATCCCGGTTTTCTGTTTCTATTTCTCCCAGAAACAATACTGACTTCTATTTAACCGGGCAGGCACGCTGGGACCCACCACAGGACTAGGGAGGCCAGCTGTCCAGCCCTGCTCGGGGCCCTCAGAGGTCACCGGGGAGCCCGGAGTGCAGGAGGAGGCCTGAAAGGTATCTCTCACAGAGACTTTTCTTTCTGGGCCTCAGGCACAGGGGCCAACACAGAATCCCCGCGTGCGAGCCATCGTGAACACCACTGGCTCTGGCTGGGTGAGAGGCCCCTTCTGGTCCTGGCGGCTCACAGCGTCACACGAGAGGGACAAAAACACAGCACCCGATGAACCAGCGGAAACACTGCCCACAGCAGGGGCGCACGCTAAGTTCCTGTATCTATCTATTAAATTCCAAACACTAACCCATCAGAAAAGAATCATAAGACTTTACATAAACATGTGAAATTCCCTTGTACGTTTTTGGTCAATTCTGCTGGGAACCAAAAATTAAGAATATAAATGAGTTTCACGATCATAATCCTATGAATCACATGAACAACTCTCCCATTTACTGAGAGTTCACCACAGTTCCCGCGACAGCCAGAGGCTCCGAGAAATGGCCCGGAAGTGAGCACAGACGTCAAATCTGCGCGGGGTGTGCAGGCCTGCCCTTTAACCACTGGGCACCCTGTGCAGGGCAAGCAGCAAAGCCTCGCTGTATTTTAATGAGCACCATTAACCTTCAGTTCCTCAAATGAGATGAAGAAAAAAATGGCCATTGGGAATCGTACATTAATGTTTTTCCTTTATAAGATTTCCCCCCACTTGAAAAGAATTATTAGCTGGTAACTACAATCAGCTTGGCTAAATCCCCAGTTCTTGTAAAACCTCGACAAACCAAAGGTCTCTGGCCTAAATGAGAATAAGAAATAATTTTCTTAACAAAGGTATTCAAGGCGCAGTAAGAACACTGACAGCGGGCAGCTCGGCATCAGAGACCGGGCTCCTTTTCCTCCGTGTTTTCTGGATCCTTTCTCCCAAGTCAGAAATCAAAACTCCTTTTATACACATTTCTTCATGGTTCCTGACTTCTAAGCTTCCTATGATCTTGAAAGGTAGACGGGGACAAATACAAAATGCCATCGTGGTGCCTAGGGGGCTCAGTCAGTTAGCAGCCAACTCCCGGTTTCAGCTCAGGTTGTGATCTCAAAGGACATTAGTTCGAGCCTGCTTGGGATTCTCTGTCTCCGTCTCTCTCTGTCCCTCCCCTGCTCATTCTGTCTCTCTCAAAATAAATGAATGAACATTTAAAATTCTCTACAAAGCGCCATCATAAGGCACCGACGTGGAGCACAGGCGCCCGCTCGTACCTGTGTGCGTCTTCACGTGGCAGTCTAGGGTCGATTTAACAGTAAAGCTCTTCCCACATTCATCACATTTATATGGCTTTTCTCCAGTGTGGATTCGCACGTGCCTAACCAGAAAGCATTTACAATTAAGTGTTTTTATTTTTAATTTTATACACATTTACAAGCAATCTCATGATTTTAAATTCGTAACTATACCTGTAAGTAAAAAATATGTGTTAGTATGGGCTGAATAAACTTGGCCAAATAAAACCTTTGATCTCCATCTACACAAAAACAGCAGAAACAAACTCAGAAGCAAACAAAAACATCTGCAAGATGGACGAACACAGGGCTAACTTTTCTTAAACCGAAGAGTTGTTATAAATCAGCAATAAGACCAGAAACACCACAGTAGAAGAACGGACAATGCATAGGAAGCTTAGAGAAGAAATACAGCCAAAAGCCACAGGAAAGCGTTTCACCCACACCCAGAATTGAAAAAGAGGAAATTAAAACGCTAAGCTATCATTTCTGCCGTCAGTCAGATGAGGACTCAGTCAGGGGGGCAGTCTGGGCACCACCTGGCGGCAGTGACCCAACCCCCCTGCAGGTGCACCCGCGAGGGCTCCTGTAGTGACTGGAGACAGAAAGCGTGCCATGAAATAAAAGTTGGCATTCCCCCGCACGTCACCACTGAAAAGAAGGTAACAAGCTTGCAGGCACAAACAAAGAAGGGTGTCTACGACTCAATATGTAAAAACTATACCAAAAATAAAACTGTAGAACTTAATGGTGACACGTGGACATTTTTGGGAAAAACCCATAAGAACCAGTTGACAGCGGTCGTCTCTGGGGAGCAGGAAGGACTTTTTCTCACTTGATGGTGTCCCGGGCTGTGCTTTTCTTTTGTTTTGCTTCATCACAGGACCTGGTCCTCTCCCCCTGAACGCTCTGCTGTCTTACTCCCCACTTAATTGCACCTGACCTCCGGGTGCCCAGAAGGGACACCACCGCCACCTCCTCGGCACGCGCCGTCGCCCCACTCACCCCCCCTCGCCGCCACCCTCGCTGCGGTGGGAAGAACAGGGCAGTCCAGCGGTCACCCAGGCTCACTGATGAGCACTTCCAACCCAGTGGCCGCTCTGCCACCAGCCCCACCCACATGGAGGGCGCTGAGGGCTCAGGAGGAGCTGGAGGGCAGCCTGCTCCTTCCCCCGCCTCCCAACTCCGAACTGCTCCTCCCTGTGTCAGGGGGCCCGGTATCCCCCAACCTACCAGCTTGCTCCTAATCCTGACCCGTCCAGAGCGACCCTGCAGAGACTGCAGGAGAACATTCTACCTCCCCGTCTTTCCCGCAGGCTGACCTTGCCCCCAGCCCTCAGTGTCCCGTTTCCAAGTCTGCATCATCCTGCTGGACTTGACCTCACATCGTCAGTCACTGCTTGGACAGACTGGTGTGAACTGCACGCTGCCTCCTGACACCCTCGCTCCCGCCCCGGCCTGAGCCTGCGCCCCCCACTCCCTACACACACCAGCACCCCTGCTCCCACCCCGGCCTGAGCCTGTCCCCCCCACTCCCTACGCACACCAGCACCCCTGGGGATAAGGATGTCCCTGATGCTGTTTGCAAATGTACAAAGCTTAGCACCCTCATTTCCTTTTCTTTTCTTTTTTAAACTAGAGCAGCACCCCCCCTCTGCGGGAGGTACGGCCCAAGACCCCCCGTGTGTGTACCAAACCGTATTACACTGTTCATTCCTATACCTGATACTTATCGTGAGGTCTGATTTCTAAATTAGGCCCAGTGAGGTTGATGACAACTGATGATGAACGGGAACAGTCACAACAACACACTGTGATAGAAGTTAAAATACCGGATCGTGCCACATCCCCCGCCCTTCCTTCCGTGATGATGGGCAATCATGACACGGCCACGTGAGATGACGGCAGGTGACAGACATGGGCACGTGACCCAGCTCAGGAGGAGGGTTGCCCACTTATGGGCCACGGTTGACTTCAGGTAACGAGCAGAAACCGCGGATGAGGGGGGACACCGCACGCCACGGCTCTACAGAAATGAGTACAATCCACGCAGCAAACTCATTTCTCACCAACTTCCCGAATGAGCTCAAAGGGAAGCCTCAAAATTTACGCGGGCTTCAAACGGTAACTCGGGAGACTCCTCAGCCCCTCGCGAGGCACCGGGTTCCGACAGGGCCCCCGCGACGGCAGCATCGAAGGCTCCCGGGGACGCCCATCCCGAACCCCCGGGGCAACACCGCGACCTCACCTCACGAGGTCACTGGGCTTCTTGAAGCTCTTGGGGCAGTAGGAGCAGCAGTTGGCGAACTTGGGCTCGGCCTCCAGCTCCGCCTGTCTGTCCTTCATCTCGCTGACGCGGTCCTTCTCGGCCGCCGACTGCACCAGGACCTGCTCCGACACCGTCGCACTTTCCTGCGGCCGAATTTTGGCCAGTTGTGCCGTCTCCTCCTCTGTGAAGGTGATGACCTCGGGACGAGCCTTTCGAGATGGGTTTCTCTCGGGATTTTCTTCCTCTTCCTCCACACACATATCTATACAAAACAGGAAGGACCAAATCATCATAAAAACTTAGGTTTTAACACAACAAATATATTAAAACCAAACACCTATGTAGGATTAGAGTGGGTCACTCGGGGAAGCTCAATTAGTCCAGGGGCAGGCCTAGCGGGGTCCCCGGGAGGAAGGGGCACAGCGGTCACCGCGTGGGGGCAGAGCCCAAGGACCAGCCGGCAGACAGCTCTGACCCACGGTGTCCACGCGGGCCACCGGCATTCCTAAGCAGACACGCACTACCACGGGCAAAACCTGAAATGTCGTCGCATAAAGAAATCAGCAGAGCCCAAGACGGAAGACCAGAGATAAATTAGCAAAAGGCCCTAATTAAAGAGTTAAAAAAAAAATTCAAACATATACATATAAGCGTTCTCTGAGTGAGACGTGAGGATGTATTTACATGGATTGTAAACAGGAAGAAGGTGCTATTAAAACCCAAGAAGGAAAAGAGCTGGCTGGGAGGGAGGTCAGAACTGCACAGACGGCTAAAAAATAAAATAAGGACTCAACAGAAACACTGACTAGCCAAATGGACAGTGGCTAACACCCCATCAGTGATAAAAACTAACTAGATGCCGCGTCAGGATAAAGGGACAAAGATGGAAGGGAGGGAAGGGAGGAGAGAAGGGAAGAGAGAGGCCAGGGGAGGGGGAGGAAAGGTTGGCCGTGAAGGAGAGAACACAGTTTGGAAAGATTTGGGGGCAGTGGGGTAGAGCTGGTGGCCCCACCAGCACGGGTCACGAAATGCGGAGAAAACTATTCGAACACTTAAAGTACCAGGAACCCCATCCATAGGGCAAAGCCACTGGCGGGGAAAGGCGAGCGAAACGGAGCGCCATGCACGGAAGAGACAGGATCCGATGGGGTCTGCCACACAGACTCCCTGTCCCAACGCCGAGAGCAGGTTAAACCCCACCGAGTGGCTCTAGGTTTGGGTAAAAGAAACCAGCGCAAGCGGCTTTTCTTCTGCGGCTAAGAAGGCTCCCGCGGAGCTCTGTTTCTCAGTGACCCCACCGAGGAGAACGCCAGGCCCTCGGGTGCACGCTGTGTACGCAGGGGGGTGGCGAGGCCACAACAGGAGCCCCCAGGCGGTCAGCGTCAGCTGGCAAGGCGGCGCCCTCCCCCTACAGGGTTCCAGAACCCGTGTGAGGATGCCCCCGTTCTGTAAGTCAGCGCAGGGAGAGGTCCTACATGACGGAAGTGGAAAGACAGGCCTTGCGAGGAGCGGGCAGGGTGGAAGCTGGCGCTGTGTGACGGAGGAGGGGCCAACATTCTGAGTTACCTGCAGAAGCGGCCAGAGCAGCGGGCCTGCAGCGGGGAGGCCGGGGTTTTTATCGCCTGGGGCGGGTTAGGCACGTTTGAAAGACGTTTTCCCCAAACCAGAGGTCTTAGCTACAGCACTCGCTCCCCAGGGGAGCCACCAGGGACGACCGTGACCTTGAGGTCAGCTGAACACGTAGCACACGGGGGCCACAAGCGGGGAGAGGAGCCCGGGGACTCACACCCCCGCCCCGTCAGCCCACCCGGCGACATGCGGCGCCGACTGCGCGGTGTGGACATGCCGCCGTGGGATGTGCTGCAAAGACTCGGTCTGGCCGGCGCGGAATGGCGGCCCTACGGCTGCTGCGCCCACTCGGGGGGTCAGCCTGCTCCCGTGGAACCGCGCGGTGTGCCACGTGGATCGGCAGAGGCGCTGCGGTGCGTGCACCGTGGGGAGCGCGTGACAGAAAACGAGGGACGTGCGTGCAGCCCCCGGACCCGACGCGCACCTGTGCCGGGTACCAAACACGCCCACGATGCGGAGCACGAACCCCTCTCCGGTGGGAAACCGCACCTCCACCCACGTGCACAGCCGCCCCGGGTGCGCTGACCGGAGACGGGGGGTTTCCCTCTCTGCGCCTCTCCGAACCTGGTTTTCAGGGCACTCAGGCCGTGGTCGTCAGAAAAGAAACCACTGCAAGGGGTGACACGTACACGATCTCTGGGCACGTCAGCACCCGCTCCCCGGGCCTCCACCCACAGCGGGCAGTACCTCCTCCGTCCGCCTCCCCCGGGGCTGGCGCGGCAGAGGGGGCCGCCTGGTGCCTCTTCATGTGCTTCTTGCAGTGGACCGTGGTGCGGAAGCCCTGCTCGCAGAACGGACACTTGTAGGGCTTCATGCCCATGTGCGTGGCCATGTGCCTGGTGAGGCTGCCGTTGGTCGTGAACGAAGCGTTGCAAACACTGCAGCTGAACGCCTTCACTCCTGCGACGACAGAACCGCATTTCGTTACCTTACAGCCCTAAGTACTCGAGGGCACACAGAGATACGTTCGACAAGCCACAAAACCCAAGACCGTCTTCGCCCTGGTCTTGTGCCAGGACGTGGCCACGACAGCACATCTTCCTACTAATTCTCTCGTGCGATCACAGCCTCCGAGCGCGCGGCTCCAGACCAACGCCAAGTCCTCTCCGCCCCTCCGTCTGCTACACTGAAACTGACAACATGCCGTGGACTGTACCCTTTTCTCAAATCCATCTTTTTTCCTCATTCCCACAGCAAATGACGGGGGGAGCGGCCCACAGCCCCTCTGTACAGCTTCAGTTTCCAGTCGGGCCCGATGGGAGGACCCTCTTCTCCGGACTGAGGGCACAGAGGCCCCCCTGACTGACCACAGCGGCCATCAGCCGCTGCTCGTTGCAGGAGTCGTACAGGCTGCTCTCTGCTGCGGGGACAGCGGACTCCTTAGCGGGACCCCAGACCTGCCCTCACGGGCCCTGCCCTCGGCCTGTCTTCCCAGCGCCCGCCAAACCGCTCCCTTGTTTTGTCTGTATGTTTTTATTTTCAGATAAAGCCTTATACAGAATATACTGATGTAAAACAGATATGATATATAAAATAAAAATACAAAATTAAATATATTTAAAATATACTCAACGGCAAATCATAGATCTGATAAAGAATATATTTTGAAAACTCTTTAAACAATGCAATAATGTTTGCAAATTATCTAATTTAAAAATGACATAGGATTAGGATAGCCATTTCTCAACACGCACATGAAAAGATGCTCCACACCATTAGCCACTAGAGAAACGCAAATCAAAGCCACGATCAGACACCACCACACACTCCCAAGGACAGTCATAACAGAAGGGACACACGATAGGCCTGGTGTTGACAAGAGAGTGAAACCAGAACCTTCATCCATTGCTGGTAGAAAGTAAAACAGTGCAGCCACTTTGGAAAGCAGGCTGATCAACTCGAAGGGTTACACGGAGTCACCATCTGACCGGGCAATTTCACCAGTAAACAGAGAAATGGAAACATAGGTCCACATAAAAGTATGCACATGTTCACAGCAGGCTAATTCCTAGAAGCCTAAGGACAACTCACGGGACCAACAACTGGTGATAATGAGAGGGTCCACCCACACAGGGGAAGGTTATCCCTACAAAAGGGAACGCACTGCTAACACCCGCTACAATGTGGACCGGCCCCCACACATGCTCGGTACCAGGAGCCCTATCTTGTATGTTTCCCCCTGCGTGCAATGTCCAGAACAGGCCAACGCACGGAAGCAGATGTGTGGTTGCCTGGGACACTGGGGTGGGGAGGGCACCGAGGGAAAACAGGGAGGGGCCACAACAGGCACAGAGGTTCTTTGGGCTATGACAACAACGTTCTAGGATCAGGGGGTGGCGATGGCCGCGCCCCTCCACGAACACACCGAAAACCACAAAACCCCAGGGCGAGGCAGACAGCGACCTGTGTGGGTCTTCTCGTGAGACTTGAGAACGCCCGAGGACACGAAGCCACGGCCACAGAGCTTGCACTTGTAGGGCTTCTCCCCGGTGTGCGACCGCACGTGCTGCTTCAGGTGGCTGGACTTCTTAAAGCCTTTGTTGCAGTACTCACACCTGCGAACACAGAGTGAAAAGCAGAGAACGCGTTCATTCAGAGCTCACTCGGATCTGACACCTGAGACTGGAAGAGAAACAATCTGCACCAGGAAACAATCAGGCGTCGCCATTACAGAAATTATCACATAAGATCAAATTCCGCTCAGAGGATCTGTGGTCTTACACGTATTTTATTCTTTCAATGGTGGTAAATCCCGTACCAATCCCCAGCGGGCGTAATATCTGATTGGTCGGAAACTCCTCCTTTATACAGAACAGGAAGATAATTTATCACGTACTATTTTCTTTACTAAGTCACAGGAGACACTGTGAAACCTTCCACTGCTTCAGGGTCAGAATCATTCCTGAGTCCAGACACTTGGAAATGCCAGTTCATACACTCTTCTGGTTTATAAAATACTTCATAAAACACATTTTCCTAGATCTATTTTGAATACTATGTAAATGTACAGTATTATTTTCCCCTAAGTTGTTACAGAATATACCAAAATTGCTTCAAGGATAAAATAATTATAAACTTCTAAATTCTTATTCACATATTATTAAAAACTAAAAAAAAAAAAAACATTTAGAAAATCTTCTTCTATTATATTTCCCTAGCTTTTCCAAGTTTTACCTGCAGTAGGAAATTAGTCACGTTCCAAACCACGCTCCCTAGGACCAGGCATCTGCAGGTGCAGTTACTGCCCCCTAGTGTCCACACCGATCTAAAGACTGGCAAATGTAGATGCGTTTCCAAAGTTCGTTCTGACGCAAGCTTGCTTTTTGAAAAAACCAGAAAAGCAAGCAAACAGCATTCGCCAGCTGATGTGAGAAAGCTAATTCCGCCAACGAAGTCGGGACTGGCTCTGTATATAGGGCAGCCGAGGAAAATACTCCATTTGCAGAACTGAGTACCGCTACACCACACAACATTTGTTGAGGAAGCCTCTGGCGCCCACACCTACAGATCGTGACCAATTTCCAGCACGGGAACAACATCGGCAGTTGTGTGGACAGACACCGGCCCTCAGAGAACAGTCTGAAGCCAGGACGTCACCCCCGCCCAGTCACGCTCCCGCCCCAGGACCAGCCTCCGTCCACGCGGAGACAGGACCCTTCTCTGCCTCCCCTCGCCTCACGAACTACCCTGCCCACTGTGCAATCACACAGCTGTCCCCTCACGTGTCCAATGCCGGCCTGGGTCACAGAGGCCAACACTGAGGGCAAACCGTTTGCTGTTCCCCAGCACCAGCCCTGATGACGCCACCCCTCATCTACCAGCCCTGATGACATGAAACCAAGTCCTGGTCTTTGTGCCATACCTGCTCCCCCAGGGGTGGCCCATTTCTAGGGGCAGTGATTTCACCCTCCCAGCTCTGAGGTCAGAGTCCCAGAGGCGGTCCTCAGCCCCTCCCCTCCTCCCACACCTCTGCCTGTTGGAGGTCCCGTGAAGACCCCACCTTCTGAATGGATATGGCATCTACAACCAGTCCCAGGACAGTAGCACCTGCTCTCCCACTGGCTGCCACCCAGCACCCACCACCCCTTCCTGCTGTCTCTGTCCCCATCTGCTGTGCACCTCGCCCATCCATCTTGCTATCATCTCTTCCCACTAGATTGTCAACTCCTGAGGACTGAAGCTTTTGTTCTGTCTTGCTCACTAATCTAGTGGGTTCTTAATAAACACTGAATAAATGCACAAATGATGCAAGGCCACAAGTCCTGGAAAACCAAGCACATGTCACAAAGGAATCATGAGAAAACATCAATCAGATTAATCTCACTTAAAAATACCAATGCAAAATCCCACTTAAACACGAGCAAGTGAATACCCGCTGAATAGATCAAAGTATGAATAAAACAGAAGGAGAGTCTCAGAAGTCCTGAGGCCCATCTCTGTGTATCTCAGATCCCCGAATTAGCAACCACTGCACAAATACTGTGTTGGATTTGCAAATTCGTGAAGATCTCAGGATAATATGCTCCCAAAAGTAAAAAACCTCCTGTATAAAAACACCAGTTCAAGGTACTTGAGGTTGTGTGTGAAAAACAAAACCTATGGAAATGGGAGAGTGACATTACACATTACAGCTTAATGACATTGGCAAATCTTAGCCATTTTCAAAATCCTCAATTAAGACCACTGACTTGAGATAAGACAGCTCACCATTTTTTAACAGTAACTATAAAGTATTTTTTGTTGTTGTTAAATGGCTGTGGAAAAAATTTAAATTTAGACTTTCAAAAGTATTTTCAGCAAATAATAAAATTACTAAAATATTATAAAGCCAAGACTATCTCTACAAAGACAATACTCCTATTTAATTGTATACGAGCATGTCTATCTAGTTCCCTGTGAACGTTCCCATCCCGTGGGAGCTGGGCTGTGGCCTGCCCGCTCTGCAGGGCACCGCACGCGTCCCGAACAGCACACGGCCACCGTAGGCACTCGGCGCACATGGCTAAGGGAACGGAAGCATGAGGAACAGGCGAATGTAAACCCAGTCTCCGCGGTCACAGTGCTCCTTGGCTGTTACATATACGGCACACACAGAACCCTGAACAAAAAGACACCCAACAAATTGAAGTTTTTCTGAAAACGTGGTAACAGTGGCTCTCAGCAGTAATAGGAAGTCACCGCACAGCAGGTGAAACGCACAGGCAGGTGGCGAACACTAACCAGCTGTAGAAATCTTAGCAAGCTAATCTCTTTGGTCTCCGATCCTTTAGTTATAATAAAATGGGATGAGCACAGAGCCCGTTCAGAGTCGTCGAGTTAAATCACAAGGCCCTGGGAAGGGTGACGCGTGCGCTGGGCGAGCGGCGGTCAGGACCGGCGCCCGCCGGCCCCCCGTGCAGACAGCTACCTGTAGGAGCGCCGGCCCTGGTCCTCCCCGGCCTCCAGGAATTCGGGGCGTGGGGTTTGCAGTTCCAGTTCTTCTTGGGACGACTCTTGGATCAAACGAGTTGTCTAAAATTTAGCACAAGTATAAAGCAGACTACCTGAGTATCTATACATAAATGCAAAACAACCAACAACTAAGGATAAGATTTATAAACGCAGATTCAAAGGAGTAACGCTAAGTAGCTCCATATAATCATCTGGCTAGATTAATAATAAAAATCATTCAGGGGCGCCTGGGCGGCTCAGTCAATTAAGCCTTCGACTTCGGCTCAGGTCATACACATCCCATGCACGGTTCACGAGTTCGAGCCCCGCATCGGGCTCTGTGCCGACAGCCAAGAGCCTGCTCCAGATCCTGTGTCTCCCTCTCTCTCTGCCCCTCCCCTGCTCGTGCTCTGTTTCTCAAAAATAAGTAAACATTAAAAAATGTTTTTCAAAAAACAAAATAATCATTCATATCAATTTTAGTAAATACTTACTTATTTTCTATTAATTTGCTTTGATACAAAGGCTAGCCAAGAATGAAATTGTTGATCTTTCCATATTTTTTATAATTCTTAATGAGAGATTACTCATCTGCTCTCGTGTTACTGAAAATGAATAAACTCCCACTGCCTCGCTTGTCACAGAACCACAGGGAGAGACAGCTTGTCATCCACTCCCCAGGTCCTACCTGGATGCAGCATTTGGACCACAGGCCTTCTAAGCTTTGAAGAAGTGCTCTGAATTTTCCCTGGAGGGTCCAGGCCTGGAGGGTCCAGGTAGCTGGAGAAGCTACCCACGGTGGCTCCGGCTGTTTTCAACAGCGGCTTTCACAGAAAGCGAACCATTCATCGCCCGGTCATTCCTTCACTATTGAAAAATTTCCAAATGTGGAAAAAATCAAAACCAAAACAAAACCTTAAATGTCTCCAATGAGACTGAGTAAAACTTTTCTTTTTAACTTTTGTCATGTTGATTTATTTTTGAGAGAGGGACAGGGCGTGAGTGGGGAAGGGACAGAGAGAGAGTGAGATACAGAATCCGAAGCGGCTCCAGGCTCCGTGCTACCGGCACAGAACCCGACGCGGGGCTCGAACCCACAAACTGTGAGATCGTGACCTGAGCCGAGGCCGGATGCTCAACCGACTGAGCCACCCAGGTGCCCCAGACTGAGTAAAACTTTTAAATGATGTATTCAAATATTTATTTTTAGGACATCAGCATCCCTTGTATTTCCATTCTGAGATGTAAGATTCCACAAATAAAAACACATAGCTTGTCACTAACGCAACATGACATCCTTCACGTTATTACACGTTACTGACTTCCCTGAGTTCTAAGAAGTTTTGTAAAATCCCACGTCACGGGACTGAAATCTCTCAGCCAAGTTTAAATGTTTTCAAAGAGAAGACGCTCATGCTGAACGTTTCAGCGTCACGGGCGACGCGACACTGTCGGTACGAGACGTCAGCCTGACCTCCTAAGTGAGCGACGTCCACGAGGTTACAGGGAAGCCCGAAGGCGCCGGCGCCGGGCACGCCACGCACACTCACCACATTCATGGCGTCAGAGCCGGGCACGGGGAGCAGGCTCTGCTGGTGGAAGCTGGCGGACAGGGCCTGAGACTCCAGCGTGCTCGAGTCCTGCAGCTGCTGGACGGGCGCGAACGCGGTCTGCTGACCGTACGGGTCCGTCACGGGGAAGCCTGAAACAAATCAGAAAGCACGAGTCCTACAAAAGATACTCCGGTCACACACAAAGAAGGTTAAAAAGAATAAAAAAAGTCGGTTTTACAAACAAAGATGCTTAAAAGGACATTTCTACCCTCTGAACTAGAATGAGGATTAGCCGACATCGACAGGCTCTGAGAACAGGTGCTGCATCCAGCGCACGAGCCCATCTACGCAGCCACCCCAGAGTCCCCTTCTACTCAGTCACCACTGCTCGGCTACAAACCACGTGCAGAATGGTCACCAAGGCGCCTTCCAGACGACTGAGCGGCCACACGCAGTACGCGCACACGCACACACACACACACACACACACACACACACACACACACACGATCCATGCAGAAAGTTATCGGTTTGAAATCATAAACTTCGGAAGGGCCTTAAAACGAACACCGAAGGCTGCTGTGAAGACAACCCGACCCGGGTGCAGCTCACTGACCCTGCGACAAGCCAGCCGGTTCGAAGGACTGTGCTGGAGCCCGTTCCTCAAACTGGTCCACGGGCCCTGGCAGGGCGGGCGGCGGGGCCACGAACCCATCTGAAGTAGACATGTAAACACAAGGGGCAAGTTGTAAACTCCGAAGTCATTTCAGATCTACCAATCTGTCCAAAAGGATACTTTAGTGAATTCTCAAAAATGAGCCTCATTTTGGGAAGACAGTAGGAAGTACATATACCTGTATAAATATATACACGACACAAAATACACGACAGATAGATACTATAGTTGAGGCATTACCTTTGTACTTCCAGAATGTCACTTCACAGTTTACCCTAAAACTTAGACGTTCTTCTACAGGGAAAATATCCCAAATGCAATTACATTCAGTGACTATTTAAAACCTTTTCAGGGGCCCTGGGTGGCTCAGTCGGTTAAGCATCGGATTCTTCGTTTCAGCTCAGGTCAGGATCTCACAGTTCGTGAGTTCGAGCCCGACGCTGGGCTCTGCAGAAGCAGCACAGAGTCTGCTTGGGATTCTCTCTCTCCCTCTCTCTCTGCCCCTCCCCTACTTGTGCTGTCTCTCTCTCAAGATAAATAAATAAACTTAAAAAAATTACATTTAAAAAAAATATATATTTTTGGATGGGCGTTGTTCCAGGCAACCCAGAGGATAAAAAGCACAAAATCGTGCTCACAGACAAAATACGTCTGGGAGCCCCGTAACACGGAACAGTAACCTGGCCAGCAAACCGTCCGTTAGGCTCGTGAAAGACAAGGAAACCGTGCCAGACACGAACCAACCACGTCACCGAGCTCACTGTCTACAGCTAAGCTGACATCTGTTTGCAGCAAGACCCTGCTGATGAAGAAAGCAACCCGCTGGGTCCGGGGCCTACCCGCTTGCGGATGCGCGACAATTCACAGAGCCATACCATTCCGTGAGTCAGATGCTCAGGGCGCCAGGACACAATGCTAGAGGTCACAAAGATGTACACTCCCTGAGCACGCAGGCCCTTCTCGACACACGAAGGGCTAAAAGTGCCTACAAGAGGAGTGTGTGTGAAGGGTCCTATCTCTGGAATTCGGGATCCCAGCAGACCCTCTCAGGCTCGCACACGGCACAAACTGGGATCCGAAAACTCCGAGATCAGAGACCCCAACCCAGACCGGAGGGAGTGTGGACGGCTGCAAAAACCGTACGGTGACTGTAAAAGTTAGGACTTCTGGAATATTTGCCTTCGTCCGCTTCCAGAGGCTGGTGTGTCAACGGCTGGCCGAGCCCCGCGTCCTCCGTGCGCACGACCTGCTGTGGCTCCAGGTCTAGCATGGCCTCGGGGTTGGCGGTGTCCGCGGCCGCCCGCCGCAGCTCCTCACTCTCGATGTCCACCTGCACGTGCGTCGGGGCGTGCACGCTCTGCTGGTCCCCGGTGCTGTCGTCCAGGGGGGCGGCTGGCTGATGCTGCTGGTGCTGCTGGAGCTGCTGGGCGAGCTCGTACCTTCAGAACAGCAACGAGAGGCCGCGCGGTCAGGGGCTGCCGAGAACCGCCGGCGCGAAGGACCGCGGTGCGGTCGGTCACTTACTAACAACATTTAAAAGAATGACTTCATCTTGAAGCCGTGGCGGCAATCCAGCTCAAATTAAACACTAGTAAGAGTTCCGGAGAAAAAAAATCACGTTCCCCGGACTCTAAGTGCTTTCACAGATTATAGGGATATGAAGGCAGCAAAGCGGAGAGAGCAGAACACGCACCAGAATAGGTAACGTCTTAAAAAAGAGTTTAAAAGATACCATACGTTTCACAGTAAAACTGTCCTAGTGCAGACTCTGCAAGGAGTTCAAGTATTCAGAAAAAGAACCGAACGAAACAAGACAGCACCTTTACGGACAGATTTCAGTATCATAAACAAATGCGGAGTACAGAAGAGGGCCCGAGTGCCGTGGCCTGCCGGCCCCACAGTCTGGGGACACAGACATCTTCCAGGGACCCATGCGTGACACGGCCCAGACTATGAGGTATGTACGTGGCTGCTCCGTATTTCTGCAGAACCTGTATTCACGTTAGTACTGCTTTTACGTACTGTAAGTATACCCGGTACGTTTCCACCAAGGTCAACAATTTGCTTTCAAAGATAGAAATGAATAAGGCATTCAGTGAGTGGATCAAAGAACGTAAAATCCCAGCTGAAACGATTACCTGGCTAACAGGTGGACAACATCTAGGACAAGAACAGTCTGCTCCCCTCTAAGACGCCAGGGTCACACCCACATACACTCCACCATCTGCCTGGTTCCAGAATCGCGTGAATCCGCCTCCTGGGAATTCCATTCTTAGCTCCAAACAAACTCTACCTGCTTCATTTTCTAATATCAAAACCAGTCACTTCTAAACTACTTTCACTGAGAAGGGGAAACAAAATGTAATAAAACGGACAAGTATGAAATATGCACGGTCACAGCTTTACAACGCTGGGGACTGTGGGGAGCCCGTGACAGTCGCGTACGGCTCTGCCGTCACTCCCCAGAGGACGGAAGTGCATCTTGTATGTAACTTCTGCACCTTTGCTGCTTTCTGTACTTTTGCCTTTTACACTTAGTTTTGATATAACTGTGTATGGCATTTTAGGAATTCCCACCACTTCAAACAAAGGGATGAAACACCGGAGCTACGGGCTGCCTGCAGGTGGGTTCAGACACATCCAAGCTGTAAGAGGACACCCAGCTCTGCCCCACGACAGACCTACCAGTCTCCAGGCTGTCACCTCAAAGTCACACATTCATCTCAAGTAACTGTGGCAGGTGTCCCACAGCATAACCCGTGACAAGCAGTGGCCGATTTGACACTCCACCTAAGAGAGGTGACCCAGCTAAAAACAGCTGACCTACTTCCCAGAAATTCTACTACTGGCCGTCGAGTCCATAAACAAGGCCTCGGACGTGGACCCCCACGCTACTGTGGCAAGTGCACAGACTTGAAAAGGCCTGAGTTCTTGACGGAGAAAAAGTATTATCCGCCTGTCCCCAGGCCAGGTCGAACCCAAGCTCTACCCTGTTAGCACACGCTGCTCCCAGGCACGCCCGCACAGCAGCCAGGGAGCACAGAGCCCTGAACCTCCATGGCCACCAGTCCCCCAGTTCAGATGCACACAAAGCACATCATTTACTCCCTAAAAGGAGGAAAATATAAACCGGACATAGATTGGTCGACACCAGCACCATCACGTGCCCTCGGATGGTCTCAAGAAGCAGTGAAGCCTCGCAGCTAAGTGACAACTGGGCCAAAATCAAACACCATTCCTCCTTGTCCTACGTGCTGAGGCATCCAGAGGGCTAATACCAAACAGCTACCTCTCCCAAGTAGCTTATCCTAACACGTGGGGTTTGGCCTTGTTGATAGTATCAGGCAGAGATATCTGGGTTAAAATACCGCCTGAAGAGGAAATACTCGGGAGCAGAAGCTTTAATGTTCTCTTACGGCAGACCTAGCGACTCTTCCTGTCACAGTATCCCGGGATGTGGTGACCTTGTGCAGCCTTCCCAGTACAACACAGAATACTGTGCCTTCACAGAAATCCCAGTGAATGAGCTCCAGACATAGCCAGAAATGCACCGGTGCGAGGGCTTCTTGGGTCACCTCCATCTGGAGATGAGAGAGTCCTCGAATCAGATACAAACGTCAGCGAGCTTTAATGACGGGTTTGTGTGATCGCTAAAACACACGTTCTTTTCAACTCAACAACACAGAGCGATGAGCGTTCGGAGACACTAACGATGTGCCGGGAAATCACGGGGCGCGGGACTACCACTTTCTTTTTTGCCCTCTTCACCACCTGATTGTACCAGGCACGGTCTACCCCGCACTTGGGCGACTGCTGACTGTTTGGAGAGAATTTACAAAGCACTTAGCCCAACAGACACCACTTCGATGTTACATTAAAAACAAAAGAGTGAATGTTTTGAGCGTGTGGCTCTTAGACGATGACATAAAAGTTTATCTAGTCCATACACCTCAGCTAGAAGTAATAAAACAGGAAACAAAGACCATTATTTCTCAAAACCACTCTGCACCCCCATCTGGGAATTACAGATAACTAAAAAAGGACCATCAGAATTACACCTACCTATGGGTTTTCATGTGCTTTTTGCAATTTAGCGAGGTCTTAAACGTTTTCTGGCAATAGGGACACATATAGGGACGAAGGTCATTGTGGATACCCATGTGTCGCCGTAGGCTACCGCCAGTAGTGAAAGCCCCGTTACATATCAGACACTTGAAAGACTTGACTCCAGTGTGCGTGCGGACGTGTGCTTTGAGCACTCCCGCAGAAACAAAGCCTCTTCCACACTGAGAACATTTAAAAGGCTTTTCACCTGTATGTGATCTAAAAAGAATAAAAATGTTAGTGAATGAGCGTCTTACAACGTTACAATGCTTCCTACGTTAGACTAGAGCACACGTGTCCACCGTTTCATTGAGCACCACGGCGGCGGAAGGCTCGGCAGTGGGGACACCCTTCTGGACATTCTACCAGCGAGAGCGCCGCAGATTCAGAGCTCGAGGGACTTGCCTGAGCCACACAGCGGCGCACGGCGGAGACAAAGGTCTATGGCAAGTCCGCCTCGAAGTTCTCAACGTTTTCATGACATTTCACCATCTCTCGCGACCAAGTCTCTGCTTTCTTTTCACTGTTGCTAGCACCAAGCATTCATCTAAATTCTGATGAATGAATCTGGAAAACCGTTACAGTACCTCACTGTAACTCAACAAACCCAGTACTCGTTTGACACGTCCTAGAAATTGCAAATGCTGACATATAATAGTGCAAATAAAATGCGGTGACAATTTCTGGGTAGAACGGTCTAGTCAAAACACTAATGAATGAACATCTCAGTCACCGGGGGCGCCTGGGTGGCTCAGTTGGTTAAGCGTCGGTCGGCCCTTCAGTTCAGATCATGATCTCACGGTTCGTGAGTTCGAGCCCCGCGTCGGACTCTGCACTGACAACTCAGAGCCTGGAGCCTGCTTCGGATTCTGTGTCTCCCTCTCTCTCTCTCTGCCCCTCCCCCATTCATGCTGACACTCTCTCTCAAAAATAAATAAACATAAAAAAAAAAACATATCAGTCACCAATAAATACTGTGGGGTCAAATGTGACATTTTCGAATCCCAAAAACAAACACTACTGTCCTTACTATTTCTACAAGCTCCCCGCTCACCGAATCACTGCAGTTAAGCTACATCTCCCATTTCTGGGTGGACATCACCTTACCTGATGTGCTGTTTAAGGTGGCAAGACTTTTTATATGCACGATGACAGTAAAAACACTTGTACGGTCTGTCTGCTTCGTTTACAAAATTGTTATTAAAATAACTTTGAAAAAACTGGTTTCTTGGAATGGGCTGGATAAGACCTACAAACCGAAAGAAAATCAGGAATAATTCACTGTTAATGCTACTAAAAAAGTTAAATGTCAAAAGGCATCTGTTTTCCCCAAAAGATGAAAATTTGGAGGAGTTAAGATCTAGATTACCAGTGTTGCAGCTAAATGCTATTTTAATTGTGTTAGAAACTGGCTATTTCAAAAAACTGGGAAACACTTATAAAGTTAACGTAAGACGGGTATTTTCCAACACAAGGAATATATGTACATTGCAGTTCCTTCCTCTGGTTCTAGAGCCAATTTTTAATGCATTCCTACATTTGCTGGCATGGAATCAAAATAACCGTATCCAAACCGTAGGTTAACCAGGACTCTGAATCCCTTATTTGTTCGGTATAAAGACTGTACCCCAAGGACGACAATAAACTCAAAACACAAATGACTCTAACGTGATCTTCTGTTCTAAAAAAAAAGTCTATTTTTATAGAAATGCTATTAAAGGGTTATCTGTGAATAGGAAAACTGGTAACTGAAGTATTCCAGGTTTTACCGACTTTCAATAAATAAAGAACCCCCTTAGGTTGACTGTGAAACTTAGGTCTTGATCAAGCCATTGAGCTAAGTACGCAATTCAGGACAAACACGCATTTGAGCCTTTTCGATCGCTTCCTATTCACCTGGAACGTTAAGAGGGAGACCTCACCGTCGCTCTGCCCAGGCGCCCCCTCCTGCCCCAGGGCCACACGGCTGCCGGTCAGGATCCTGGGCCACTAACTCCCGTGTGAGGATTCTTGGCAGGCACCTCTCAGGACACCGTGGCTTTCCTGGACACTCCAGACCACAGCTCGGTTCTCTGCCCTAAAACCTACTTCTCCCTCCCAACTCTCCTTGTTGCACGTGAACGACAATCCCCCCAGTCACATGGGGCCAGGAGTTCAGAATTTTTGAGAACTCCCTCCCCGGTCTCGTTCGGTCCTTTGCCGTCCTGGGGGCCCTACGTCCCCACGGCCTCAGAGACCTATTTCCCCTTCTTCATTCCCGCTGCCGCCAATCTCAGACAGCGGAGGAAAAAGCAAAGGTGGGGAGGATTCAGAGGCTCAGCAAGTCACGTCACTCCCATATCAGACTCAGGAAAGGGACCTGTACCTCCTGATGCCTGCGCCAGAAGCCCACCTGTTTTTCAAAGAGAACTCGGCACCCTCCCTGTGACCTGTGTTTAATCGACACAGCACAAACCTGAAACTGCCCAAACTTGTCCCAGTTCACGAGTGTTTGGGACCAGCAGAGCCGAATCAGTGCCATTCAGAGTCACTCTCTCGCTCTGGAAGCTGCAACGCTGTTCCACGCTCCCCGGCTTTGTCCTGGGGACTCGGCTCCCGCTCAAAACAGCTGGAGTCGCCTCCCCCAGGACCCACAGACCGAATCCCACGGAGACATATGCCGCGACGACGCCTCCATCAAATCGCGGTTCTGCTCAACCTTCTCCGGTCCCCAACAGAAAGACCCTGTTACTGAAGAACACGACGTGCTCACAGGCCTTCCGTGGCTTGCTACCGAGTTCTGGATCAGCACCGCTCGGCGTGCCTTCCGCCCGCTGGCGCTGGCAGCTCCACCCGGCCGCCCACCCTCCCTCCAGCCCCTCTGGCTCACTCTCCCGGTCTCTTTCCCCGCCTCCACTGGCTGCAGCGGAAGCCCAGGACGTGTGCCATGGTCACAGACATAGCCCCGAGCCCGTGGTGACCAAAGAAATTAATGCTCCCCGCCCGCAGTGTCGAGAAAACCAGGGACTGAAGGAAAGAAGCACACACACAAATCCAAACCAAGATCGTACAAGCCCCACCCCAGCCACCTACCTCTGCGGGGACCCCTCAGCCCCCCGTGGCTCCCCACCCAACCCTGGGGTGGGGAACTCTGGAACCTAGAACAATCCAGTCTACACAACTCTTTGCCTTAGTCATTTCCCCAACACGCACGGAATGACAACCTCTGGGGTGGTGTCCAGGCACATGTATTGAGAAACAGACCCCTAAATGATCCTGGGTCCTTTGCAAGTGTGTGGGGGGAGGGGGCTCCCTACTGTGAGCTATTAAGGCAGTAAAATTATAGGCCTCATTTTTTAGATGCTTTTTCACCTATAATTTTACAAACATAAACTCCTGTTACAAAGTTAGACTAATTATAAGGTCTCAATCTTCGAAAAAAAAAATTAAGGGAGAATTAAACATACATAAATTTCCTACATATATTAAGTAAACTACTCTTCTCAAAGAAAGGCACGAATAAATTCTAGTTGATTAACGTGTCTCAAAAACAAACTGGAAATGTGCTTACAACTTCCTAAAATTCCTCCTGTAGTAACAGGAGAAAAAGTTTTATCTTGCTACAGTATTTCAGGAAATACATTTAAGCCCTAGAAGAGCTTTCACACGTTATAAACAGTAAGAGAATGCAAATACTGCAACATGATGACAAACATAACATTATTATAGATAATGCACACCATATAAAATGAACTTGATATTTGAGGTGAGACGAATGTGTTTTAAAAAGCAAGATAAATGCTCTAATAGCAATATAATTAAAACATGAAGATAAACTTGGAAGATCAATCATTACACCCCTGAGGTTTAAAATAACAGATAACCATGGGGTGCCTGGGTGGCTCAGTCGGTTAAGCGTCCGAGTCGTGATTTTGGCTCAGGGCGTGATCTCACGATTCACGGGATCGAGCCCCAGCATCGGACACTGCACGGACGGTGCAGAGTCTGCTTGGGATTCTCTCTCTCCCTCTCTTTGCCCTTCCCCACTTGGGCTCGCTCTCTCAAAATAAACTTAATAAAAAAATAAATTAAATAAAAGATAACCAAAGCCCGGCTCCCTTTCAAAGAAAAGTTATTTCAAACATCTGTGCTACACAAAATGAAAAAATGGGGACATTACTCTTATACACACACATACACGTCGTCACATATGGGGAAAAACAGTGACTTCTAAAAAAATAGACGTATCTCTGAGTTGAAAACTGAGAAGCAACTATAGACCAGAATCGCTTTTCCTTTTTTCTTCCCCCCCTAGCTTTATTGAGAAGCTGAGAAGGGAAAGGCATACATCGCCACAGAGGAAGGCAGACGGCAGGATGGTCTGACACCTATTGTGACGTGGTCACTGCGGTGGGCCCGGCTAACACCCATCCTCTCATAAAGATACAACAAAAGGAAAAGAAAGGAAAAAAGAAAACAGTTCTACCTGTGATGAGAGCTCTGAGGACCTACTCTTCACAACCGTCCTGCACATCACACGGCAGCGCTAGCTGTAGTCACCACGGCGGCCTTCTCATCGCTGTTGTGTATTTATCTCACAGCTGGAAGTGTGTGCCTTTTGACCCCCTTCCTCCAACGCTCCCTGTCCCCCACTCCCCTCTTCTGATAAACACTAGTTTGACCTCTTGTTCTATGCATCTGTTTTTGTTTTTTCTTCCTTTTGGATTCCACACATAAGTAAGATCATATGGTATTTGTCTTTCTCAGACTTGTCTCACTTAGCAAAAAAATGCCTTCAAGGACTGTGCACGTTGCCACAAATGGTAGGATTTCCCCGTCGTTTATGTCTGAATAATATTCCATAATGTTTTTACCCGTCTGTCCATCAATGGACACTTAGGTTGTTCTCATCTCTTGGCTACTGAAAATACTTCTGCTGTGGACATGGGGGTGTGGTTATCTTTTTGAGTTAGTATTTTCATTTCCTTTGGAGATGGATGCAGAAGTAGAATTTGCCGGATCATATGGTAGTTCTATTCTTAATTTTCTGAGGATCCTCCTTACTGTTTTCCATAGCAGTTGTACCTATTAACAGTCCCACCAACAGTGCACAAAGTCTGCCCTTTCTCCACATCCATACCAGCATTTGTTGTCCCACAGGCATAGTTCACTGTGGTTTTAATTTGCATATCCTAATGACTAGTGATGTTGAGCATCTTTTCATGTAACTGTCAGCCTTTTGACTATCTTCTTTGGAGAAAAGTCTATTCAGGTCTGTTACCCACTTTTTAAATTTTTTTAGATTTATTTATTTATCATTTTGCCATTCAGTGAGGAGTTCTCTATTTATTTTGGATATTAACATTTTATCAGATACACTGATTGCAAACTTTTTTTTTTTGCATTCTATAGACTATCTTTTCACTTTACTGATGGTTTCCTTTGCTGTACAGAAACTTTTTAGTTTGATGTGGTCCCACTTACTTTTTCTTTTGCTGCTTGTGCTTTAGGCATCATATCCAAAACATCATTACCAAGACCCACATCAAGGAGCTTTGTTCCTAGGTTTTATTCTAGAACTTTTATGGTTTCAAGCATTACATTTATGTATTTAACCCATTTTCAGTTAATTTCTGTAAGTGATATAAGATAAAGGTCTAGTTTCATTCTTTTCCATGTGAATATTCAGTTATCCCAGCACATTTACTGAAGAGAGCATCTTTTCTCCATTGAGTGTTCTTGGCTCCCTTGTCAAGTATCAGTTAACCACATACACTTGGATTTGTGTCTGGGCCCTCAATTTTATTCTATTGGTCTACTGGTTTTTATGCCAGTACCACACTATAACCATGACTACAGCTTTACAGTATAACTTGAAATCAGGAAGTGCGATGTCTTCTGCTTTGTTCGTCTTTCTCATGATTTCCATGGCTAATCAGGTCCTTTGTGGTTCCTTACCAATTCTTCTACTTCCGTAAAAAAACACCATTAGAATCTTGACAGGATTGCACTGAATCCATAGATGGTTTTGGTAGTATTGGCACTTTAACAATATTAATTCTTCTGATCCATAGAACACTTTTCTATTTATTTGTGTCTTCTTCAACTTCTTTCATCAGTGTCTTGTAGTTTTCAGAGTAGAGACCTTTTTACCTCCTTGGTTAAATTTATTCCTAAGTATTTTACTGTTTTTGATGCTATTGATCTAACTAGGACTTCCAGTACTCTGTTGAATAAGAGCAGTGAGAATGGGCACCCTTGTCTTGTTTTGATCTTAGAGAAAAAGACTTCAACCTTTTACCATTTAGTATATTGTTAGCTGTAGTCTTGTAGCCTTTATTACATTGAGTTATGTTCCTTCTACTCCTATTTTGTTAAAATTCTTTATCATGAATGGATGCTGAATTTTGTCAGATGCTTTTTCTGTGTCTACTGGAATCATATGACTATTTCCTTTTATTCTATTAATGTAACATATCACACTGATTAATTTGCATATGTTGAACCATCCTTGCATCACTGTGATAAATCCCACTTAATCGTGGTAAATAATTCTTTTAATGTGCCACTGAATTTGGTTTAGCAGTATTGTATTGAGAATTTTTACATTTATATTAATTAGGGATATTGGCTAGTTTTCTTTTCTAGTAGTGTCCTTTTCTGCTTTTGGTTTAAGGATAATGTTGGCCTTGTAAAATGAGTTTGGGGAATGTCCTTCCTCTTTGATTTTTTGGAACAGTTTGAGAAGGGTTGGTATTAATTCTTTTTTAAATGTTCGGTAAAATTCACCAGTGAAACCATCTGGTCCTGGGCTTTTTATATTGAGAGACTTCTGATTATTAATTCAACGTCCTTACTAGTCATTGGTCTATTCAGACTTCCTATTTCTTCCTGATTCAGTCTTGGTAAGCTGTATATTTCTAAGAATTACTCTATTTCTTCTAGATTGTCCAGTTGGTTGGCATTTAATTGTTCATGGTAGCCTCTTCGGATCCTTTGTATTTCTGTGGTATCAGTTGTAATGTTTTCCTTTCCATTTATAATTTTGTTGATTTGGATGCTCTCATTCTACCTTTGTTAGTCTAGCAAAGGTTTTCTCAATTTTGTTTATCTTTTCAAAGAACCAACTCTTAGTTTCATTAATATGTTCTATTGTTTTATGTTCTCTATTTACTTCTGCTCTAATCTTTACTACTTTTTCCCTTCTGCTAACTTTGGGCTCAGTTTGTTGTTCTTTTTCTAGTTCCTTAAGGTGTAGGATCCTTAAGGTGTTGTTTATTTGGTGTTTACTTCTATGAATTTCCCTCTAAGAGCTGCTTTTGCTGCATCCTATTAATTCTGGTACATTGTGTTTCCATATTCACTTGCCTTAAGAGACTCTTTTTATTTCCTCCTTAGTTTTTTCTTTGATCCACTGGTTGTTCAGGAGAGTATTTCCATGTGTCTGTGAATTTTCCAGTTTCCCTCACTGATTTCTAGATTCACACCACTGTGATCACAGAAGATACCTGGTATGATTTCAATCTTCTTGAATTTGCTAAGGCTTTTTTTTGTGGCCTAACGTATGGTCTACCCTAGAAAATGTCTGATGTGTGCTTCAGAAGAATGGGTATTCTGCTGTTGTTGGTTAGAATGTTCTGTATTTTCCTGTTAGGTCCATTTGGTGTGTAGTATTGTTCAAATGTGCTGTTTCCTTATTGATTCTCCATCTGAATGATTTGTTCATTGTTGAGAGTGGAGTACTGAAGTCCTCAACTATTACTGTATTACTGTTTATTTCTTTTAGCTGTTTCTGCTTTTATATACTTGGGTGTTCCCATGTTGGGCATATAAATATTTACAATTGTTATATCTTCTTGATGTACTGACCCCTTTATCATTATATAATGACCTCCTTTGTCTTTTTTTTTTTTCTTTACCATTTCTACCTTAAAGTCCATTTTGTCTGATACAAGTGGAGCTACTCCTGCTTTTTTCAGTTACTATCTTTGAAATGTCTTTTTCTACCCCCTTCACTCTCTTTGTGTTATCTTCACAGCTAACCTGAGCTTCTCCTGGGCAGCATATCACTGAATCTTGTTTTGTTCTCCCTTTAGCCATTCTGTGTCCTTGGATTAGAGGATTTAATCCATTTACATTTAAAGTAATCATTGATAGGTAAGGACTTACTAATGCCATTTGGTTAATTGTTTTCTGAATCCCATGTTCCTTGTTTTCTTATCCTGCTTTTTATGTTTTGATACCTCAGTATGTTTTAATTTCTTTACCATCTTCTTTTGTGGGATTACTGTAGGATTTTCCCTTGTGGTTACTATGAGGCTTACACAGACTATCTTAAACTTATACTATTTTAAACAGATAATAACTTCAATAGAATCCATAAATTTTACACTTTTACTTCTCTTCCCCCTCACATTTTAGGTTACTGCTGATAAAATTTATGTTTTTTCTATACTATGTAACAGCAAATGCCTATAGTTATGGTTATTTTTACAACCTTTTTTTTTTTTAACTTTTAAACCAGAGTTTTAAGTAAAGTGTGCACCACTATTGTTGTAATGCAGAATCTAACTATGACTACATATTTACCATTACCAGTGAGATTCATGCTATCTTTTTATGTTTTTATGATGCTAATTACTGTTCTTTTGCCTCCACTCAAAGAAATCCCTTTGGCGTTTCTTATAAGAAGGTCTGGTGGTAATGATCTCTCTCAGCTTTTTATGATGGTAATAATGAGCTCCCTCTGAATATCATGCTTGCCTTATGACTCCGATACCTCCTTAGTCTACACATTATTGTATTTAAAATTCAGTCTTTGAATTTGAAGAAAAAACATTTAGAGTACAAGAGGGCATGTCTAGTGAAATACAATCCCTGACACACCATAAAGTTCACAACATTCAAGTTCAGTAAAAATTACTGGTGCTTGATACCAAGATACAATGACTCCTTGAAAATCATGGTGTGCTCTCCCATACTTTTGTGCCTGGGAGTGCAATGGTAATGGATGTGCAGAGGAAGGGAACTTTACTGACCACAACCCTGGTCTACAAGCCAGAAGATCCAGAATTCTAGTTCTACCATGAGTACAAACTAGTTGTATAATGTAAAAGCAACATAACTCTTTCTAGAGCTTAGTTTTTATATCTGTACAAATGAAGAATGTAGAGAAGTTTTGAATGACTATTTTCAAGTTCCTATACAGCTCTCAAAGTTTTTGACCGTATAATACCATACCACCAACTGTGCTTCCTTAATATGCAGACTAAATTACTTGCTATGGTAGTTTTAATGCATTCTAACTTTCTGAAGTGACAGTCTTAGCCTAAGTGACATATTGTGTTTTAAGTAACTTGGCTAAACTAGAACAGCTCATCTCTCAATGAAGTCAAGTAACTGTAACTAATCTGTGCTAAAACCCTCTCTGTCACATTTTTATCAAAATCTGTCCCCGGAAGGTTATTAAAGTCACATCTTTTCTACAGAGCCCCTGAGGAGCTCAGAGTCTGAAAGAAGAGACAGACACAAATATAAATGACAATGACGTTAAGCATTGTAAATAATTGTTTACAATATTTTACCTTCTATAATGGGAAGCCCTCTCTATATGAATCATTTCCCTCATGTGTCTCACTCAGCCTGGACCAAAGGAGAATTCTGCTTCCACTAATTTGATCTAAGTTTGGTTTCCCAGCTATCTGTGAAACCAACAAGTAAAATGTACCCATTTTAACCTGGGAAAAAGTCTGGAGTATCAGGACTGTAGTTTAACTACGGGTTTAGAAAGTTAAAGTCAAGAAACCCACAGATGTTTAATTTTATTAATGGCGACCTGAAAAAAAAACTGGTAATTTGAGGGTAACTCTGAAAGCATGAAGGAAAATTCTAGGGCCACTAAACAAATGTTGAATCTGTCCTGACTCTCAGAGACTTTCCTCATTTCAGGAATGACACAAACCATTGAGAACCTAAAGATTATGGTGAAGATCGGATACACATTAAACTAGTGTGTTGTTTTGCTTTGTGAGCTACCAAAAGTGGACAAGAACATCAAGCCATTCTAACCTCCATGGGAGCTTTGTCAGTTTCTAGGGTTTGAACAATTAATACCCTAAGAATTACAGTTTCCAGGAAGCTCAGTACAACACACACATAAAATCAACAGAGAATGATACTCTGGGGAGGATGACGACCTTCAATCTTTTGTCTGTTTGGGGGTTTTCCATTTCTTCTAGAGTCAATCATGATAGAAGAACATGATTCTAGCAAAGATCCATTTCATCTAACTTTTCAAATGTGTTAGCTATCTGAACTACAGCTAACACATTTAGCTTTGTTCTGTTTTCATTGAGTTACAATCAAAGATTGTGTCCTGTACAGTATCTACTTTTGAAAATTTGAAATTCTTCCTTATCCTAGGATTTGACCAACTTCAATTCCGTGCATGTTTAAAAGAGTATTATAGAGTAAAAGATTCTATGAAGCTATTAAATAACCCTTTTTATATATATGTGTACTTCAAATACGCTTCAGTTTCACCGTTTAGTTAAATTGACCTAATTGAGGAATTTTCACTATACTTTACAATTTGAATATTTCTCCTTTCTTCTAATTGTTTTTGGTTTATATATGTGATGCTATGCTCCTAAATAAAGATTCATGATTTTTTTTTCTTTAGATTCATGATTGTTGAGGAGTGCCTGGATGGCTCAGTTCGTTGAGTGTCTGACTCTTGGTTTCCACTCAGTTCATGATCTCACAGTTCGTGAGTTCGAGCCCTGTATCAGGCTCCACACTAACAGTGCAGAGCCTGCTTGGCATTCTCTCTCTGCCCCTCCCCTGCTCATGTTCTCTCTCTCTCTCTCTCTCAAAAAAATAAACTAAAAAAAATTCATGATTATTGATCATCTTATTAGCAAACTGTAATTCATATTAATCTAAAATATCTCCCTTTATACCATATGACCTTTATTTATATTAAACTATACTTTGATGTTAATTTTGTTCATGGACTGGATTATCTTGCTTAAGACCTAATAAAATACAGAAACTGTATAAAAATGTAAGTTTTATCCCAGAATTTAATGCAGTTTCTTTAATTTTGTTTAGCACTTTCTCATAAGCAGTGTTTCTAGATAATAAAATCATAGTTTAACCTTAATAACATTGAGCCTGGGAAAAAAAAGCCTTAAACGCTAGCAGTTTTCCTTTTTAAGTCCAAAGATGAAAGCAGCCCATATAAAACCTGTGACCTGTCATGTAGGGATTTTAAGATGAAAGTAACAAAGCAGATTGCGCATCTCACATGAAGAACCCTCGTCCACGTTGACGGTTCCACTGAGGCAGAAATTTGTCTTCAGTGAGGACTTACGTGCCAGTATCTCCAGCTGGACACATCCTTTCTTTCTTAACCAAGAACACAATTTGGGCAGTAGCTTAGACAGAGCTAGGATTTTCAGTTTGACTGTGGAACACACCGGGCCGTAAAGCAAAAGTGCTCCACAAACACTTCATGAACGGCACGCTAAAACTGTCTCCCCGTAACCATCGGTCTACCACTGTGTAGACAAAACACTTATATACTCTCTGCAAGGTGCAAGAGGGAAGAGAATCTTACCTACGTCAGTTATGAGAATCGGCTCTTGCAAAGGAATGTCAGGGACCGGAACGTTCGTCTTGCCGACTCGAACCTTCGCCGGTTTACGCTGGTGCCTCATCTTCCTTAGCTCCGTGTGTTTAAAGTGAGAAGCAATGTGAGTCTTCCTGTGGCCTGAGGTCCGAAACTTTTTGTCACAGTGAGGACAAGCAAAAGGTCTGACTCCTAATAAAAATAAAAGTACGCGGCAGAATTATTTCAAGAACATACGTCTCAACGATTAATGCCAACGTAAAATTCTAGTAGTTTAATATTGACTTGAATAGTTTGTCGCTTCATGCGCACAATTTCATGGATGTCATGCAGCTATTTTCCCCTGTCTGCATACAGTGCATACTATAGATGTTAAGGTATGTCTTAAGATCATTGGAAGTAAAAAAGATTTGCTATCCTCGCATTGCAAAACATTTAAACCTTCAGATACTCAAATATTCAGTCCCTAGGAATACTCCAGGGCAGTAAGACTGCTCTCTCTCAAATCATCATCCGTAACGTGGAACAACGTCTGCCTCCAGGCTGGCTGCCAGGATTGTAGACACTCATGTTTAACGAGCACTCAGCAGCTCCACGCATTTAGTAAACAGCAGTAAATGGTAGTTGTCAGTGATTGTAAATAATAATAATGCTGCTGCTGCTGACAGTAATAATGTCCTCTTCACAATTCTCTACTATCAATTCCCTTTCCTGAAGGAAATTCCTTCACTTACAATTTTATCGGTAAACGAAAACGGAGGTTCCAAAGAAGGGCACATAACAAAACCAGCAAATGTCAGCTTTTTTAAACACTCCTCCACATGATCAGCTCAGCCCCGGAACCCCAGGTGGGCAGGAGAAGTTTCTGCTAATGGATACGGGGTTTCTTTGGTGGGGCCGGGATGCTAAAAACGTTGAAAACAGACAGTTGGGTGGGTTGCACAATTTCTGAATAAAGTGAATTCTGAGTTCACCGCAAAATAAGAGTCCATTTTATGATCTGTGAATGTATCACAACAAAACGATCCTAAACGAAATTACAGCCTAAATATGAATGTTTTCATGCCTTCATCCTGACGACAAAACATCTGAAAGGGTGAAGAGGCATCAGGCTTTGCCTCCCTGCCCCCCCCCCCCGCACCCAGGCGTCTCCTTACAAAGGCCCACCTCCTCCACCTCCGCATGCGGTGGCCCCCAACACCCCTCTCTTGGCCCTTTGCCTCCTGTGTTCATTCCGAGTGCCAGTGCTTAGTGCTTCCCTCATTCAGCCGCGGGCTCTGTGGGCATCTAGTCCCGTCACTCTGTGGACCAGCATATACCTGCAGCCTAGCCTACCAAGGTGATCACAGAGACTTGGGAAGGGTGTTCGGCTGTTGCCCGCAGGCCCCATTAATCGGAGGGGACGGGAGGGGAAGGCCCCGAGCCCCGGGCACCTGTGTGCAGGCGGATGTGCACTTTGAGGCTCCCCGACGTGGAGAAGCTCTTCATGCAGTACTGGCACTTGAACGCCTTGATGCCCGTGTGGGTCTTGATGTGCGCGGTCAGGGTGCTCTTTACGGCAAAGGCCCGGAAACACTGCGGACACTTGAAGGGCTTCTCGTGGGTGTGAATGCGGATGTGGCGCACCAGGTCACTCGGCTTCCGGAACTCCTTGGTGCAGTAGGGACACACGTGCCACCGGACACCGTTCTCCTCGCGGATCGAACCTGGGGCCGAAAGAAAACACAACCAGTCCAGCTCGGCCTGTCTGGCCCTTGTGTTTTCTACCCACCGTTAAGGCACTTGACCGTCTGGGGTTAGATCGAAACAACAGCGTACCTATGAAAGAGCTATCTACTTTTTTTGCCACAGCAGAAGATGTACGATCAGTTAGGGAAAAAGGTGAAATTTCCATAATCACTGAAATGACGGAAGACTATGAGTGAATCCTGCAGAAAATCTTCACAGTCACATGAGAACACAAATCATGGCCCGAGGGAGGGAAGAGGGCTAACTGGACAGGTAATATACATAAACCAAAGGCAAGCGTACAAACTCAGGCCACTGTACATGTGAATAAAAGCACATGTGACCAAACGACTCCAAAGTGAACTCGGGATATGAGGAGACGAAGGCGGAGAAAGCACTGTCTGAGCCCATCTGATACCACGAATAACAAACAAGTAATCCCCACGCAAGTAATTGGGAGACCATGAATTCTTGCCCTATGAAAAGGCATTCATAAATACTTATGACACAGAAATAGCTCACGACCAAACATAAAAGACTATTTTGTAACTTTAAATATTATCGTTCAACTTTCAATCAGGTTTAAAACTATTCCCATCAGGGGCGCCTGGGTGGCTCAGTCGTTTGAGCGTCTGACTTCGGCTCAGGTCACAATCTCAAGGCCTGTGAGTTCGAGCCCCGTGTCGGGCTCTGTGCCGACAGCTCAGAGCCTAGAGCCTGATTTGGATTCTGTGTCTCCCTCTCTCTCTGCTCCTCCCCGGCTCATGCTCTGTCTCTGTCTCAGAAATAAATAAACATATAAATAAATAAATAAATAAATAAATAAATAAATAAATAAATAAATAAATAAAACTATTCCATCCAAAGAAAAATCACGAGTTTACTGAAATATAAGTAAAATGATTTCTAAATTATAAAAATTTTAAAAACAAAATTCAGCAGAACCACTTTTTATCTTTTATAATTTTGATTAGCTTTATTTATCTGAAATTAAATAGGTATTTACAGTGAGGTCAAGAACCCACTTAAAATTAGAAAGATTTTGGCCAGGTTAACAAAATTCATCAGGAAATTTTAACTGTTTATTTAACTGTGTCTTTACAGACATAGCTTTATTAGACAAAAAATAATTTGTGTCCTTCTGTTATTAGTAAATGCAAGGAATTCTCCTTATGTACAAGTGAATCTACAAGGAGCGAAAATGTATTTTCCTGAAGATGATGCTCTTTGCAAGACTAACATAGGAAATAAGGTTAGGTAAAATTAAAAAACTTACATTTTTCTAAAAACAGTGACGCAACAGAAACTAGGTCAAGTCAGGAACACACGCAAACCACAGGGAAAAGAAGAGAAAATATGGGACGTGGCTTCAAAAATGGGAGAGAGCATTTATTTTATGGTGATACCGTTTACATTAAGGAAGTCTGAAACTTAAAGCTGTTTAAAACCAATAGGTAAAAATTAATTCATACAAGTGCAGTAATTACCTAAAGATCTTATGACAAATCAAAAAAGCCAAGGTATAAAAAGGCGACAGAACAAGAGTATCTATGAGCTAATAAACTTGGGAACCCTCCCCATCAGGTTTTCATCCAGGCAAGAATGAAAACTGTACCTTTAACTATCTAAGATGACAGAACATTCAACTGTCACCAGGTTCTAATTATTTCCAGAACGGACTAGAACAGAAATTACAAACTGGCGGCCTTGCAGCAGTCTCCACACGTGGCCTGCATGGACTTTGTTTGGCCCACGCGCTGCTACAAAAATATTAAATCCAGATTTTCGACCCTCTGACAAACTGAAAGGTCTGGAAAACCAGATGTGCGTTCCCACGCGGCAACTTTCCCTGGTGCTGGACAACTGCTTTTCTCTTCAAACACATTAATAAATTTAAGAAGAAAAAGCATACATTATAATCGTCTTCACGATGAAAAGGCAATTACTACAATTTAATATCTAGTCTTAATTTCTAAAAAATCGTCTGAAAACAGGAAGAGATGAACAAACATGTATCAGTATGTTTTCATTTAATAGGAAAATACTAAAAACAATCCTATTACAGTCCAGAAAAAATCCGCTATCACTGCCATGAATTTATTGTGTTCTAGTGATACAAGCCAGTGAAATTAGGTAAGATACAGAAATATACAGCATTAACTAACTACAAAGGAAAAGGTAAAAATCATGATTTACAAATGATATGATTAAATGCCTTAAAAAACTTAAAACTCAGAAAGAGGCACACATTTTAATATGTGGAAATCAACATCATATCTACAAGCAAAATCCAGAAGAAAATTTTAAAATGCCACTGAAAAATGAAAAAATACAGAGAAAAGATCTGAAGAAATGGAAATCTACACCCTATTCTTCGGTACAAAGACTAAAAGTTATAAAGACATCAATTCTCACTGGTTAAATCACTTACATATAAATACCGAAAGGACTTTTTTAAAAACTAGAGTTTTGGAGCTTTAGCAGACAAGTCTAAAGTACACATGAAAAAATAAGTATGGGAAAATCGTTCAAAACACACCATCAAGCGTAGCAGGAAAGGACTAGGCCCATAGACACGAAAGCATGCCGGTAGCAGACATGAACAGAAAGACAGATTCGTGCCCAGAACACGGTCCGGAAAAGACCCATACAGGTCTGGAAGGGTAACGAACAGAACGGTATCACAGTGTTTCAGTGGAGAAAACAGGATTTAGTCCATAAATGGTGTTTGGACAGCGGGGTGCCCATCTAAAAACAAAAAATTAAATTGAGTCAGAGATTCAGCTTAAAATATGAAAGTATGAGGGGCACCTGGGTGGCTCAGTCGGTTGGGCGTCCGACTTCGGCTCAGCTCATGATCTCACGGTTCATGGGTTCAAGCCCCGCAATGGGCTCTGTGCTGACAGCTCGGAGCCTGGAGCCTGCTTCGGATTCTGTGTCTCTCCCTCTCTCTCTGCCCCTCCCCCGTGCTCGCTCACTCTTTCTCTCTCTCTCAAAAATAAACATTAAAAAAAATTGAAAGTATGAAAGCGTTGGATAAAAGAGGTTATTTCCCATAATGTCCACGTTGAAGTCTAAGTATTATAGAAGTCCAAAATCTGTGAAACACTGACCAATTTGGATATAGAAAATATTTCTCCCTTTTAATTCAAAACGACAAATTAGAAAAGAATATATGCTCTCAAAATACTATCATCCTTAATGTATCATGGCAAATAAAAATCAAGTCAGGCTAATGAAAAAATGTAGGTGGCTCTTCAACATGAAAAGTTGCTCAACCTTTTTACTCCTTATTAGAGAAATGAAATTAAAGCTACAATCAGAAACCATTTTAACCTATCAGATGAGTAAAAATGGTTCCCAAATTTTGATAACAATCCCTTCAAAAGGCTGTGAGGAAATGGACAGATACCCCAATGCACTGTGGATGGGGGTATAAACTGTCAGAAAGCCCTGGAAGGAAAATCAGCAACATTTACCCCATTGTTTTTCTTTTGATATGAAGCACATTAGTGATACAAATACTGAAATTTGAACAAGATCTGTGGACTGGATCAATTTCACTACCCTGATGTTGAGGTCTATACTCTGGTTCTAGAAGACAGCATCCTTGACCTTAGGACACACACACTAAAGTATTTGAAGGGGTATTAAATAAATTTGTATTTATTATCACCTGTATTTGCAAGGTTGCAAATAACCTACATAATTATTTATCCATAAAATGGAACAATCTCTAGATATTTTCTAAAATATCAGGTGGAAAAAAGTAAACTGCAAGAAAGATTATATATAGATTTTATACACACACACACACACACACACACACCCAGTATGCCCCCCAACATACTGAAAAACAATACGATACATACTATATAATAACATGCCTGTACTTGTTTAAAAGACAGAGACCCCCAGTGACAGCGGCTGCCCTGGAGAGGGGTTATGTGGAGGACAAGGATGAACAGGGGACGTTTCACTGCACACCGTTTTGTATCTTTTGAATTACGTGGCAAGAGCAAGTTTCACCTAGTTAAAAAATCATTTTTAAATCTGTGCATTCCACGCAGCAGTCATCCCGGGTCAGGCACTATTCCTCACACTCAGGTCTCTCCCTTTCGTTCTGCCACCGCCCCATCGCACAGACGAAGGTTAGCGAACCTGCCCCAGGTCAGGTGCCAATAAGTGGAAAAGTCGAGGCACACGTTGACATCTGTGTAATTCTAGAATCTGAGAGCGATTCTCTCAGAGCACTCTGTCCTCCCAGCTCCACTTCAAGGAGAGTGCTCACCACACGCCAACGACCACGGCAGGCAGACCCCTGCCCGTGGAGGGACTCAGGTGCGGGATTCGAGCACGCACGTGCAGCAGAGCTCAGGGACCTGCGTCAGGGTGGACTCGCCCCGGGGGCGGGGGGGGGGGGGACGACACGACATTCAGAAACGTCCGCATGCGAGGGGACGGGGGCCTGGCCGGCTCGGCGGTGGAGCACGCGACTCTGGGTGTCAGCATTATGCGTCAAGCTCCACGTTGGCCAACGTGTCCAGATTATTTAAAAAAAACATAAAATGAAATCTTCAAATAAAAAAGTCTGCATTCGAAAGACAGTTTTTGGAGGTACATTTACCAGGCAAAGAAGAAGCAAAAGCCGGGTGTGAAGTTCTGGAAACTTAAAGCTCACAACGGCCACAGCGTGAGAGGTCTCGCGGGGTCCGCGAGACGCAGAGCTTGAGGCAGACAGGGTGACGTGATGGAAAGCCTACGTGCCACAAGAGGTTTTCGGCAGGACGAAGAAAACCGTACCCTAGAGGTGTCCTCCTCACTCCTGAATCGGTTTCCACACCGGAGGAATTACTGGGGACGCGGCCAGCCGTGTCCCCGGCATCGGCCTCGGCCACGGTGGAGGACGAGGGTGACGAGGGTGACGAGGTGATGAGGACCTGGGTGCCGCAGGGGGGAGGCAGGACCGAGGGACGGGAAGACGCCTGTGGATTCATCCGGGGGCCAGAGCGCACAGCCACTGCTGTCGGAGAACTGCAGGACAGCAGGAGAGACAGACAGACAGACAGGCTCCTCTAGGACCCACTCCAAGGGCCGCTTCAGGCGCTGGACGAAGGCCCTGGCGTATTTTGCAACGGAAGGTGTGCCCAGAGGCCGCAGGTGCGGTCCGGAGTCACAGAAAGTCGTTCTGCTTTCTACTGGAACATCAAGCTGAATACAAATACTCAGACTTAAACTACTGTTCAACAACAACCGGGGAGACGCTCATATCTCAGGATCCACGTTCAGATGCTGAACCTACAGAGAAGACTTTAAACGAAGCAAAGCAGCCCAAGTGTGCCCTCGCTCTCTGTCCCACAGCGTCTCCCTACGTGGCCCCAGCCTGGACGGCCGTCCTTGTCGTTCACGCCGTCTCAGCGGCGGACGGGACTGCGAGAGAGGTTAGCACCACTGGACCCTCGCGGCCTCCGACTCAGCCAGTGGGTCGTGGAGTGACGTGGAAACCAGAGGCCGCAGGATCCTCTGGCAAAAGACGCCCTGTGGGAACAGTGCAGCCCGCACCTGGCGGAGGCAGGACACCGAATCTTGCACAACGCTGGGACACCCACTCGGAAGTGACAGGCCAGCGTCCCGAGGTGGGGGGGCCGTTAAATAGGCTGCTGGGCCATACGCCACGGGACCACTTATTTGGAGTCGTACACAAAGGGACAGACTCTTGGTAAAGTGGACCGCGCAAAATTTCTGTGTCCAGTCCCACGGTCTACCGGGTTTCTCAGCGGTCGGCGAGAGGACGCCTCGGACTTCCTGGCCGGATTCCCGGAGCGGGAAATGGAGGGGACGGTCACTGGCAGCTGGCTGGGCCACATCAATGAGGCAGGGAGACAGCAGGAATGCTCAGACGCAACCCCAGGCGCTAAAACGGGCGCCGTGGCAGCTATGGGCCCTGAGCACGATGGCACCTGCTCTAACGGCCCACGTGGCTCTGGGGCGGAGGCCACCGTGCGGGCCGGCTGACAACCGGACTTGAGATAAAGCACGTGTGTTTGGGAGTGAGGGGGGAGGAGGAAGCCAGGTCTGCAGGGAAGAGGACACAGCCGGCACTAGTGCTGTGTGTGACTGAGTCTCCCCGACCCCGCGGCTGTCCCCTGGGCCGGGCCCCCGGTCCCGCTGAACCGGCGACCCTGCGCTGCCCCGAGGTAGGGGCAGTAAGAGCGCTGTCCTGCCGCCAGACGCCCCCCCCCCCCCCGTCTCACGGTGCTCCCTGCCCACGTGGCGTCCCAGAGCGGGTGCTCCACCGGGGAGGGACGCAGGGACCGTCGGGGGTTCGCTCTCCCGGGAGATCCCCGAGATCTCCGAAGCTGCAACTGTCCAGGGAGCAGCTCTCACCGCCAAAGCACGGCATCCTTCCCCTGCCGGCGGCCCTCCAGGGACGGGGGACGGTGGGACCACTGACCTCTTGCTCACGGAGGGCACCCTGAACGGGAGACGAGATGCGCCAGAGCTCTCCCGGGTATGGCAGGGCGGCGGAGGAGGGCGACCCGCCCCGTGAGCGCCTGTGCAGGTGCCAACGACGAGACAGCTGCGGGGCCGGCCGGAACCTGGCGCCCGGAGGAAAGGCGGCGAGCATTCGGGGAGGGATCTGTCCCTTCCGCTCCTGGAGAGGCTCCAGGACCCCTCAGAAGAAACTTCGCTGGCGCAGACGAGGAAGGCAGGCCTCCCCGGCCGACTGAGCCAGCTGTGGATGTGCCGGGGGGCCGGCAAGGCTCTCTGCTCCACAGACCGCGGGACACGCGGCTGTTCCGAAGCGCATGTGGACCGCGCGGCTTGCCGGCGCCCCCCTGCCCCTCGCAGAGGGGTGCGCTCAGCAGGGGAGTCCCCGCTTCCGTCCCCGCGTGACCCACTGCCCCCAGGAGGTGCCGTCCATTCCATCTACCTCCCGACACCTGCTCGGAAGCTGGGGCACAGGTCCCCCCGGGAGTTGGTGCCTTCTATCGACCAGATTACAGGCACGGTGATGCCGCACGAAGCCTCGTGTTCGCTACTTCTGCTCACCTCTGCTTCATGCAATTCTGGAGGTGCTGCTCTGGGGAGAAAACCACCAATCTGCTGCTTCACGGAGGAGCCACGTTGCCGCCCGCAAACCGTCACTGGGCGAGCTGGGTCAGGGCAAGCAAGGTGCGGGGACACCGTCCCCGAGGAGCAATCCGATATCCAGACCCAAGTGCACAGAGGACGTGCTCCCGGACCGCTCAGGGCCGGTCCGAGTCGAGGGTGGAGGACACAGCCAGCGGCCTCGCGGATTCTGACCCCAAGGGCAGCGCCTCTCTGCGTGTTTCCCCAGCACCCGCAGCGGGAACCTCGGAGCCGGCTCCACGGGTGTGCGCGGCGTCCCAGAAACAATCCACCCGGAAGGGAGCCCACGGTGCGCGGTGTTCACCAGAACACCCACCCTCCTCTCGGGGAGCCCTGCAAATAATTCACGAGTTTTCGCAAGCGCTCCAGAAGCCTGATGCGGAAGTCCTTCAAAGTGACGCAAGGTGTCTCCCAGAAAGCAAAGCCTACGGCCCGTCTCCCTCCTGCTTCGTCCCAGGAAGGAATTTATAAAGAAGGAATTTTCTCCGCCGGTCACACTGAACTCTTAAACACTGCTTTGAGCTTACTGCAGTGTCCGTACTATAACTTTCTGTAAAATGGGTGTAGTTTTCCCCAAGTGACGCAGGTGAGAGACAACCAGAGAATTTGCTTACAAGCCAAGGCAGATCCCTGCATACAGAAATGCTGCCAAAACGTCACAGACCTATCCTAGTACCTAGAACCTTAAACTGCATTTATCTGACTCCTTAAGGCCTTTACAAAGACCACCACTGTTGAAAACTGTACTGTTTAAAAACCGCTGGATATAAATGTTTAAAAACTTTCCTTTATGTGTCTGCACACAAAGTAGGAGGAGAATACAATGATCAAAACTAGTTTCTTCTAGAGAGCAATTACATTTCTTCAAGTTGTTTTAAGACCAATGTACATTCTATAAAAAGGAACGGTTTCATACGCTGATTTAAAAGTGAGTACCGGTTATCCATTTTTTTATTTAAAAAAAGGCATATTTTCTTAAGTGAAATTGAGAAAAAGAATATTGGCCAAGCAAATTCAAAAATGTGTAATAAAAAAACACAATAGAGGGAAAACATGAGAGAGGGAGGAAAGGGGGAGAGAGAAAGAGAAAGGAAAGAGTCACATCAAAGCCCAAACAGAAGACGTGGTTTGCTTCCCATTAATCAATTACTGTGATTTACCACCTCACAGATTAAAGTAGGAAAACACATGATCATAACAACAGAGGGGAAAAAAAGCATTTGATAATATTCAACATAGAGAAGAAAATAAAAAGCCTTCTTACTAAACCAACAATGGAAGGCGGCTTCCCAAATTTGAGAGGTTCTAAGAAAAGCCTATAGTAAAAAGCCAAATCCAACTGTGAAACATTAAAACCAAACCCCTTAAAAGGCAGGACGCAAGAGGCAGTTGTCATCTGCACTATGTAGGGACCACTCTCCCTACTTTGTCTACTTAACACTGTGGCAGAAAAGACACCTTAAGGAGTGTCGGATACGGTATTCAAAACACATATAAATAACAAAGAAGGGCCACCTGGGTGGCTCAGCCAGTTAAGCAGGTTAAGCATCCGACTTTGGCTCAGGTACTCAGGTCCTGATCTCCCAGTTCATGAGTTCCAGCTTGCTGACAGCTCAGAGCCTGGAGCCTGCTTCTCATTTTGTGTCTCCCTCTCTCTCTGCTCCTCCCCTGTTCTCTCTCTCTCTCTCTCTGTCTCTCTCTCTCTCTCTCTCAGAAATGAACATTAAAAAAATTTTAATCAAAAAAATAAATAACAAAGCAAATCCAGGGTCTAGAAAGGACTTCAACAAATCAGTAAGAAAAACCCAACTGAAGAGGACGGGCTGCAGGCAGAGACAGTGCAGGACTTATCAGGTCCTTCCAAAGTCTCAGGCCTGGTTGCAGAGGATGATTCGCCGGTGCTCCCGTGAGCTGTGCAGCGACGGTTCCTCTGTGAGACCACGACCCAACACACCCTTATCTAAATGTTCAGTCTGGGGGCACCTGGGGGGCTCGGTCGGTTCAGCGGCCGACTTCGGCTCAGGTCACGATCTTGCGGTCCGTGAGTTCGAGCCCCGCGATGGGCTCTGTGCTGACAGCTCAGAGCCTGGAGCCCATTTCAGATTCTGTGTCTCCCTCTCTCTGACCCTCCCCCGTTCATGCTCTGTCTCTCTCTGTCTCAAAAATAAATAAACGTTAAAAAAAAAAAATTAAATGTTCAGTCTGCATACAACGTGAGCTATGTGTCAACAGCAGAAGTTAACGCTAGAACTTTTTTAAAATAATTTTTGATACAGAAACACAAGTGTGATGAACTGGTCACGATGACCCTCACCGAGGCCTCCACACGCTTCACTCTATTTCCGTCAGTACTCAGTTCTCGTCCCTCTAACTCACAAAAGCTTTCACCTTCTCGCTGTGGTCCGCTGAGCTCTCCTATCTCTAAACTCGGAGCACATCTGTAACAATACGCCTCTGCGACCGCGACACTGCTTTCGACTGCCGCACACCGTCCACGCACAGACTCCGCTACACCATAAGCGTCTGGTAGCTCAGTGTCCTTTTTAATACTTGACGGTGTATTATATTTAGTACATAACGGGGACTCAGCTCAAAACCAGACTACCATTCAAAACAATAAAGGTCTTAAGTAAAGATAATATTCATATTTGGGGTGCCTGGGCGGCTCAGTCGGTTAGGCGTTCGACTTCAGCTCGGGTCATGATCTCACGGTCCGTGAGTTCGAGCCCCGCGTCGGACTCTGTGCTGACAGCTCAGAGCCCGGAGCCTGCTTTGGATTCTGTGTCTCCCCCTCTCTCTGCCCCTCCCCCGCTCATGCTCTCTCTCCATCTCAAAAATAAATAAACATTAAAAAAAAATTTAAGATAATATTTAGATTTAATTACAAATGACAAATAATTCAAAACAAAACCTGAAGAAAATCCTCTAAACTCTGAATCTTACCATCAAAGAATTGTACACAAATGAGATAAATCATGGAATTTTCAAACTAAATTCAACTACGTCCAAATGAATAAGTTTTTCTTTTTAAAGTTTTCTATACTGTATTATATGAAAAGCATAAAACAATACAAAATAACAAGCAATGTATCTGAACGACGAACCCAGAAATCTTCTTTATTCACAACACAGACCATCTAAAGAGAAAGAAAAGGAAGAATAAAAAGAAAATACCCCTCTCTTGAATTACTTAACGTAGACATAAAACTCCAAATAAGCTCATGCGCGTTATTTTTAGACAAAGTATAATGGTTGCAAAAGTTCTTACCAAGAACAAATTTCTACTTTTGTCTAAATGTTTGTTTATTTGGGGGAGAGAAGGCAGAAAGAGAGAGAATCCCAAGCAGGCTCTTCACTCGGCGTAGAGCCCAACATACTGCTCGATCCCAGGACCCGAGCCCAAATGAAGAGCCAGGATGCTTAACCGACTGAGCCAAGGTGCCCCGATTCATACTTACTTTCCAGGCAGCTATAAAAGCCCCCCGGTATCAGAGCTGCAAGCACTTAGCAGACCTCAAGCAGCAAAATAAGAGAGCGGGACAAAGACTGCTACAGGGAGCTGAGAACAATACGCACGCCATAATAAATGTAGTTTCCAGGGCAGAGGAACTGAAGCCCACAGCATCAGGGGCCCAGGTCCTGCAACGGGTCAAGCAGATGCCGGCCTATCACAGCACAGAGCAGGGGTCAAGTTCACGGTCCTAAGTCATCAAGAAAAGGTTAAGATTTCAAGACCTTGCTCTGGTGTAAGAGGGTGAAATCTCTCTGGCCTTAGGAGAGACGTCCGCACGGAGCAGTTAAACCACTGTCATACCTAAAGGAACAAGCTGCCAGCTTTTCAAAACACCTTTCACTGTGACTCCTAGGGAGCCCGTAGTTTATAACAAATGTCAAACTCTGTGAAGTTTTAAGAATGATTTATACGTCACAAGTTTTACGACAAATATACAAAAAAGCATATTAAATTTTAAATTAATATGCAAAATGCCCCTTCAAATAACCCAATTCAACTAAAAACATTCTCTCTCACAAAACTAAATAAATCAAACAGTGACAGCTTTAGATGGAGTGTGTTCGATCTGGAAATATGTGGTTAATTATGAGCTAACAACAAAACCTTGACTCGTGAGGTCTCCTCAGGACGACAAGAGCCCTCCCCTCCCTCCAACAGGTGTTTGCAGAGACAGTCCCTATGCTAGACGTGCGCTCCTCCCTGAAAAGTGTCAGGCAGAAGAAAGAGCTTTTACCTCAACCCGTCTCTCAACCTTTCCTCAGCACACGAAGAAAACAAGCGCCAGCTCCAGCTCGTCCTGAGGATCAGTTGACCGAAAACGCAGCAGAACCGCATAAACTTGCTCAGCGGTCTACACGTGTATGTGACTTACTCGGGTCACAGCCCAACAGACGGACGCACTGCGTGCAAGCTCTCCAGGCGGAGCGCCGCATGTGACCTCACGGCCTCTGGAGCCCCATCCGGCGCTCGGGGCAGGAGGGAGCGCGGTCTCCGGGCCCAGGGCCGAGTGCCTCCCCCCATCTGGGGGGCCAGCGCGCCTCAGTGTTGTGGGGAAGCGAGTCTGGCTGCCTGCGGCCACCTCACAGCACCTTGGAAGGTTCTGGCCCAGTAACCGGACAGTGGCCGGTGCTCTCTCGCGGGAGAGGTTTCACGGGCTGCGGATTTCCAGCAGCTTATTCGTGCACGTGAAGCAGATACTCAGAAATGCAAGGGGAACTTCTAACCCAGAGGCTTCGTACAGTGAATAAAAGTATGTGGAAATGTGCTTTTTTTCCTCCTCTCCTGTCTGGACAGCGGGGATCCCCGGAAGATAAACTGCTTAGATTCCAACCTCCGGTTTTTCACTTGGGGCCGAGGGGCCAGATCAAGGGGAAGAGGGGACTAGAACCACCGTGGTCTGTGGGCTGAGAAACAAGGATTTTGTGGCCACATGTCAACACTGAGACAATGCGTGTCAGGAGGCAGCGTTAACAGATGAGCGCTTTGCCCCTCAGAGAGCACCTGCTCCCCAGACTCCGGGAGACACACAGCCGGTCCCTAAGAAAACATTTCTGTGGGAACACTCCTGCCCCAAAGACAGAAACCTATTTCCTTCAAGAACGATGCAGGAACGTCTGCCCCTCTATGAAGCCACGCTGAGCCCCACGGGTGCTCAGGAACGAACAGAATGTCGCTACAGTCTGCACGGGGGCTCTAAGGGCCAGCGCTGCGGGCACTGAGCAGAGGAAGGGCAGGTTCCGAGCCTCCATAAGGAGGCCGCACTTGTGCCGGCCTCGGATGGCCTCATAGGCCTGCCGGAGCTCTCAGGGACGCGGCGGAGAAGGGAAGAAGACACTCCCGCTGAAGAAAGGCCCGTGGCAGAGGATGGCCCTTGAAAAAGAGTGTGACTGTTTCAAACGCCCGGGGAGCCAGCATCCCGAAGGCCAGGGAGGGAGGCCGCAGAGGCACGGGGGCCGGCTCACGGAGAGCTCACGGACCCACGGGGCGAGGAGTGAGCGCGGACGGGACCGGCAAGGGTCCAGCCGGCGGGATGGCGGTGCCGTGGTGGAAGGGAGGACGCGGGTGGCCGAGAGGCTGCTGCATCGAGGACAGGCAGAGACCGCCGGGGTAAAGCCCTAGGGGCTGTCGGGAGGAGACGCCAATCACAGGGAGAAAAGCAGCCTAAGTTTTACGACTGTCGTGGTTTTGAAATATCAAACAAACAGGTTGAGACCATCAGAACGTTCAACAGACCTATCGCCTTTTCGAGAAAAGAAAAAAAAAAAGAAAAAGGAGGCACGTTTCTTAAAAGATAAGCACTATGGCAGCCTAAACGTCTCGGCCTTGACGCGTATGAAAATTACCGGGGAGAAGTGGCGATTTCTTCTTCAGGATTTTTTTGTCTTTCTTCTCCAACTTCTCCGGGCTTTCTTGTTCTTTGTCTGGCTCTGCATCGGCGGGGGGGGGCGGCTCACCCGAGGCGTGCGGCGTGTCCGCGGCGGGCCCCTGCGCGCAGGGCGTCGTGGCGTGGCCGGGGCCGTGAGCGTGCGCTGCAGCTGGAATTGAAGACAGCCCACTGTTTTCTAAGGCTTGCTGAGACAGAACAGAACTGACAGGTTAGCAGGGGTGAGGCCCGAACCCGCCCGCCCAAATCAATCACGGAGGTGCGACAAGGCTCGCCCACAGAATCCTAGTTCCGCCCCGCGAGACATAAAGCTCTACACGCCGCCGATCGTCACCTGTAAGCTCGACCCCCAACCCTAGGAAGCTGAAATGTCCGCTCTGACAACTGACCCCTCCCCTCCACCCAGAACACGCTACGCTAAAATCAAAAGGAACTGAAGTTAATTCCTTATTAGCCTTTTAGGAATTTTACCCCAGACCACGTTGGTTATCTCCAAACGGGTCTGGGACTCGCCGTTTTCAGTTACAGCGAGCCTACCCAAAAGTTTACGTCGGCTGTCATGCGCCCCGAGATTCTTTATACCAACTCGTCCCAAAAGGTACAGAGAGGAGACGGGTTAGTTGTTACGGCAAGTAACTAAATAGGGTGGAGAAGGCAGGCCGTCTCTGTTGGCAAAGGAAGGGTCTGAGGACACAGCTGGCCTGGGGCGAAAGGATCAGAAAAGAGCACTTTGCCCCGATTCGTTCTGCCGCTCTCCCACCGGAGCGTGGACCATCCCCACGGCCGAGGAGACACGAGACTGACTCTCTCGAAACAGTTACACGAGAGCCTCTACAAAGAACGAGGTATGTCTTAGGCCTCCGTCAACGGGGATAAATACAGGAAGGTTCTGAAAAGCCTATTCATCTCAAGTAAATCGCTCATGGAGGAAATGAAAGTTTTAAACTATTTCTAAATTTATGCATTAACCATCTAGGATTCCGCACTGTCCATAAGCAACTCAATAAGCAGATTTTGTTGCGACAGAATGTTTTCAATTAGGACGCGTCTTTACTGATGCTTCCTCTCCTCTGACAAGCCCCCGCCTATTTATTTTTCGGTCACGAAGCCCAGGCGCAGACGAGCACGGACAGGAACGGGCAGGTGCGTCTCACCTGTAAAATGTCCTGGTTGATGCCCACTGTGATGCTGAGCTGCTGGCCGGGCTGAGGGGGCTGGCTGGACTCAGCCGGCCCCGGCTCGGACAGCTCCAGGAGCTGCTGGATGACATCGGTCACCGCCTGGGAATTCTGCTGACTCGACGCGGACGTGACGTGGACTTCCGTCTGCTGGAGAGGTAACGTCTGAAACAGTGTGGCCTGAAACGTAGCAGCATTGTCGTTGAAAATGTAAGAAGCACACTAACTTGTACTTCAATTTACCAGAAAAAAGAACAGCACCTCTTCCTTACGACCATTAAAATCTAACAATATCCCAAAAGATAAATGTTAAATAAAACGTCTCACTGATTTTTACACGGGGCACAATACTGGCTGTTAAAGGAACGTATGCGGTGAATTGTTCGCCTCACTTTTTAAATTTTTCTAAGTGCCAGGAGAGACAATCAGTTCAAGGTGGGGGTTTGAGCACAGGGTTACGAAATAAAATAAGAGAGAAACCACCGTGGCCAAAACAGTTCAAGACATTTCGGGAAAACACGTGCGCTAGAGGAATAAATGCACAGTAAAGCTACAGACAAGAATATCCAAGGAGGGACCGACCTGATCACCCAGAAACTCAGGAATCTGAAATGCCACACCAAGAAGAGGGTGGAAGTCAGAGACACTCGTGTGTGTGGTGCCATCAAGGTGGACACAGGACGCCACGCATCTGCCAGAATCGACAGGGCACACGACACAGAGCGTGGACCCGAGTCACTGCTATAGCACAGCAGCAGCGCTCGCTCATCCGCTGTGACAGACGCGGCTCGGAAACGCAAGGGGGCAGCAACGGGGCGGCCACGCATGGGGCTGGTGGGGTACACGGGCCTTCTCCACCTTCTGCTCAATTCTCCTGCAAACCTAAAATTGCTCTAAGAAATCAAGTCTATTAATTAGAAAAAAAAGATGATGGAAAACTACTTAGGGCTGACAGTGAGTCCCTTGTCTTTGTCCACAGAACAAGTGACAGGCACTTACCCTGAGGCAACAGAAATGGGGGATTGTCTCTAGAAGAGGCAACAACGGGGGCGCCTTGGGAGGATCAGGGCACCTTCTTGGCACTTAGTCCCCCAAGTAAACAAAGTCTGCGTTCTGCCCCAGGGACCCCAAGTTTAAGAGCTGGCTCCCCGGTCAACTGCCTGTAAAGTGGCTCTGGAGGCCACACAGCTCCATCCCGCATGGGCCCACTGCCGCCTCACTGCGCAAGACGACAGCACCACCGGCCACCGGGAGCCACAGGCTATCTCGACGAGGGCACGGTGGGCAGTGGCCCCGGGAAGACCACTCAAGGAGCAGAAGAGAACTTTAAAAGGAAAATGCTAACTAGGCTTCCCAGGAAACCTCACCAAACCAGAAAAGAAAGAAGCAATCAGATGGCAAAGGAGCAGTCTCAGAATTTAAAAATCTTAGCAGCTGGAGCGCCTGGGTGGCTCAGTCGGTTAAGCACAGAACTTCAGGTCAGGTCGTGATCTCTCGGGCCGTGAGTTCGAGCCCCGCGTCAGGCTCTGTGCTGACAGCTCAGAGCCTGGAGCCTGCTTCGGACTCTGTGTCTCCCCCTCTCTCTGCCCCTCCCCTGCTCGTGCTCTCTGTCTCGCTCTCAAAAATGAACAGACATTTAAAAAAAAATTTTTTTTTTAATTTAAAAAACAGCCCAAAATAGACATTTGAAGACTTAATCGTTAGTCTCTAATTGTTCTCCAGTTTCAGAACTTATGGACAACAATCCCCCTGATCAGGGTTAAGGTGAGGAACCATCCCATGCCACAGATACTGCGGAAAAGAGAAGAAAACACAAAGCACACCCGAGGCCCTCACGTTCAGGAACTAAGCACTGCCTAGTGTCTATACTGGCAGGAGGCAGGTGCTGACGAACACACACTAACGCTTCCAAGAATCCTGGACGCAGCGGGTCTGCGGCGGTGGAAACAAGCCTACGCTTAGATCCTGCCATTATAGAGGCAACAGACCAAGGCCAAGCTGGAGATTCCTCCCAAAAGTTTGTGTGTCAGACAACTTTCAATACGTGTACTGGAAGATACAACTTAGTTTCCCAAAAGTCCACAATCTCAGGAAAAAATTATCACTGTCACATCAGACATGGAGAAACCTTATTTGGAAAGGATAACTGATTCTTAAATTATAATAACATAGGAATAGAGATCATTCAATAATAATTGCCAGTAGCACTGTAGGAATTACAAATTCAGAAATTAATGATTACATTTTGTCCTTTTTTCACTGGTTCAAATGACAGTCCATAAGTCAGGGTCATCTGGTATCATTCTGAAGTCTAAAAAGATTGATTTTCTTTCACTAACTAAAAAAATAAGAAAGCAGCCCTTACCTGCTAGAAACTTTCATAGCACTTTATGGCATTAAGTAATTTTTTTTTATGTTTTTTACAAGTGGGGGAGGGGCAGAGAGAGAGGGAGACACAGGATCTGAAGCAGGCTCCGGGCTCTGAACTGTGAGCACTGAGCCCAGTGCAGGGCTCGAACTCACAAACCACGAAATCAGGACCTGAGCCGAAGTCAGACGCTCAACCGACTGAGCTCCCAGGTGCCCCGGCACTAAATAATACTCTAAGTAATATTCAATCTTAAAGGTCAAAATTGGGATGACAGACTTCGGTAAGACATCATCCTCTTATCAACCAGCTTACTAAACTCACCGTTAACACATGCGCCGTCTCTGCAGAACTTGCTGGATTCTGTGGTCCACCCATATGCATCTTGCTGATATGAGTGTTCAAGCTACCCAAACTTTTAAATACACAACTACATTCTGTACAATTATAGGTAGGGCCATTCTTGACCTTAAGGAACAAAAAAGGAAAAAATGCTTTTTACAATTAACAGTTAGATAAAAATGTTTAAATTATAGCCAATCTAATTTACCGTTCTATTGAAAATGACGGAAACAGCCTAACCATTTAACATTACCTCCTCATTCAAATTAGACAGCTCTAAAATCAATGACCCAATTCTTTAATCAATAATGCCAATCTGAGACTAATTGAAATTTCAGTCTTTTCTACAAATCAGGACACGTTTGGAAGTAAGAAGTGTTCAGTTATTATAATTTGGTAAAAATATCTGACTTACACTCTCAATTCTTAAATTGCTAAGCACAATGTTCAATTAGAAAGGCTACACAGTTGGGGCCCCTGGGTGGCCCAGTCAGTTAAGCGTCCGACTTAGGCTCAGGTCCTGATCTCACGGTCCGTGAGTCGAGCCCCGCGTCGGGCTCTGTGCTGACAGCTGAGAGCCCGGAGCCTGTTTCAGATTCTGTGTCTCCCTCTCTCTCTGACCCTCCCCAGTTCATGCTCTGTCTCTGTCTCAAAAATAAATAAACGTTAAGAAAAAAAAAGAAAAAAAAAAAAAGAAAGGCTACACAGTTAGATATAAACATCACCCTAACTGAGCCTTTAGGGAGCTCATACACACACGTGAGGACAGACGGTCACCCAGTGTGTACATTTTTCATCACCAATTCCAATATTCCACATCAGCAACTACTTTCTACCACTGTGACGTAGCCAGAAGTGGACACCAGAGATAAGGAGTGATGTGGAGGGCTTTTCCAAACTCAGGAGCTCTGGTGAGCACCTCACAGGGCGGCTCGGGGTCCCAGCGAGGTCTCTCTGGGCACTACACAAGTGAACGGTCATCCCGAAACCTCGTCTGGGCAGAAGCAGCTCTGGGAGAACGCCGCGTGCAGGCCACATTTATTCTTCTGCGATCTACAGGAAGCCTCACCTCACGTTGTTACCACCTCACTAGTATTTACGTGTTCTTCCTCATGTTTCTGGGTCTGAGATAGTAAGCCTTGGTTTTTAAAAGTAACTCACTGCATACGGAAGTCTGAATCTGTTTATAAACTACGTGAAGGGTGTAGGTTTTTTTTATTTTAGTGATACTTAAGACTTCATTCCAAGGAAAATAAAAAGAGACACATTTGATTTTAATATGAGTTTTCATTCTGGGGCGCCTGGGTGGCTCAGTCTGTTGGGTGTCCAACTTTGGCTCAGGTCACGATCTCACGGTCCGTGAGTTTGAGCCCTACATCGGGCTCTGTGCTGACAGCCCGGAGCCTGGAGCCTGCTTCAGATTCTGTGTCTCCTTCTCTCTCTGCCCCTCCCCCATTCAAGCTCTGTCTCTGTCTCTCTCAAAAATAAATAAACATTTAAAAAAAACAAAAAATTAAGAAAACATATGAGTTTTAATTCTGCAAAAGTTACACAAAATAAACAGATCCTGGATAAAAGTATTTGTGTCGCTTAAACATTTATTTATAGTCTACAATTAGATTATAAAAACACCAAATCATGATAGTCAGTAAGAACAAATGTTAACCTGCTTAAGAGATATACTTCCAGAAGCTTTGCAAGTCGGTAAGATCTACAGACAATAAAAAATTGTCAACATCAGTTTCACTGAAAGAGTTAACACGGAGGGAAATAAACAGACCAGAGGTCTGTCTGACAAAAAATGTGAATGAGGCCACATGTAAGTTTAGCAATAATAATAATAATAATAATAATAGGAAAAATACTTTTTTCCTCAATTTGTTTCTTATCTTTCAATTTCTTACACTTCAGAGTGTCCATGTTTCAAGTTTGCTAAAGGGATGAAACAGGTTAACAATCACAACTAGCAAAGGTATGATGATATTCAAACATTTATTCACCAGAGCTATGACAGTGCAAGGCCACATAGGGATAATATTTTATGTTTCTTCCATATCGGCCTAAAAGATTTCCATCTACAGGTATCTGTTTCTTGTTTAAAACAAAGTCTGCTCTGCACCAACCCTAAATCTAGAAAAGAATGTCTCAGGCTCACCCATTGGCTCAAGAGCCGCGTAGCGCGGCCCCGTGAAAACCACACCCACCCACGTGCGACGTTTACCTCCGAGTGAACTCTCTGCACGTGTGACTGCAGATTCCCTTTCTGAGAAAAGGCGGCAGGACAGAAGGCACAGGCGTGGGGTTTTTCACCTGTGTGCTTGATCATGTGCGTCTGCAACGCCCCCTTCTGGTTGAAAGCCTTCCCGCATTCACTGCATTTAAACGGCCTTTCACCTAGGGAGGGAGAAACATGCTCAAAATATAATTCCATAGTGTGGGAGCCCCGGATGAGCTAAGAGAGAAATACGTTCCACCAAACTCAAGACCCAAAACCTATCTGTCCAGACAGAACGCCGCCCCATAACTGTAGACTCATGTATCTAACGACCTAGTCAACATGAAGACCACGGGCACACGACAAGGGACGAAAAACCAAGATTATCTTCCAGGTCTAGCTAGCTCTAGAGCACTCGTTCTTTCCTCTAAACCACCTCATAAATCACCCAAAAGTGAACGTACTTCATACCTGTGTGTATCCTAATATGCCGAGTTAACTGACTTGGCTTTTGAAACGTCTTTCCACAGTGTGGGCACGAGTACGTGAATCCACTCCTGTCGATGTTCCGATTGTAAGACCTTGTACTTGACACCCTAGTGTAACACAGGGGGGAAACACTCATGAAGTCATCTCCTTTGTGTTACAATTCCAAAATTCAAATGCTACCGGAAAGTGTGGCTGACTGGTGGTCAGAACACACAGCAGTGAGAAATCAGAGGAGTGTGTGTATGCACGCGTGCACACACACGCACACACACACACGCACACACAGATGCACACATACATGCAGTTGTTTTGTGTGTTCATTACCATAAAATTCATTTTTTGCTACATAATGAAACGATAAACTTCCTTTTGTCTTGTTTTCTTGGGGGCGGGGCGTGCGGAGGTCAGAACGTCCCTTGTGGACAAAGCTTTACCGTGACAGTCAAAGGTAAACAGCTCTACGCTGCCAAGTGTCCCCCATCCTCCGGTCTCCCGCTGTCAGTACCATCGAGACGGGGTGCCAGGGTGGTTCGCTCACGATCTGGGACAGGCATGCCTACCTGGAAGGGCTTCCCACTACCCTGGGGATAAAATCCTCAGCCCAGGATGGCCTCAGCGCCACAAACTCGCCTCCACAGTGGGCTCCCAGACACCAGGCTCCCTTCTGCTCTCAAACGCAGAAAACTCGCCGCTGCTGAGTTGTGGTAACTGCTCTCCCCTTGGCTGCAGGTCCCCGCCCAGGACCCAAAGGGCCCTCCTCATTGCAAGGACCCCTCCTCACAGCGGCTCCCAACCCACCGCCCTTCTCCGCTCACTCGCTCACTGCCTGCCTCCCTGCCTCCTGAGGAGTAGATGAGCAGTCCTCACGGAGTGTGAGGACGAGGCTGTCTGTCTGTCCGGTGTGTCCCTCGGCCCCAGCAGACTCAGAAGCCAGCGTGGCCGAGCGCAAGCCCACCACCTAGTCATCCTTAATCATCTCTCCAAAACCCTCCCAGACACATCAAAACCACCTGCGCTAAAACCTCATCAGAATAAAAATCTAGTGTGACGGGGCACACGCAGCACGGCTCAAACGGTGACGTCCTCGCTGGGCTCTGCATCATCAACAGGCAAGACGGAGGGAGCGGGAAGGGGAAGAGAGCTCTGACCCCACATGGGGTGCAGGCCCCACATCCAAACCACAGCGCCCGAGAGGATACACGAGCCCCGCCGAGGCCGCGGGGCACACACTTTATTAACCGCTGCGGACACTCTGGTTGTGGCTGTAGCTGTTATTTAAGAGTCTGCATATTCCCTAAGCTCTGGGACTGGAACGGTGGCGAGCCAAAGTGACAAGGGTAGGTAACAAGAAAACGGATGCTGGCTCTCAGGGTCTGGCGGAGAACTCGGCTCCGCGAGTGTGACACGTGAGCATCGACACCAGGCCCCGGGAGCACAGGCCGGGAAGAGCCCGTCTCCATTGCATCAAGAAAGTGAAACTGCAACAAGAATACACAATCAGGAATAAATCGAACAGGAAACTTTGAAAGAGGTGTTAAGTTTTACTGGCAGTAAATGCACACGGGTATTTAAGCACACTCATGCTGCCAGCATTATGAGCTCTGAAAGCAGACGATGAGGGTTTGATTCCTTGACACTGGAAACTTCGGTGCTGTACAACCGTGGGAAAGTAACCTGGTCCTGGAGTCTCGGGTTTCTCATCCGCAAGGCAAGGCAACCCGGTCTTACAGGGGTGCTCGTAATGATTAAACTAAGCTTTATTTACGTGTTTTTATACACACGCTAAGCGCAGTGTTCAGAACACAAAAGTTCTAACCAGACGGTATAAATAAAGCGATTCATGAAAAAGGGTGCTTATCTGAACCCTGTTACTTACCTGTAAAAACGTATTGCCAGGATCTCGTTCTACAACTTTTAATACTCTATGCTAGTGAAAAATCTCTACCCATACAGCCTGCTGTCTATTTAAAATTTCGGCTCTAATCCGAAGCAGACTCCAGGCCCCGAGCTGTCAGCACACAGCCCGACATGGGGCTCGAACCCACGAACTGTAAGATCATGACAGCCGAAGTCAGACGCTCAGCCGACTGACCCCCGCAGGCGCCCCGGCTCATACCTAATTTTGTAATGAGTCTTCATGTGCTCCTTCAGCTGTGATGACGTCTCGAACTCCTTCCTACAGGCCTTACAGGTGTGCACGCGGCTCCCGGCCAGCTCCTGGCGGTGCTCCTCCATGTGGATGGCCAGTTGGCTCTGCAGGGTGAACTCATCCCCACACTCCGAGCAGATGAGGTTCTGCAACAGCAAAGACCATTCGTGAGCAGAGCAAGCGTTTCAAAACCATCACTTCTTACAAGAACTGGTGTTGGGAACAGTCAATACACAGATTACACTTTCCTCTGGAACAAGCACGATTTCGCCTCAAAAAATACATCATTATGTCCAAATGTGAGTATATAAAAATAATCTTTATTGGAAGTAAAAGATAGAAACACAGGGAAAGGGATGAGAGAACACTGCCATTTTTGGGCAGAGTGAACGGCTCCCAATTGGCTGTTGTAACTGGCATCTTGTCCTTCTGTGCTGTGGACACATTAGAGAGGCAGAACGACTTCACCTCCACAGAAGGGTCAGGACACAATTTAAGATTATAGTTTAATAGACTACCTTAAAACAAAACAGCTGGCAAATTTTTAAATGGAAACATTTCTCATTGTTGCAATTTGTTTACAGGGAGTCTATCACAGAAAAGTCTGGGACTCTGTCCAGACCTGGCTTGCTCCGTACGTGAAACAGGCGTGGTCTGAACAGTGCCGTGAGGACGTATAAAATACACACGGGATTTCAAAGACTTACTGCAAAAAGCAAAGAACATAAGACAGGTCAGTAACTTTTATTATGTGAATAATATTTTGGATATATTTTCAATACAAAATATACCAAAATAAAAATTTTTTTTTTTTCTTTTGTAGTAGGACTACTTACTATACATTTTAAATCAGTCGTATGTCAATTAGGTAACGCTGGTCCAGATGTTCTGGAGTTGGGTTGGTTCACATGAAGCCTGCCAGTTACGAGCCACGTGCATTTGGGTGTTAACCACTGTGTGTGTGAAACACGGATGTCAGTAACGCCCGCCCTCACCGGTACTCTAAAGACACCACATAGAGCGCGGCACAGAGGAAGAACTCAGCATGACACATATCGGTAGGGGCTACTGACTGAGCACGAGGTTTGATTAGCTTACCCGTTCAGAGTTCCTAATACAATTTTTTAAATGATCCGCAAAATAAACTGTCCCAGCAAGGGGGAAAAAGTGAGTGTAACCCGTCAATGAGCATAAACTATTGCCTCCAAATAACAAAACATATAACCATTTCGTTCAACAGACTTTCTTCCATTTACTATACATAATGGCCCTGTGGATGTGTGTAAACCCTATTAAAATGAGCTGGTTCACTGACACTGAGAGCATCCTTAGCAGGAAAAGACAGGGATGAATGGAATATATTAGGCAACCCCATAATGATTTCAATTCAAAGAACTTTAAGTTAGTATTCTTTTATAATAATTTAAGGAAATAATGAACTACCGAATCGTTAGCATCTTGTCGATAATAAGAAAACTCTCTCCCGGAAACTGTCAAAAAGAAAAAATACACCTAATTTGCTGCATCTCTTAGAAAACGCTCAATTTGTATGGCAAAATATTCACGTTCACTAAGGACTCCCCCGGGCCTCCCATCTTGTCACTGTGAAATAAACTTGACCCCAGCACCCTGCCCTGTCCTCACCTTATTCTTTTATTGCTCTGGCTCAGACCCATCCTCTTTTTACTTACCTTTTTACCAAATGATCAGAGTAGTACATCTTAGGAGAGCTCTACATTTGTCAGTTCTCTGAGTGAAAACTCTGGTTATGCAGTTTGCTCATTTGGTAAAAGCAAGGGCAAGAACCACCCCCCGGGCCAAAGCAAGAGGCCACGTGATGGAGCGCGTCATCATGGTCTCTGCTTCACACCGGGAAAGCCCAAGGAGCCAGGACACGCCTTCCGCCCTCCCGCCAGCTGGCGGCACTTGCAGAAGCCTGACAAGGAGCCTGTCCTCGAGCCACGGAGGACAGCTAAGGGTCTTCTCACTGTGCCGCATTCTCCATAGTCAGAGCTAACGGCAATCTTTGAGGCTGGAAGTGACGACTGCTTCCTCCCCTAGAACAGACCCTTCTGCGTAGTTTCCCTCACTGACAAGTGGCAAGCAGAAATCGTCAAGGGAAATGCATGGCATTCTGATCAGCCTCCACCTTGCCGAAGACGGAATTTTTACAAGTCAGGGTATAAAATATGATAATACTAACTGCCTTGGGACCACTCCCCCTGTAACACCTGTCCTTCCGTCTCCCCAGCCCTGGGGCCACCGAATGATCTTTCCCTGCCGCCCCATCTCTCAGTCACGCGCTCACACCCTCCAGGCTCCAGCATCTAAGGCTGCTCTCTGCCCCTGGCCTTCTCCGGTGCCTCTGGGATTTCTATTCCACTGCTGAGCCCTTCAACTGCGTTCTCTATTTCAATCACTGCATTTTCCGCTCTATCATTTCCCTTTGGCTCTTCTATTCTTTTCGTTTATTTCAAAACCATTCGTAAAGCAATTTTAGGATGGCTGCTTTAAAATTCCTTCCAAATAATTCCAACAGCCAGGTCATTTCAGTGTTGGTATTTGCTGTCTTTCCTCGTTAGAGTTGGAACTATCGAGGCTCTTGGTCTGCTCGATGACTTTCAACTGTATCCTGGACACTTTGGGTATTATGCTGTAGACTCTAGATCTCCGCTTATCTTTCAGCAGGCAGTCACTCTGCTTAGATGCAGCACAGGACCAGGTCAGGGGTAGAGGCTCACCTCGCAGGGCCCCGCTGACCCCACGGGTGGAAAGCCCAGGGCAGACTAGTCCTTCCTGCACCAACTGGTTCAATGTTGCTGCGGCCAGGTGCGGTGAGGCTCAAAGGACACTATCTGGGCAGAGAATCGGACCACTGCCTGCACCTGCCAGACAGAGTATGGGAGGTCAGGTCCCAGCCCGGCTCCACGGGCACCATCAGGTGGGGGAACCTGGGTGCCGCCTCCTACCAGGGGAGGGCTGCAGGATCAGCTCCTACATATTCCCAGGCGGTCACGGGATCAGAGGGCCATCTGTTCCTGAGAACAGGGACGGGGCGTGGTGAAAGATCACTGGAAGCCTTGCCGAGCGGGTTTTCAGTTAGTATTTGGCCGGAGCAGGGTGGGCATCGTCAGAAAGACTTCCCACGGTGGCCACTCTTTTGCCGGTTTTGGCTACGGGGAAGCAGCTTTCATCTACGGTGTTGGCAGGGGCACCAGGCTCCTCCAGCAACCCGCCCAGGTGGTGGGGAGGAAAGAAAGAAGCCAAGGCCCGCCCTCCAGCTGCCTGCCCTCCTCCCACCTCCCCCGGCCCTCTCCACCCGCCCGTTCCGCCTCGTCCAGGCATCTCAGCCGTGAGGGGGCCTGGGACGAAGGGCTTCTCCGTGTTAGCTGGATTCTTACGGCCTATTTCTGCATGTGACTGACTACAGGACTTCTGCCTGGAGTCACATTCATACACCATATTCTTCTACAATCACCCAGAAATACAAACATACCGCACAGAGAAAGGCAGCCAAAACCGTATTACTTTCACATATGTGGGAAAGACGGAGAACTGTGGTCCAATACCTAGACTTTCCTTACACAGTAACAGATTTCCTACCCGACCAAATATTCCACCTCCCAATCCTGCTCACCCGCCACCAGCCTGCGTGAGGACCGTGACTCTCGGGAGAAGCCCTCTTCGTCCTCCTCATCGAACCACGCGACAGGGTTACCTCAAAGAGAGAGGAGGGCGGAGGGGGTCCCGGACAGCCTAGGGGGCAGCGCGACCCTGCCAGCTCTGAGCTGCACGGGGCCAGACAGGTGAGCGACGGAAACAGAACCTGGATGGAGCCTGATACAAGCATTTAAGACAAGAACGAGCTCCCTCCTTTTCACGTAAGGCCAACACGTTTTTCACACCTGAAGTAAGCACAGCAAAGCCCTTTTTCTTGTGCCCCTGGAAAGCCCCCCAGACACAAATTCCTGCCCGGCGTGGGGTTACTAAGTCAGGTCACCGAGTATCTGCCTCCAGCTTCCGGAAGCCTTCTTGGCACACACAGGGCACCCACGCGTCCCTGCACGTGCCGCAGACCTCTCTTCCCCGACGGTGCCCGCCCTTCCCCTCCCGCCATCCTTCACGATCCGAGACCGGCTGCTATGAGACAGGAGCCAGATCGCAGGGACAGCAGCAAGAGAAACGTGGAGTCCCCTCATCTCAGGAAGACACGTCTCTCAGAAGACTTTCTAGAAAAACTGTAACAGAGTCGGAAAGTACGGAACATTGACATTCTCACAGCCATGACAGTAAAAGGCAAAGACGCTGAGGGTCAGGTGGGACCAGCTGCCTGCAGGCGGGGCCTCGTCTCACAGCCTAACAACAACTGACACGAGGGAAGTGAAACCGTAGACCGTGATCAGAGGGAAGGACGGTGAGCTCCACTGGGAGGAACCACCTGGGAAGGGATACGGACGAAGCGTGTGCAAGAGAAAATACGACCAAGAGACGACTCCGAAAGTTACGTACGAGGAACTAAGAACTCCTGTCAGCGAGAGGCGACTGTCAGGGTCCAAGCCGACTGCAAAAGGCCACTCCGAAGAAGCACTACAGGGGAGCACGGGGAGTGGGGCCGTCGGGGAGCCGCGGGTGGCCGCGAGGGGCCAGAGCGGGTGCCCCGGGGAAGGCGCCCCGGCCCGCTTCGCCCCCGCCTGAGTGATCCTGCGGGAGGAGCCACACACACCCCAGCCCAGACGCTTTCTGCCCACAAAACATAGGCTCCAGAAGCACTAACCGGGCTGCACACAGCTATTCGCTCGTACCCAACACACACTGGCCCATTCTCAGCAACGAGCCACGCGTCACCTGCACCACCGCCCGGCTCGCGTCTCTGATCAGGCTCTGCTCTTATCGCCCGCTCTGTGTCCAACTGCCTTGGCTCTTGGCCTCATGAAGACAGAGCAGTGCTCCCACCTCACCGAGAAGAATGAGGTTAGCCAGCCACAGGCCCAAGCTGTGGACGGGGCACCACGTGCCCCAGGGCAAAGTCACGACGGGGCCCGGGACAGCGGACACTGTCAAGGGCTGTGCGATGCTCACTGCTGTCCGGTCCCGGACACACGAGCGGCTCCAGACACTCAGCTCCACTGTCATCAGACCTTTGCGAAGCTGGCTTTCGGTACCTGCTGTGGTTACAAGCAAGGACTGAGTGACAATCAGTGTGGAATGGGAAATCCCGGGGTTCAAAAAGCTGTGCAGCACCTAATCCGTGCACGGAAGTCTTTCACATAACTCAGTAACACCAATACTCACTATGCTGTTTGGATCTAAGTACTTGAAAGAGAAGAGAAGAGAAGAGAAGAGAAGAGAAGAGAAGAGAAGAGAAGAGAAGAGAAGAGAAGAGAAGGAAAGAGAAGAGAAGAGAAGAGAAGAGAAGAGAAGAGAAGAGAAGGAAAGAGAAGAAAAGAAAAGAAAAGGAAAGAGGAAAGGAAAGGAAAGGAAAGGAAAGGAAAGGAAAGGAAAGGAAGGGAAAGAAAAAAGAAAAGAAAAGAAAAAAGACGGGAGGGGAGGGGAGGGAAAGAAGGAACTCTTAGGTTTTGGCCTCCGAAAAAACTTACTGAGACACGTTGGGAAGTCTGCCCAGTGCGGCAGAAGCCGCCGGGTGTCCACCCCAAACCCGTGCCCTCCCTCCCCGTGAGCCCCCCCACAGGGGGTCATCCCTTGCTCTGCTAGGTGCCGCCTCTGAGGATGAGTCCCTACAGCAGTGTTAAATTCTGGAGCGCGGCCACTGTTCTGCGACGACGAGGGAAATGGTCTTTGCGTTCAGGAGATGACACACTCAAGTATTCAGACGGGCAACAGCAGTGGGACAATGCGGTGGGGCCGGGGGGACAGAGGTGTGCCTGGTGATCCAGGTAAAGGACTCACTGTTCTCAGGTGCTCACTGGACCCGTCTCAGTGTGAACTTTTTCAGAATAAAAAGTCAGGGGATATGCTACCACTGACTACACACCACGATGACACACAGGATCAGAAGCTGGTTTTATCGGAGACGCTCCCCCCATATGCTAGTGAAAACAGAACGTCTTATCACCCGATTACTATTTCTAGACGAGGCTGTGTAGCTAAAACCTTACAGAGAAACTGGCAGAATGGCAAGGTACAAAGGCTAACATACAAAATCGCTTTCCTACAGACGAACGACAAACACATACAGAAAAAAACCCTAAACGATGCTAATAAAAATCCTAAAATACTTAAGAGTGTAAATAATACACTGAATAAAACATTACTGAGATGTTTTGACAACAAAGATTCAATATTGTAAACACATTCAATTTTCAGCCGTAACAATCTAAAAATGTAATTCAAACAAAATAAAAATACCAACCGATTTCTAACTAGGCAAAATTCTCAAGTTCACATTAGTAACAAACCAGAAAAGGAAAACAGGAAATATACGAACATTTGCTTATGGTCACAGAGGACCACGGCAAAGACAACGGTGGAGGACGAGGAGGTGGTGACCCCCACGAAGCCGCGAGAGGACCGGGCAGAGGGAGACGGCAGTTCTGATGCCACTCTCTGTCATCTCGACTTCTACTAGTAGGCTACCTTGCAGATATTCGAAACCGAACGCCCCCTCGCCCCTCAATCCCTACTGTGCTGTGGGCTGTGTGGTCACACTCACTGAACCCAAAGCCGGGGCGGGTGCTTAATCCGACGGAAAGGGGCGGACGTGAAACAGAAGTGGACTGGACGCCAGAGCCCGGCGCTGACTTCCCCAGACGGACGAGGCTTCCTGGGTTCGCGGACAGGGGTCCCAGCAGGTGGCTGTGGAACTATTCCAGGGACAACTGCAGGGCAGAGGGAGGGGAGGGGCGTGCCGACACGCGGGCCGAGCCGGGGCGCAAGCGCAAGGCCCACAGGAGGACCGGAACCGAGGGATCGGTGTGAGCGCCCGCGAGGTGCAACGGGTGCGGGTGCCGCGCTGCACGTGCACCTGCACCGCGAGACGCGGCGGGGCCTTGCAAAGTAATTTTAGATGCGGGAAGGAGTTCCGAGCAAGTCCCGGGGACCAGATCTGGAACTGAACGCGCTGCTCACTGCAGCCTTGTCTGTATCTACGAAAAGCTGAAGGCCACCTAGAAGAGGGACGGTGGCCTGCCGACTTCCGCACGTGCGTCTGCAGGTGACACCGTGTGGTTGTTGAAGAGAATGAGACGGCCCAGATGAACACAGGCGGAATGCCACCGAGGCTGCACAGCTGAAGACAACAGGAGCAGGACGGACGGCGCGCACCGACCGGGCTGCAGAGACCTGCACACGCCCGGGATGCCAGGCAAGCGGACAGACACCGCTTCCAGGACGCCTCGACACCTTGCTCTCACCCTCCCCACTCGGATTTCTTACCACGTGCGTGTCGAAATTAGTCCAGAATATTTTAATAGACTGTTCAACACACACGTTTTCTGCTTTTCAAAAAACACAAAAACAAAACCAAAAACAACGAGCGAGACAAGGCACGCCTACACCGTGCGGGAGAACGTATAAAGCAGCACGGGCTTCCCACAACATAACGTGGCATTCTATAAAGACCTGAAAAAGTATTATCAATTCAGCAAATCCAACTGTAGGCATCTATCCTAATGAAATAATTAAAGATGCATAGAAAGACGTATTATTTATAATATTAAAAAAGGATAGGGGCATCCAGGTGGTTCAGTCAGTTATGCACCCGATTTCGGCTCAGGTCACGATCTCATGGTTTGTGAGCCCACGTCGGGCTCTGTGCTGACAGCTCGGAGCCTGGAGCCTGCTTCGGATTCTGTGTCTCCCTCTCTCTCTCTGCCCTACCCCGCTCATGATCTATCTCTCTCTGTCTCTCAAAAAATGAATAAACATTAAAAAACAATTTTAAACTATTCTTATATATATATAAACTATTATGGAAAGCACATATAGCAAAAAAAAAGTCTGAAAGATTATACACGCATTCTCTCTAAATGTTGTGATCATTGGTTCTTTTAATAATGTTACTCTTCTTAATCTTTAGTTTCCAGCTTTTTTCCAAAGTAAATACATATTACCTATACAGTAAGTTTCAAAAAGATAAAAACACATTATTTTGTATTAAAAAGCAAAGACATATAAAAAGAAGAGACAAACCTATGTAGAAAGTATGAACTCAATTTTTAGGATGCAAATTTTCCGCATGCGACTTCAATCATGTATTTGTTTTTCTGTCTCAGGAGGAAAATATACCAAACGGTTATCTGTAACCATCCTTGGAGAGTAGAATTAAAACTTTTATTTTCCCCTTTTTACTTTTTTGCATGTTCCTAATTTTACACAATAAGCAGAGATATGGGGGGGTTAATATTTTCAAAGCAGCAGCCATTTACACACTGCAGACACAAGCACCCCCGCCCCCTCACCAGCGACAGAGAGCCTGCGTTTCCCTCATCAGCACTGCAGCCCCGTCGGCCCTCGAGTGCTCCCAATACCACACCTGTGGTCCTCACAGAGTCCCTGACTGTGGTGTTTAACCTGCTTTGGGTCATCATGAACTTCTCTTCCCCCAAATTCCCACACCTCAGGGGGTTCAGACGCCAAGCAAGGAGACACTACCGTCTTTAGAGACAGAATATTTACTTCTGGCCACTGCAGAATCCTACAAAAGTTCATTTCTGATTAAAAAAAAAAAAAAAAAAAAAAAAAGGGGTGGGTGGGTAGGGGAAATATACCAAACATTGAAGGGTCTCTGCCCTAAGGTACTGACATAGCCGAAAAAGAAAACGTTTTGTCAGTCAACTAGAGATTCAGCCAAGGCACATTTAGTGATAATTATCTCCTTGAAATCTATACGCAAGGCTTTTTTACACTAGTTTCCACCTAAAATCCCCCTAAGGATTAGATGCATTTTAAAAATCCATGAACAAAGTATAGGCCAAAATAATTACCTCTTCCTTTTCATGCAGCATAATATGCGCTTTGAGACTAGCCACTCTGGAGAACTTCTTGTTACACACAGGACAGGTAGGGTCTTCCCCATTGTGGGTGCATTTATGAAGTGTCAGGTTGAATTCAACATTAAATGTTTGGGGGCACTGGTCACATCGATGTGGCTATTTGGAGAGAAAAGTCAAGAAGCCACTGAAACACAATCTTTCCATAATAAATGTCATTCAAATATCAACAAGTACCACGATCTACAATCTTTCTAAGGAATTTCTGAAGTCTCTTCTGGACCTGAAGTCAATAAATCCAAAATGGACACAGCAAAGCTCCTTGCAAAATTCCTCAGAAGATTATAAGGATGACAACACGTGTATGTAGAAAATATCTTGAAAAAGAAATGCTGCATATAAATGCGTCAGGATACAGTCTCTATGAAAATAAACGTGGGCACCTAGGTGGCTCAGTCGGTCGAGCATCCGACTTAGCGCAATTTGTGGGTTCAAGCCCCACGTTGGGCTCTGTGCTGACAGCTCAGAGCCCGGAGCCTGTTTCAGGTTCTGTCTCCCTGTCTCTGCCCCTCCCTCACTTGTGCTCCTTCATGCTCTCTTGCTCTCTGTCAAAAATAAATAAATAAACATTTAAAAAAATATACGTATGGGCGCCTGGGTGGCTCAGCCGGTTAAGCGTCTGACTTCAGCTCAGGTCATGATCTCGCAGTTTGTGGGTTCGAGCCCCCAGTAGGGCTCTGTGCTGACAGCTCAGAGCCTGGAGCCTGCTTCGGATTCTGTCTCCCTCCCTCTCTGCCCCTCCCCCACTTGGGCGTTCTCGTGTTCCCTCTCTCTCTCTCTCTCAAATAAATAAACAAACATTAAAAAAAAAGAAAAGAAAAGAAAGGGGAGAAATTTCAACTCACTGGGTTGGATTTTTCTGTTCTTTGCTGATCAACTCTACTGCTCTGAACAATATCACTTCAAGTAAAACAAGTAATCAACATTTTTAGGTTTTCAGAGAGTTGATTCTCACGGTCTAAAATTTCCCCCAAATGAAAAGTATTCTGCCACTTACTTGTAGAAAGATAAAGTAATCGCTGGCATTTCTGAAGTATCAAGACCCTGAAGAGTCAGTATTTTCAGATTTTCCGCTTGGGAGGGTGGTCCCAGTCGGTACCAGCACTAACGTTATTATACTTGGTCATATGTTATCTCTAATATTCGCACTGCAGACAAAGCCAGAGTGAGTCACCTCTTGTTCTCCAGAGGAGACTTCCCTGGTCATCTGAACTCGAATGGCTCACCGGCTTACGTTCTCCTCATCCAGAGGAAAGTCAACAACCACTTTTTAATGGTGGTTCTAACTGCCACTTCCTATCTATCAGGCAGATCATTCCATTAGGACGCTAATACTCTTAACCTAGCCCACAAGGGGCCTTGAAAAGAAAGATTCAAATCTCTATTTAAGATAGTGTTAGTCCCTGCTGAAATTCGATCTAAAGTATCTGGAATCTCTTATAAAATGCAAGACACCTTAAGGATAACGCTCCCTGCTGGAGACAAACCCATCAAGATACACCAATGTTGTGTTCAGGCATACAGAAAGCGAACTACTGAAAGTCCGTTTCAAGATTATTTCTTTCGTCCGCTGACAGAGAACTTCAACACCTAGATTCCCTAGGCGAACCCCCCCTTCGTCTCATTAACCAATATAATGGCTAGGAAACGACTACAACTTAACACAAAACGTCAAAGATTTACTGACGTAAGATAAAACGCTCCACGACTGAGGAATCTAACTTACAAGGAAAAGTCTTATTTGACGTGGTGATTTTCACAATACCTCCAGTTTCAACGCTCACATTTCTGACACCCCTCTTGAGAATACATACCTTGTCATTTCGCTCGTGATCCCTCATGTGGCGTTGAAACTGGGACTCTTTTGGAAAAGATAGCAGACAGATTTCACACTTATGGAAGTTTGGAACTTGATAGGCATAATTAGTGTTCTCCGCATTCAATGTTAAAACTCCATCTATAAAATTGCATAAGTATAGACAATAAATACCAGTTGTTATTCTCATCACATAAATAAAACTAAGTTATTTGGTTACTATTTAGAAACCAAATGACGTCAGAGATTTACGAGAGAATTTAGAAGAAATTAATAGTATCTTAAATGTTTTAAGCGGACACGTTCTTAAATTAGATACGAGAAACGCTGGGACGCCTGAGGCACAGCACGAAAGAATTCTAAGTCCCCGTGGTAGGGTTTTTAGAAACCTGAAGCTAAACTCCTGAGCTTGATATCCACACAAAGACACACGAAAGCCAAGTCTCTTCGCCTTGACTTTGGCCTTAACATGGTTTCAAAGCCACCTGAAATCGCAGAGGCATTTCACCTCTAAGCCACTTTGAGGATTCACCGATAACCCCCACTGTTCCTCTTCCATCACGCAGCAAACAAAACTCAGGTGGAGACAGAAAAGCTAACTGGAGCACTCAATCCACCTCTGAAAACTGCCGCAGAGCAAGATAAGTCAACGAGGAGAAAACTCGTCCCCCGATGGTTACCGGTCAGACGGACGGAGGCCGGCAGTGCTCCCTCCGGATGAGCCCTGGGCCTCACGATACGCTTCTCGACACCACTCAGGTCAACAGCTACAAACATAAGAGTATTTTCTAATAAAAATATGCAATAATCACAAAAATTCGTCAAGAATTTCAGGAAATAAAGATGTCCAAAACTGCTACAACTCTTTAAATAAACTCCAAGTCTTACTATAATTTAGACACAAATACATAATACATGTTAATGATACGAGAGCTAGAAATAACAGCACGTACGACTCTTTGTATCAAATCTGACTCAAAAACATTAAAATTTAGAAATCTGGAAGTAAAGTAGGGTTGATTTTAAGACTCTAGTGTTAGAAAGTGTTCTATTTCTCAAACGTCCATGTGGTAAACATGGGCATTCCACATTTTCAAAAGACCTTTAAATGCCTCCCTTGAGAAAAGAAGCCACAGTTCCAAGTTTGGCCAAAAGTCCTTCTCCTAAGGTGCAAGTGCCCTGAAGGAGAAGTGTGGCCACGGATGGGGGGCGGGGCAGAGGCCAGGCCACGGAGGAGGTGGGGTGGCCGGGCACAGAGAGTGGGTGGCACCTTCAAGAATTCCTCCGGCGGACCCCGGGTAAAGCCGATTCGTTTCTAGAAACACTGACATAGTTCGATAGACCACAACTTCATCCAGAAACAAACAGGTCTACTATAGAAAAGATGCACATAACTTTTATTCTATTTATCTTCAACTATATCCACATTCTGTTCACAGACATGCATTCAACATTTCTACAGTAAATTAGTAACAAATGTTTTAGGACTCCCCAGGTCCCCCCAAAAATGGTTGCTGGGACATCAATTGATATATTATTCCCTTTGGAAAAGTTTGTACTATGGAAAGAAACAGTTTGGGAGGTTGAGAATGTTCAAGTAAAATATCTGTTGAAAATTGTGTTTTAAGAACTCAGTAGCGACTGTTTCCACCGAATGGCTGAACACAGTGGTGACAGAGCTCCTCAATAAACACAAAACTAAAAGGCTACTTCGGGACGTAGAACGAAACAATGTTCATAGCGTCTATGCTGAAACTGCTTAATGACAGCCCAAAATGAGAAAGGATGTAATTATGTAATTACCTGCAACTAACAGATAAAACCCAAGAGATAAGAGACTATACACTCAAACCTGAAAATCACATTGTTTTGCTTATGAATTAAGACTTTTCCAGGGAAGATTTTTATCTTAAGAAGCAAGACCTCCCTCCTTAACGAAGCTCAAAACATACTAAAATCATGTTTTCAGTACGTCCCTTCCACCAGTGATAATACACTATTAATTTGGTTCAAACACAAACTTAAAATGATTATTCAAATCAAAGCGTAACTACAAGGGAAAAACATGTCTTAGTTTCCACAGCGAGCATAATTTTAAAATCCACAGCATCTCTCGACTTCTGCTCTGCTTTGGGGGCACAGGCTTTGCACACGTCATTTCTCTGCACTGAGAAAGTACGAAGCCTTCCTCCCAGGGCGAGGTGGGCTCTATCATGCACACTGTTCTTTCCGGACAGCGTCCCGGGCCTTACAAAGAACTCTTTCGCCTATCACCTCTTCAAGTTCATTCAAATTTCCAATTTCCGGTCCACAGAGTACGTGTTGTTCAGAAAGAAGCCCATGAAACAAATGTATCCTTAGGATGAGCTTAGGAGGTCCACAAACCCTGTGAAACCCACACGTCCACGCACTTCCCATTGTGCTGGGGGAGAGGTAGCATGTCCGCAGCCACAGAGGCCACCAGATTGTTTAAGGGGCCATGGATCTAAGTAAGGCGTGATCACACGAACGGTCCGCCCTCCTGGGGACAGCTGCATTGTTAAGAAGCGGCCCGAGGAACGTCACGTGACACTCGGGCAGCACACGTTCCTGATGCTGTCCAAATCAGGTCGGTGTCCTCTGTACCCGACTCCACACACGCAGAGTAAGCACAGAGCCACCTGCATCCAGCAGGGCCCAAATCTAAGAGTTCACTCAGGCCAGGATTTTTCAAGTACGCCTTTCTGCCCATCCCCGCCCCCAGAGGCAGGGGATGATCACTCTGAGATCAGTTTACCCAGTCACCTAACACACAGGCACGAACACATTCTCTTCAACTGTCCACCCTTCCTGACTCCAAGGACACAAATTCACCACCAAATTTAAACAAACACTGACGGTACAAAGATCAGAAATTGAGCAGGGGCGTCTGGGTGGCTCAGTCAGTTAAGAGTCAGACTCTTGAACTCAGCTCAGGTCAAGATCTCAGGGTCTGTGAGATCGAGCCCTGTGTCAGGCTCTACGCGGAGGTGGAGCCTGCTTGGGATCCTCTCCCCCCCCACGCCCCCGAAAAATAAATAAACTTTAAAAAAAATTGTTTGAGCAGCTTTGTTTTCCTCGAAAAAAATGTGAACACTAGTTTCAGAATCATTTAACTCCACACGGAGATTCTCAAGAGTATATAGTAACTGACCAGCCCCAAAACAATAAAGCCTCAGAGTCGCTCAGATGAAATGAGACAGATAACGCCTCCTGGCACTACGAGGACAAGCCTGCCAATGACTGAGGGGCACAGCCACCTCTAATGCTGTCCTTCCGCTCCACGGCCCTCCACGGCCCTCCACAACCACACTGCTCCACAGCTGTATGCAGGCCTGCTCTGTAAGGACCTGGGACGGGACGAGCTCTCTTACGAACTGGTCCTCTTCCCAGACCGGGCATGGCAGCTCAGCCCAGTCAGCTAAATCTTAATGGCAAAGGTCTGCTCCTTATCTCCAATTAAGGGAGGAGGGGCAGAGAGGAAGACACAGAATCAGAAGCAGGCTCCGGGCTGTGAGCTGTCAGCACAGAGCCCGAAGTGGGGCTCAAACCCATAAGCCACAAGATCATGACCCGAGCTGAAGTTGGACGCTTAACCGACTCAGCCACCCAGGCCCCCCTCTCTTTTTTTTTTTCAAAGATCTTATTTTTAAGTAATCCCTACACCCAATGTGGACCTCGAACTCACAACCCAGAGATCAAGAGCTCTGTGCTCCTCTTCCTGAGCCAGTCCGGTGCCCCTCTAAGTTGATGTCTTCTACAAAATGCCTGTCTGTGACATGAGAGTTCCACAAAATCTATTACATTTATAGCATTCCACTGACCTACCTCAAATCTGCATCTCCTGACTGAAATTCTCAAGCACCGTGCATTGATGACCTCGGCTATCCATAAATCCTGCTGAGGCATTCTCAGTATTAAATATCGGATATCAGTATCGATAATTATTATTAATCGATATAATTATAATTATATATTACATAGTGTGCATACTAATTATGTAATTATAATTATATAATCAATATTAAAATGAGATACACCAGTTTCAGTTTCTAGACTGAACTAACCCCTAAACTTTGTATCTCTTTTCATGTTTTTGAATAAAAACCTTCCAAAATATCATTGACCTATCTTCTGCGATAGGTCCGTCTTCCAACACCCCGCCCTGTCCCCAGGAACCCAGCTCTCTACCCACGTGACCTCTGCCCCCTGACCCCAGCTGCCTTCTGAGGCTGCCCCGTGGGCCCCGGGGAGTCTGACAGCCACCACCCTGCTTCATGCGGGGGCCACTTCCCTACCATTCTCTCCTTTCTCTTACTGCTTCCTACTTGCTCCTGTTCTCGGATTCCTGCTGCTCCCCCCACACGGGCCAGCATTCGGGCAGGAGCAGTTCAGGGGCAAGCATGGGGGGGTCTGGGCCCATGAGCCTATCTAGGTCATCACGGTGTCTCCAAAGCCTCGCTCAAAGCCTGGCACGTCCTGAGCGCCCAGCGAGTATTTGCTAAGTAGTCGGAGATAAGATGAAAGTTATGACTCTTTCGGTCTCTCCCCGGTTGTCTGAAGCTCCCAAGACCAACATACCTAATCTCCACTTTCAGCCTGACTCACGCCTCAAAATGACCTAAGTTACACTCGGTACTTCTCCAGCTTGTTGCGTACCCACCAACCATTCTGACTTTGCGCACATGTTCTCTAGCCATGTGGTTGTTCCAGGAGCCATTATCTTCTCCCTAGAATCTTTCAAAAAACCCAGTGCTCCGGTCAACAGCTCCAGCCACAAGCACCCGCTTTCCTCTCAGAAGGAACAAGCATCTGTCAACTCAGGAGTGCCCGCACCGAGAGAGGCGAGTACTGTCGGGGAAGATTCTGGCACTGTTTGAATCTGACCTCTATCATCTATTCAAATGTATCTACTATTAAGTAAATATTCATTTGGAAATGGAAGGTAATTCTCAAAATGTAGTCGATGAAAAAAGCAGTATGTTCGCGGTGCTATTACTGCTTTAATAAAGGGACGATGGGGCAGAGATTTACCGTGCGTTTGCTTGTATGTGCACACGATATCCTTGAGAAACTACAGAAAAAAATAACAGCATTGGTGACCTGTAAAAATGGCAACTACGTGAGTGGGACGAGGGCTGGGAAAGGGACTTCCATTTTTTAAAATTCCAAACCATTAGAATGTATTACCTGTTCAAAAAGAATTAAAAAGTAAGAGATAAAATTTACTCTGGGGGAATGGTGAGTTATACAGTCCATACCTTGGCTGCATAACTAAGGAAACAAAGACCCCAGAGAAATTTAGCTACTTGGTCAAAATCACACAATAAGCCAGGGCAGAAGTGGGAGTGACTTTCAGTCCTAGAATCGGGCTTCCCTGCCTCTTAAGGTCCTGATTTCTGAGACAAGACCCCAAATTCAACATTATGCCTACTGTGAAAACAGCAGATGAACTGGGATTCTATCAACAGTACTTTATGTCAGTTATCAGCCCAAGACTGCTTGTGTTCTTTCCGTATAAAATAGATTCAACGGACCGTCAAGCCAAAGCACTGGTCAAAACCATGAGGAGTTTTGGGGTGCCTGGGTGGCTCAGTCGGTTGGGTGTCCGACTTCAGCTTAGGTCATGATTTCATGGCTGGTGAGTTCGAGCCCCATGTCAGGCTCTGTGCTGACAGCTTGGAGCCTGGAGTCTGCTTCAGATTCTGTGTCTCCCTCTCTCTCTGCTCCTCCCCCACCCATGCTCTGTCTCTCTCTCTCTCTCTAAAAAATAAACAAACATTAAAAAAAAAAAAAACAACCATGAGGAGTTTCAATGAGAATCAGAGTCAGAAACACTGGCACTGGTTTCATGATACATGATATGAAACATATCTGTGGCACAGAGTTAAAGATAAATACTTGGTCAGAAACTCATTACATGATCCCTAACAGGGTCAGGCCGCTCATATTCCCACGGTAAAGTTTACCTTTACCCAGGAGCACTTTCAATGCCCGTCAGTAGGTACCTGGTCCCCTTTCATGACTCAGATTACATTTTCTCTGCTTTTAAAAGGAGTATCAAATCCTCTTTCAAATATTTGCTTTTATTACCTGTAAATTTTGATTTCTAAAGAAAGACTTTAAACTCAGGTGGCTATATATTTAGACACCACACGTTATCCAAATTTAACAAAACTACAGTGCATTAAAATTACAACAAAATAAAGCCTCCAGGATCTAAAGCCCCACCAGCTAGCTAAAACATATCTAGGCCCAAGGTCTAAAAGTAACAGGGCCTTTTTGAGACTGATCTGAGTGTTACTGCTGAGAATAACCTCCTTAGACGATGCACAAAACTAATTTTCCATATGTGACAGGATCATTTCTTATTGATGTATTCGCTGCCAACGCTGTTTCTCATCTCTGCGAACGTACGGTTCATGTCAGCACTGCGACAACAATCGGGTAGAGCTGAATGAAGACTGCCACAGAAAACTGTGCGTGGCCCCGTCCGAGAGCCTGTCCCGATTTCCAATGACGTATGTATGTGTAGGACGTGCTATTTTTAACGTACCTATCTTTAAAAACGGGTAACTATAGCTTAAAAGTTTGGGTCGTGGGTCACAGATTAGAGAGATGGTGATGAAAACAGGCCTAGCGGTCATGAGACTTCTGAGTGTCCGTCCTGCCAAGTGGTCAGTAAGGTCTCCGCAAACCAGATAATCCGTCGCTTGGCTCAATTCTTCCTCCAAAGATGAGGCTGGTTTCCTTACAGGGAACTTACAGGGTGGTTGTGGAAATCCAAGTCATAACAAATAGGAAACAAAAAATACTTCTCCAGAAAAGCAAAATGCACATCTACTAGGAAGGCCAGAATTAAAAAGACAGACGAAAACAAGGATTGATGAAATATGAAGCAACTGGAAATCGCATGTACCATGAGAAAGAGTTAAAATCACTACAATCACTCGAAAACCATCTGGCAGCATTGACCAAAGCTGAACGCACATAAACCCTGAACCCGGCAATTCAGCTCCCAGGTATAGCCCCACGGAAACCTGCACATACACGGATCAAAAACATGTTTAGGGGCACGTGGGTGGCTCAGTCGGTTGAGCATCTAACTGATTTCAGCTCAGGTCACGATCTCATGGTCCTGAGATCGAGCCCCGCACTGGGCTCCGCTCTGGGTGTGGAGTCTGCTTAAAATTCTCTCTCCCTTTGCCCCTCTCCCACACGTGCTCTCCCTCTCTTAAAAAAAAATCAAACCACATGTTTAAAAATGCTTACAGAAGCACTACTATGACAGCCGGCAGCTAAAAACAATGCAAATGCCCTTAAATAGTAGACGAAGAACTGTCAATCTACAGGTGAGAAGTAGAACAATGAAGCATCTAGATGGAACACCTAAGGAAAGGTCTCCATGATCTTACGACTGTCAAAAATTCCCTACACAGGTCCCAAAAGTACTAAACGTGAAAGAACTGATGTTAGACAATATTAAGATTGGGAATTTCTTTCATGGAAAGATATCCTCAGAAGAGTGAAGGGCAAAGTAAAAGAACTCCTCCACGGTATATACAAAGAACTCCTATAAATCAATAATGAAAAGACACACAACTCTTCACCAAAAATATACAGATGTCAAGCAAGCATACAAAAAGATGGTTTACACTGTATCTCAGAAGGGAACTGCGAGTTCAAACAATGACACACCACCGTACACCTAGGAGAAGGACTAAAGTCTAAAAAACTCAATACCAAACGCTAACGAGGATGTGAAGCAACAGAAACTCCCATTCTCTGCTGATGAGAATGCACAATGGCACAGCCACTTGGGAAGAGGGCGGCGATGTCTTACAGAGCGAAACACAGTCTCCCCACACCATCCAGCACAGTGTTTACCCACACGAGCTGGAAACTTATGTCCGCACAAAAAACCCGGCACACAAACGTTTATAGCAAGTCGCAACTGCCCAAAACCGGAAGCAACCAAGATACCCTTCAAAATGTAAATAAATGGACTGTGGCACATCCAGACAATGGGATATTATTCAACAATAAAAAGAAATGAGCTGTCAAGCCATGAAGAGATGTGAGGGAATCTTAATTGCGTATCGCTTAGTGAAAGAGGGCAGTCCGAAGCTCTGTATGGTATGATTCCCACTTGAGAGCAGGCAGAACTATGGAGACAGTGAACCCTAATGTAAACTAGGGACTTTACTACAAAATCGATCCATTGTTACAAATATAACACTATCACAAGATGAGAATAAGAGGGGAAATCCTGGGGGGGGGGGACGGGGAGGGGGATGATAAGAAGTATAGAGGAACTAGGTACTCTCTGCTCAATTTAACGTAAGCCTGAAACTGCTATAAAAAGCAAAGTCTATTAACTAAAAATACATAAATAAGATATCCAACCCAGGAGGAAAGTGGGAAAAGACTTAAACAGGAGCCTCACAAGAGAAAACAAACGGCTAATGAACATAAAGTCCTCATTAGCACCGAAGCGCAAGTTAGAAGTCAAGATTAACACTACACAGACCGGAATAGCTAAGATCTTAAAAGGACAGCGCAGACGGGACTCTCGGACACTGCCGGTGGGAGATTAAACTAGCACAGTCACTAGACAACTGTTCGGCAGTGTCTGCTGGGACCCAGAAACGCATACAAGTTCACAGCAGCGCTGACCTGTAATAGCCCCAAAGTGGAAACCATCCAAGCACCCAGAGCAGAAAGGACAAACTGACAGTGTGTTACACAGTGGAATAATATACAACCATGTGAATGAACCTATCTCTGCCAAACAATGGCAGGGAGGGGCGCCTGGGTGGCTCAGTGAGTTGAACGTCAAGACTCTTGATTTTGCCTCAGGTCCCGATCTCAGGTTTCATGAGCTCCAGCCCCCAGCAGGGCTCTGTGCTGACAGCGCAGAGCCCGCTGGGGATTCTCTCTCTCCCTCTCTGCCCCTCCCCACTTGCTCTTTCTCTCAAAATAAATACATAAAAGCATTAAAAAATAAAACCCATAAACGAGAACAGGGATGATCTCACAAAAGCAAACGCTGAATGAATGAAGCCAGAAACAAAAGGGTACATACTGTGAATCCAACTTAGTTTGAAAGCAAGTCGAACTAACCTGAGGTATCAGAAGAGGACAGTGGGGCGGAGAGGGAGGTGGTAGTAACTGGGAGGAACAAAAGGAACTTTTAAGATACCACCGATGTTGTGCCTACGTGAAGTTCTTCACTTTAAAATCCGCACACCTCCTGTATAGATGTTCTGTTTGATTAACATCATTACCAAAATACGATAATAAGGCTTTCAAAAACATACAGGTCTGGCTTCTCTTGAAAAATCACAAGCCACGGCGATAACTGGACGGAGCAGAGCAGGAACCCGCCCCCGTGGACAGAACAGGACCCCCACACTTCTCTGAAACCCCCAGAAGCACTGGCACCTGTTACCTTCCCCTGCTCTGCTAGCCTCTGTGGCTGACTCCCGTATTCAGAATTCAGACCCCTGTTGGTGCTGCTTATTAGGTAAAGTATTCGAATCCACTAAAGCAACAGTTTTCCCGCTCTGCTGAGAGGAATTTGGGGGGACGGCACCCTAGAGGGCCATCTCGGAAACCCTCAGTCTCACGCCTTTCAACCTGCACAGCCCTGCCACAGATCAATGGTTTTCAGCCTTGACCACACAGCAGAATCACCCGGGTTCCACCTCACCGGTTTGGAAGTAACTGGACTCAAGGCCCGGTCATCGGGATTTTTTAAATCTCCTCAGGTAATTTCATCAACGTTTCGCCAAGGATGAAAACCACCCCTTGAGACCTTGCTGTATTATTTCACGGAAGAAAGTTCTAACACTAAAAGTAGTTTGAAAAACAGTTGGGCGCAGAGACACAGTCTTTGTATACAGAGAAAATATAAAGACCTTGATATATGATAACGATTATTTTAAAAAGCACTGAATTGATTTTATCTAATGAAGAATTATGGTGTAGTACAGTTTTCCCAGGCTGTATTTGTGTCAGAGACCAAGATTTTTTTTTAAATTCATCCTTATAATGAAATATTTTTCCTTTATTGTGAAAAGACCAAGATTTTGAACTCATGTTAACTCACTACTTGTTTCCAGGATAGTAAAATCTTTAAATTTTGTGTTGCCTAATACACTTTCCTCAAAATACTAAAAACTCCAAGTTTCTGCCTACCTAAAAAGTTCAACTACAGAGAGTGAAGGGTACTCCTTTATCAAAAAATCTTTTCGGGGCGCCTGGGTGGCACAGTTGGTTGGGCATCCGACTTCAGCTCAGGTCATGATCTCACAGTCCGTGAGTTCGAGCCCCATGTCAGGATCTGTGCTGACAGCTCAGAGCCCGGAGCCTGCTTCCGATTCTGTGTCTCCCTCTCTCTCTGCCCCTCCCCTGCTCATGCTCTGTCTCTCTCTGTCTCAAAATAAATTAAAAATATATATATTTTCATCCTTGGACACCTGATATTGTCAGAAAGTTCTTCTTCGAAGCAGAATCTGTCTCCCCTTAACTGTTACGCCAGGAGTACCTAGTTCCACCCGCTGAAGCAGAGGATTCACCTCTAAATCTGAGGGCACGGGGCCTCCTGCCGTCTCGCACACAAAATCCTACTGCTGAGCCCTTCCCACTAGCCCGGTGCCCTTGGAGGGGACAGCAGCTTCCTGAACGCGCGTAATAAAATCTGGAGTGGCCTGAAGTGATCATCTGAGCAACAGAGGACTTGTGGATCCATTTGGCTCAAGCTCCGTCTCAGCTCTCAGCTCTGGAAATGAAGCGTTACAAATATTCCTCCGACAGAAAACAGAAAGTGAGCAGGAGGCCGACCACAGGTACAGCCCGGGAGAAAAAGCGCGTACCGGCGCACTGGAAAAAACAAACGGAGGCCAGAGAAGGTCCCAAAACGTGGCTTCCATCAAGGTCACTACTGCTTAGTAAAACTACAGCGTGTGGAGGAAGCACTCCTGTCTCACCCAGCTTTACTCGCCCAGGAGAGTGCCAGGCGCCAAGCAAGGGCTCGACAAACACGCCCCTCAGCTGGGAGCCCAGGCTTACTCACCACGGGGTCCCCCTCCCCGGCAGCTGGTGTCCTGCAAGATCCCCGGCGGGTGCCAGAAACCACAGAGGGCGTGGAACCCTGCACATCGGGTCTTTTCCTACGCTTACACACCTACCACAAAGTTGAGCACACACTGCGCACAGTACGAGATCACCAAGAACTAATAACCGAGTAGACACCTGTGACGACATTCTACAGAAGCCGTGTGCGCGGGGTCGCCCTCTCTCTTACTGTGCTGCACCCGCCCTTCTGGTGAGGACAGATGATACAGTCCCCGCGTGACCAGATGAAGGGAGGTGAGTGACCTCAGGCCTGTGAGGCAGGGGGACACGGCGTGGGGCCACCGTGACCTCCTGAGGACAGGCCACAAAGAGGATCACGTGCTTCGGCCCACGGGGCCCGAACAGATGGAAATGGAAACTGCGGAGAAGGGTGGACCACTGCACTCGTCCTGAGCCAATTACTTCCAGAAAGGTCTGTCAGCGGGCCTACCCCCACCGCCTCTTGAGGTTTCCATACTGACAGCATCCTCTCCGGGAACCCCGCACTTCCAGCGCCCGCTACCTGCCGCCCGAAGCAGAGTCCCCACCGTCGCAGGACGCAGGGTCCTGAGGGGCCAGGGCAGAGATGACCTCTCTGCTGTCGAACTTTGCAACCCAGCCCCTACACGGCGACAGGCAGTGCTTTAAAACGCTTTAAATAAACTAACCCATGTGTAGGGCTTTAGGTTTATCAAGGTGGAACAATACGACGCACCGTCTGGTCAAACGTAGGTTCAAATGTCAACTGTGCTGACTAGGCGGGGAAACCTTCCAAATCCCTTCACCTCTCTGAGCTGCCTTTCCCCGCCTGTAAAAATCCCCACCGATCTTCCACATTTTCTTGGGAATAAAATTCATAACGGTAACACAGAAAACAAGGTAATTTCAGGCAATGAGAGGTACCGTTAACAGAGTGAGTGACAGAGCAACAGTCCTCAAACATTTTGATCTGGGGATCTTCTCACGTTCTTAAATATTACTGAGGCCTCTGAAGACCTTGAGTTTATATAGATTACATCATTATTCGCCCTACTCAAACTGAGCACTGTTTAAAATAGCTCTTCAATTAAAAGCAAACATCTGGCGTATGTTAATGCAAATACATATTTTTATGAAAAGTATATTCTCAAAAAAAAAACAGTGAAAAGAGTTTTCACTTTTAGAAATCGTTTTAATGTCTGACACAACAAGCGGATCCTCCTATCTGCTTCTGCATTCTCTCTGTTGCCATCAATGTGTTGTGTTTCATTTTCCTGCAAATTATTTTACTTTGCTAGATTGAGTATGCTGTTTTGAGTGAAATACACCACTGTCTTGATTCATGCAAAGGCGTCAGCAATTTTACTCCTAATCGTTTTTGTACCGTTAGGGCAAATGTTAACCAAGTGGAGAAACCAAACAGTATCGCTGTGAAAAGATTTACCTTGCAGACCCCTGAAAGTGCCTCCGGGAACTCCAGGGGTCCACGAACCACACTTTGAGAACCACTGTGGTAGAAAAAGACTGGCGCAAAGTGAAGTTATTTGCAGGCAGGTTTGAGGAAGGCCTTTTTTAGGAAGCTGACGCCCTGAGACCTAAGGGAGGAGTCAGAGGAGGCGGATTCTCAGAATATCTGCGAAGAACTGAATGCTCCAGCAAGGAAAGAGGGAAAGGAGCCCTAGACAAAGGCCAGATCAATTAGGATCCTGCAGGAATGTAGATTTTACTTCAAGAGAAATCCTTTGAGGAGTTTTAATCAGGGTGTGGCCCTTTGATGTACGTTTAAAGAGCCCCTCCACGGACAGGTGATGGGCCTAGGCTGGGGCCAGACTACCCGGACTCAAGTCCACCTGGAGACAAGGGGGCTGGGGAGCCAAGGACACTGGCGATAGAAGAGGTGGGGCTCACTGCAAACACATTTTTGAGGAAGAGGCCACAAGACTTCATTATGAACCGTCTTCAGGAATAAGAGAAGGAGTATTATTCTTAAGTTCGGGGCTTGAAAACCCAAGTGACCGGTGATGCCATTCAGGAAGATGGGAAAGATGGGGGGGGATTAGGTTCCCAGCCCTCCGTCAAGGCCAATTTTACATTCTCCATCCTAAGCCTTCTTTAGAGCACCTGAGAGGCACTGCACCTTCTATTATTTTTGGCAGCGGGCACATTAACAAAAGTACAAACACTAGACGAAATGAGGCCAAAGCCAAAGCAGTGAGGTCTTTGAGAACTCCTTGCAGAAGCCAAGAGCCACTAATCAAGATTCTGAGCAGTTACTGCCCAACTACAAATCTGCAAACCTGCACGGTTCCCCCGCCAGCGGCCCACTAAGCTCCCTAAGAGCTGTCCGAGGCGTGCGGATTCGTGCTCAAATTCACACGCGCTCCTGTCCTAACGTCTCCTTCATTCACCCGTCTGTTAACTTGATCGGTGATGAGACCAGTAAGAGCGTCTGGTCGGTACGTCCCGTCAGTAAGTCTACACCGCTGGCTGGTCTCGACCTCTCTCCCTAAATGCGACGAAGGGCACAGTTAAACACTATCCACCTGCAGTTTCCAGAACTGACCTTTCTCCGTTCTGAAAGCCAGTGCGTGTGCGCGCCGCCTGGCACCAGCCCTTGAGTGAGTCCCCGTTTACTCCTCCTCCGGGGAAGGGTAAGCCTGGGCCACCGGGCTCGGGGACCAGCCAGCGACAGGTACCAGCCCCGGGAGCGCGTTCCAAGTCCGCACAGCCGGATCCGGCGCCCACGCAGCCCCCTCTACGACCGCCCCGGCTCTGGTCCCCACCCCACCCCCGGATCCCCCAGTCCCCCGGGCCCCGCTGGTCCCCTCCCGGTCCCCCGGCCTCCAGGCCCCGGGGCCGGTCTACCCGGCCGTCCCCCAGGTCCGACCCTCCCCACCCCCACCCCCACCCCCCCGGGAGCCGCGCGCCCGAGGGCTTCCCCAGGGCCTCCCCGCCGGGGCCGCGCAGCGAGCAAGCCCTCGACGCTCCGGGGCGGCCAGGCCGGCCGGGGCGCCGCTCCCTCAGGCCCGCGGGTAGGGCGGGCCCTGCCGCCCGCCCACGCTAAGCGCGGCCTCGGAGATGGCGGCGGGGCCCGGCGTCCCCGCGACCCGCCCGGGGAGGGCGCCTCCCTCAGGAAGGCCGCCCGCCGCCCGGGAACGCCGGGCCGGGCTGGGCGGCGGGCGGGCCGGGGAGGCCGGATCCCCGCGGGCGGAGGACGGCGGGGGAGGAGGGCGGCCGGGGGAGGAGGGGGAGGGGGAGGGGGAGGGAGGAGGGCGGCGGCGGCGGCGGCGCGCACCTCGCCCCCGGCCCCCGCCGCCGCCGCCCGCCCGGCCCAGGAAAGTAGGCCCAGCCCGGCGGAGGGGCCCGCCGCGCCGCGCCGGTATCATTCCGCCCGCGCCCTGCGGCCCGCACTCGGGCGGCGGCGGCGGCGGGTGCGGCGGCGGGCGCGGCGGCGGCGGCGGGCCCCGGCCCCGCTCGCCGCCCCCGGCCCCGCCGCCCCCGGCCCCGGCCGCTCCCGGCGCCCTCCGCGCCGCATCCGGGGACTATATTCGCGCGGAGCGGCACAGCGCGGCCGGCCCGGACGAGGCCGCTTACCGGTGTCGCCGCGCGCCTTGCTCTCCTTGGGCTTCGGGGGGCGGCCCCGCGGCATCGTCGGCGGCGGCGGCGGCGGACCACCCCTCGGCCGCACACACACTCACACACATACACTCGGCGGAGCGCGCACGCGCGGGGACCGGCCGCGGGGACGCGGCGCGCGCCCGGCCGAGCGACGGAGGCGGGCGGAGCGGCCCGGGAGGGCGGGCGGCCGCCGAGCCCTGTCTGGGCGCCCGCGGGCCTCACGGGGGGAAGGCGCCCGAGGGAGCGAACGGGAGAGCTAGCACCGAGCCGACTTCGGCGGGTTCCATGGCCCGGCGGGCCGCGTTAGGGGCGTTGGGCGCGGGTGCGCGGTGGGGGCGGGGAGAGGCGCCGTGCGCATGCGCGTTCCGCCGTTCGGGCCTGGCGGGGCCGCGGTCGCCTGGCGGCCGCCGCCTCCGACGGCCGGCCTGGGGGGAGCGGGAGGGCCGCGGTCACCCTCGGTCACCTTGGGCCCCTATGGCCTGGCAGGGCGGGCCGCGGTCACTCTCGGTCGCCATCGGTCGCCCTCGGCCCTGGTCGGAGGGGAGCGGCATGTGGACGTCCTCCGTCACCCTGGGTCCCAGTGGCCGGCCTGGGGGGAACGGGAGGGCCGCGGTCACTCCCCGGGCCAGTGGCCTGAGGGGGGGGGGGGGGGGTGGGCGACCGTGGTCCTCCTCGGTCCTGGTCCGAGGGGAGCGGGCTGTGGTCACCCTCGGTCACCCGCCGTCCCCACGTCTGGCCTGAGGGGGCGGGCATGGCAGTGTGTCAGGCCGAAGCCCGCAGCTGGGACAGCCGTCGGGAAAATCGGAAAGGTGGCCTTTGGACTGGCACAGGTGTTGAGAAAGCGCTTTCCCGGTGGAGGCGACACACAAGAAGGAAAAAGACCAGGGTCCTTGACGTGCCAGGTGCCCCGGACGTGTCCGTGTCCGTTTACGTGTGTCACTTAAGGCAGGGAACACCCGGCACGTCGTCCTGCGGGGTCTCGCGGGAAGGCCTCTGACACCCGCCCGCGGCACACGCTTCACGGCCGAACTTCGAACCCAGGCGGCTGGACCGGCGAAGACCGCCCCAGACGTCACCGATGTTCCTGTCGTCGGGTGTTAACGCATTAAAATGTACACTTTCAAAGGTGTTGGTCTTTTATTTCTGTTGTTGCTCATACCAGCTTCCACAGAATTCCGACACTAAGGGGACAACAAAGAGTGAGGTGACATGACGGCACAAGGAGCCAAAGAAAACTAAGCAGAGGATCCTATTTGAAAAGAAACAAGCGCAGACAAGTTATCTAAGCAACATCAGCTGGCCAATGAGTGGAAATGGTACTGAATAACGTTCGATCCGCTGTTTTTAACGTTTCAGTGTTTTTCACAATCCTGCAAATACCATTTTACAGATGATACTGAGGTTCAGAAGGGTTAAGTCATTGGATCAAGAGAACCTAGCCTGTCAGCAAGCCCAAGGTGCAAACCAAATCTCACTGGTTCGTCCCATGTACACAGTTGCATCAAAGCAGAAATACGCCTAAGGTTAGACAAAGTAGGACAGTATTAACGTGTGTATCAGGGCTAGCATAGGTATAAGGCTGGGAAGATAGACTGGAAGCAGATCATAAGAATTTGTAAGTCAATTTGGATGATGACGATGTGTATAAATGTTTTGTTCCAAATATTTTGTTCCAAAGAAGACGTGAAGCACAGGAAAATACAAATGAGGAAATTGGGATGAAGGAAGAAAGTAGGAAACCAAAGGGAGTAAGTGCCTAAACTAATAAAGTACAATGTACTTATAAAAGGAGACTAGGAGTTGAACTGCAGGTGTCTTAGCCCAAGAAATAGGCATGATTAGTTATAAGATTGTTACTTACCCATAAGAAAACAGCTGTATCCCTATCACCGTATCCCTATGTAGTTTCCTACGATTGTTTCTTTCCTTGCCATCCGTATGCATACACAACATATCTGTAAACCAAGGCGATTTGACTTCTTGTGATTTGGATGTCTTTTATTTCTTTTTCTTGCCTAATTGCTCTGGCTAGGACTTTCAGCACAATGTTGAGTACGACTGCTGAGAGCGGACACCCTTGTCCTATTCCTGATCTTAGAGGGAAAGCTTTGAACATTTCACCCTTGAGTATGAGGGTAGCTGTGGGTCTGTCATATATGACCTTTATTGTGCTAAGGTACATTCTTTCCATACCCAATTTGTTGAGAGCTTTTATTAGGAAAGGATGTCGAATTTTGTCAAGTTCTTTTTCTGTGTCTATTGACATGAACATGAATCTTTTATCCTATTAAAGTGATGTATCACATTAATTTGCATTGCTTTCCAAGGATAAATTACATTTTATCATGGTGTATAATTCTTTTAATGTGCTGAATTAAGTTTGCTAGTATTTCATTGAAAATTTTTGCATTTATATTCATCAGGGATATTGGCCTATAGTTTTGTTTTGTTTCGTTTTGATTTCTTATAGTATCCTTACCTGGCTTTGGTATCAGGGTCCCCTGGCCTCCTAAAATAAGTTTGAGAGTATTCCCTCTCCGGTTTTTTGGAAGAGTTTGAGAAAGATTGGTGTTATTCTTTAATGTTTGGTAGAATTCACTGGTGAAACCATCTGTTACTGGGCTTTTCTTCGGTGGGAGATTTTTTGAGAGAGCAAGCAGGAGAGAGGCAGAGGGAGAGAGAGAGAATCCCAAGCAGATTCCACACCCAGCATGGAGCCAGACGCAGGGTTCAATCCCATAACCATGAGATCATGACCTCAGCCAAAATCAAGAGTCACTCAACTGACTGAGCCATCCAGGCACCCCACCTCTGGTGGGAGACTTTTTTTTTATTAGATTCAATCTCCTTACTCATTGGTCTGTTCAAATTTTCTATTTCTTCATGAGTCAGTCTTGGTAGGTTGTATGTAGGTTAGCTTCCTAGACTCATATTCCTAGATGTCTCAGAGGGTTCCATGGAAGGCTGCTCTTTTATTCCATCTCATTTCTAAATTGATACCTATAGAGACACAAAAAGGGGGACATAAAACCTATGCTCCCCAGAACCACCACACAAGGCACAGCTGGAGAATAGGACCAACAGCCTGGAAGACTCCTAGGTGCTCCTCCCTGAGGCTGCCCTCTTCCTACAGGTATCTGCTCCCCTGACACTGATAACCATCCCCTTGCCTTGATGATTGTACCGTCTTTTTAGATGGCTTTAAATTAATCTATTGGTCAGTTGGTCCAGCTTTTCAACTTTCAAAGTTTTTCCAAGTTCTTCTGTGGCTTGTATCTTTGTTCATATTGGGTTTGTGAGATTAATCGGTGCTGATACATACAGCTGGAGTTCATTTATTTTCACTGATGGACAGCATTTCATTGTAAGACTATGCCACAGTTTATTCATTCAATCCATTGTTGACAGACTTTTGGGTTATGTCAAGTTGTTTTTCTGTTGTTTTTGTGAACACACTGCTATGACTATTTTTGCACTTGCCTTCTGGTGTTGAGTTTTTTGTTTTGTTTTTTTTTTTAACACTGGATGAAAAATATTTATTTTTTGCTTTCAATTTGTTCCATGTCAACTAAGTTTACTTCCCTCTACTTTCTTGCCTTTTCTGGACTGACATTTTTTTTTTTCTCATTCTGCTTTTTCCCTTTTGCTAGTTTGAAAATTATATTCTCTATTCTGTTAAGGGTAACTTTAGAAACTTCAAGATGATACTTATGAAAGTAGAATGTTAATCAACACCTTTAGTCTTCTCCTAATTCGTATACTATTGTTTTTTGGTGTTTCAATTCTACTCTAAAATGCAGAAGATATTATTGTTTTATTTGTCTCATTTGTGTAAATTACTTACATATATTCCAACTTTTTTGTCCTCTACATTCCTCCTTACACCTCCAGACTTCATCTCCTATCTCTGTTGGTATCATAGACACACTTCACAATTTCACTTAGTGAACACGGCTTAGCAACAAGCACTCTTACATTTTTTGTCTACCTGACAATGTCTTTATTTTGTCATCATTCTTTGAAGATACTCTTTCTGGTTAAGTAATTCTAGGTTGAACAATTCTTTTCTTTCAATCCACTGAAAATATTCCACTTTTAGCTTAGCTTCTGTTGTAATTGATGGAGAGTCAGTTATCAGTCTTCTTTCTTTTGCACGGCATTCCCCTCCCCCTCCCCACCACTGGAAACTTTTATGACCTTCTCTCAGCCATTGATGCCTTGCGTGTTCGTTAAGGTGTGCCTAAGTGTGAACTCTTTTCATTTATACATTCAGGGAGTCACTAGGAATTCTCAGGGATTATTTCTACAAAGATGGCCCTAGCTCCATTCTCTCTCTTTCTCTTGGAGTTCCAGCCAGACTTATGATAGGCCTTCTCATTTTATTCTCCATTTTTCTTAACTTTCCCTTCCTATTCTCTCTTTTTCTCTGTCCTCCACCTTGGATGAGTTTTTAATATTTCTTTGCAATTGACCAATTTTATCTTCTGCTATGTCAGTTAAACCTATCCATTGAGCTTGATAATTCAATTATGTTTTATCTTTTCTAATTTGGTTATTTTTCTAATCTACTTGGTAAGCTTTTCCAACTTTTTAATGACAAAATTATCAAACAAGCAAAACAGCTCGAAAATAGTATAATGAACTCCCATATACTGAACACTTAAGATTCAACAGTCTTAATATTTTTGCCATACTTGCTTTATCTATTTATTTTTCTATTGTCTTTCGTTTTTCTGGTGTGTGGTTTTTGTTTCCTGTTATTTTGTTTTTGCCAAGCTATTTGAAATAATCTGCAGATCACTTTACCCCTAACTGTGCCAGCATGACTCTCTTAAGAATTCATGCATTTCTGGGGTGCCTGGGTGGCTCAGTCAGTTAAGTGTCCGACTTCGGCTCAGGTCATGATCTCACGGTTTGTGAGTTCGAGCCCTGTGTCAGTTTCTGTGCTGACAGCTAGGAGCCTGGAGCCTGCTTCCGATTCTGTGTCTCCTTCTCTCTCTGCCCCTCCCCCACTTGTGCTCTGTCTCTCTCTATCAAAAATAAATAAATGTAAAAAAAATTTAAAAAAAAAGAATTCATGCATTTTCTTGCAGAGCAACAATATCATTACTATACGTAGGAAAAGTACCAATACTCTCCTAATATATTTACTATCCAGTCCAGATTCAAAGACTCCCAATTATTTCTAAGGTTTCTTATTTTCCCAGTCAGGATCCAAAAAGGGCTCATGTCTTAAATTCTTATTATGCCTCATTTTATTTTTAATAGCTTTGCTGAAATATAATTAACATACAATGAGCTGCACAAATTAAAGAGTAAAGTGTGATAAAACCTGACACATGTATACAAATGTGAAGTCATCAGTACAATCAAGATGTGAACATATCCTACCACCCAAACACTTCCTTGTTTCCCCATGCGCTCATCCCCTCCCTGATCCCCAATTCCCAGGCAACTACCGTTCTTTTTGTCACTGTAGTTGGATCACATTTTCTATAATTTTATATAAATGGAATCATACGATATGTATTCTTTTTACCTAACTTCTTTCACTCACAATAATTATTTTAAGATTTACCTGTGTATTGTAGGAATCAATAGTTCATTCCTTTTTATTGCTAAGTAGTATTTATTTCCTTTTTTTATTGATATAATTTACATATAACATATTCATTTCAGGTGTATAATGTAATTATATGTAATTGTATATACTGCAAAATGATTCTGGTAAGTCTAGTTAACATCCATCACCACACAGAGTTACAATTTTTTCCTTGTAGTGAGAACTTTTAAGATCTACTCTCTTAGCAAATTTCAAATATACAATACATTGTTACCTATTAACTACAGTCACCAGGCTGTACATTATATTTTCAGTTCTTACTCGTTTTATAAAAATATGGAATGCTTCACAAATTTGAGTGTCCTGCTTGCACAGGGGCCATGCTAATTTTCTCTGAATCATTCCAATTTTTTTTTTATTCCAATTTTACTATACATGCTGCCGAAGAGGGCACTGAATAGTATCTCATTTTATGGATATACCACAGTTTCTCAATCCAGTTTCCACTGATGGGCGCTTGGGTTGTTTTCAGGTTTTGACAATGATAAACAGGAGCCAGACGAGGTGATAAAACGAGGCACCTTGTGCGGGACACTCAAGGAGGTGCTCCCTCTCAGATTTGTGCCCATGTTCCACTCTCCTCACCTTGTGCAACAAAACTGTTGTGAACATTTGCATTGAGTCTGGCCACAGGCCTATGTTTTCATTTTTCTTGGGTAAATACCTAGGAGCAGGATGGCAGTCATATGGTAGCTGTTTCTTCAACTTTTTTCAAGCCTCTAAACTGCTTCCCAAAGCAGTTATATCATCTGACGCCTCCACCAGCGACGCACGATCACTCACCAACACTTGGTGTGGTCAGCCTTCTGGATTTCAGTCTTTCTAGTAGATGCGCAATGGCATCTCACTGTGGCTTTTATTTGCCTTTCTCTAATAACTAATGGTACTGAGTATTCTTTTCAATCTGCTCATTTGCTATCCATGTATGGTCCTTGATGTAGTGTCTGTTCAAATTTTTGCCCATTTTTAATTGGGTTGTTTGTCACACCACTGAGATAAAGAGTTATTTGCGTATTCCGGATACAATCTCTCTTTCAGGTATATGTTTTGTAGTATTTTCTCCTAGCACGTGGCTTGCCTTTTCATTTCCGTTACAGTGTCTTTTGAATTGCATAAGTTTTTGCTTTTCTTGAAGTTCACATTATCAATTGTTCCATGCCTGTTGTGTCATTTCAAGGAAACTTTGCCAAACCCAAAGTCACTAGGATTTTCTGTGTTTTCTTTCAGAAGTTTTAGCTCTTATATTTAGGTCTTTCTTCATTATGAGTTGATTCCTATATAATGGTATGAGATAAGAGTTCAGTTTCATTGTTTTTCAACAAGTGATACACTTGTTCCAGCATTATTTGATTAAAAGATGATTATTCCTCCATTGAAATGCCTTGTCAACATTGTTTAAAGTTAATTAATCATATATGTACGGGTCTCTTGTGGACCCTGTTTTATTACTTTTTGTGTTTAGCTTATCTCCAATGCCACACACATTTCCTGAATTTTAAAATCAGCTTGTCAATTTCAAAAAAAAAAAATTTTTTTTTAAGCGAACTAAGATTTTGAGTAGAATTGCTTTGAATCTGGGGCGCCTTGATGGTTCAGTGGGTTAAGTGTCCAACTCTTGATTTCAGCTCAGGTCATGATCTCACAGTTTGTGGGATCAAGCCCCACATTGGGCTCTGTACTGACTGCAAGGAGCCTGCTTGAGATTCTCTCTCTCCCTCTCTCTCTGCCCCTCCCTTTCTCATGCTCTCTCTCTCTCTCTCAAAATAAATAAACCTTAAAAAATTGCTTTGAATCCATAAATTTATTTCAGAGAAATTCACACCTTAACAATATTGAGTTACCCCAATCTGGGACCACAATGTCTCTTTCCACTTACTCAGGTGTCTAATTTCTCTCAGCTATGTTTTCTAGTTTCTGGTGATCAGCTCTTGTCCATCTTTTGTCAAATATATCCTTCCTATTTCATATATTTTTATTTAAGTTTCTTTATTTGAGAAAGAGAACACAAGTGGGGGAGGGGCAGAGAGAGAGAGAATCCCAAGCAGGCTCTGTGCTGCCAGCACAGAGCCCAACACGGGGCTTGAACTCACAAAACGAGTAGACCACGACCTGAGCTGGAGCCAAGAGTTGGACACTTAACCGGCTGAGCCTCCAGGTGCCCCAGTATTTCACATCTTTCATGTTATGTTAAACATATTGTTTATGTAGTTTCAAACTGATTGCTTAATTTATTTTTTGATATTGGTTGTTTATCCTGAAACCTTGTTAAACTTAAAATAGCTTTTTCTATAGATTCCAAAAGATTTTTTTTTTAAGTAAGTGATTATGATTTCTGAAAATAAACTGTTTTACTTCTTTTCCAATATGGAACCTTTTTTTCTTTCTTTTTCTGGCTTTATTGCACTGGCCAGAACTTTAAGTTTTTTTAAAAATCCTTTTAATGTTTATTTCTGAGAGAGAGACACACAGCACGAGCAGGAGAGAGCAGAGAGAGAGAGAGAGACACAGAATCCAAAGCAGGCTTTAAGCTGTCAGCACAGAGCCTAATGCGGGGCTCAAACTTACAGACTGCAAGATCATGACCTGAGCTGACGTCAGATGCTTAACTGACTGAACCACCCAGGCGCCCTGAGCGCTGGCCAGAACTTCTGATAATAGCTATGGTACTAACGGGTAGATGGCATAATAGCAACTATCTTTTTCCTCCCTGATATGAGAGGGGAGAGGATTCGGTCTGTCACTATTAGGATATTAGCTAGAGGTTTTCTGTAGTTGTTCTTTATCATATTAAGGACATTCCCCTCTTTTCCTACATGGCGAGAGCTTCCATCATGAATGAATGTTGTTGCATTCACTGACATTTTGTTATGAACTTTGGCATCTGTGTTCATGAGGGATATCCTCAGTCTGTAGTTCTTTTGTTTTGTTTTTATTCCTAGTATGTGTTTTTCTAGTCTTTGTAACAAGTTAATACTAGTCTCCTAACAGGAATTGTGAAGTATTCCTTTCTCTCGAATTTTATGGGAGAGGTTAACATGAGCACACTTTTCAAGTCTTACGATGTTTGGACTTTTCAATTTGCTGCTGTTGTCTTTTTCTTAGCTCCCAAGGATTAAGTTCCAGCAGACGGGATCCAAGCTAAGGCTAATGAGGAAGAAAGCAAAAACACTGGGCATCCATCATTTGCAGCCAGGAATGTTTACATGTTTAATCTCTTTTAGTTGCCCTAGGTGCGGAAGTGTGCACGATGACTCCCACGTTACAAGTCTGTCAAAAGATGTTAAATAAGTTGCCTAAGATAACACAGCACAGGAATTCAGGTGGGGAGGCAGGTGTCGAAGTCTGCGGAACCTGCAGACTGAAGTGTAGACCTAGGAGTCTGAGAAACTAAGACCTGGGAGTGTGAATTTAACATCACTCCGGAGTTGTTTACACTCACGCTTGCCCATTGAACTAGACTCTGAAATCCACCTGACGCTGCAGCTGCCTGGAGTAGTTTCGAGAATAAATCGAGCTAGTGTGACACGTAAGAAAATGGAAATAACACGATAAGTGAACCAACAACAACAATGATATACAATGAGCAGACGAGTAAGATGATTGCTGAGTCCAAGGAGAACTCCTAGTGATACCAATCGGCCCCATCCTGTGACTCTTTCAGAAGCACTCAGTCGCCCAAGAGAATGGGCACAGTCCACACGCGAGGGGTGGTGTAAAGACTAGCAAAGAACTGATGGGGGGCGAGGGGTGGGGGGAATCTACGGCCTAACCGCACGATTGCAAAAAGCACAATCGGCTGATAGGAAATAAGGCATGATGTTCGGACATTCAAATAAGGAAGCAAGTGATGTGCCAATGCCTGGAATAATGAGGAAAGATGAGGCTTTATGAGGACGCAGAACAGGGTCCGCGGCGGTGATGGGAGTGCAGACGTGGGAAAGGAAAGTGCTGTCAGGGAGGGGACGACGCCAGAGGGCAGAACAACTGTGAGTGACCACAGGTTCCTGGGGGCAAGCGATCGCTTTGTTCTGTCTAGCGCCTACCTACCCGCCTTCTGCCTTCTTCAGGGCCCACCGGGCACGCACGACGCACCAGGCACGACACCTCCCTCTTTCACCACACAGTTCCTCCGCACCCGTGTCGACCAAAGTAACGGGCAAATAAAATGGGGAACACGAGGGGTTCATCTACCAGAAAGTTAAAGTGGTGTTGGAAGGAGAAGGCAGATTTTAAGTTCTCTATGCCAAAGACTACTTATCACAGAGATAACAGCGTTCGCTCTCTTAAACTGTATACACTAACGGATTCAGTCATGGAAATGCCCAGGAAAGAACAGGCAAAACATCAAACTTCTGAATAAAATTTCCAGATTGTCCTGGTAATACGGACAATGACGCACTTAAATTCAATTTGGGGGCGTTCGGAAATTTCGCAGTCTTTGCAAGTTAATGCTTATTCACCCCCTTTCTCCAAAATGCTGTCTGTGTCTGTGCTGTCACCTGACCCTTATGACACCACGTGAGATGGACAAGGGGTCATGAGGACACCGAGGCCCAAAGGGGTGAAGTACCTCTCTTGCTCAAGGTTCACGGAAGGAAATAGCAGAGCTGTTCTCCAGACACCTTCCCATCTGCACCCACACCCGCTCTGTCTCTGATGTCCATGTTTATGCCCCACACCCCACACCGGCACCTTCCAGCCCCTTGGTGTCTTAGACCGTATTTTACTCTTTACGCACCTGCACCGAGGGCTGAGGCAGAAATCCCCATCTCGGCTGCGGCTCCCACTTTCTAGAAGGCAGCAGGTGCACACCACGCTCACTCCTCACACAGGGCACGTTACTGTGGCCCCGCAGTTCAGGAATGTTCTTTCTCATGGCATTGCTTAGTGCCTCGCGGTGCAGGGAGCTCAGCGCGATAACCCCGCGGCTGCAGACTCTCCCACAGAGGCTTCCTGGGGAAACGTGATAACCCATCTCGGAAGGACAACCGCATCCAGCCCTCGGACACAGCTGCCCAGACTCCTTCCACAGTCCGCAGCCGCCCTTCCCGGTGAGCGGAACACAGCGCCCTTTGACGTTGCTCGGTAGCCCTTGAGGAATCTTTCAAATTTCTGTTCCAGAAGACGTCCCAGAGCAGCGTCCACGAGGAACTTAGGTGACATGGACTATTGTTCCCGAAGTAGAACCCGCGTGAGTGCTTCCGTTTATACGACTCAGCACCGGCCCCATGGAACCCCACAGGAATGCCACAACTGTTCGGGCCCGCTAGCCTACGGCCTCAGCTGATAGCTTCGATTCATCCTTCCAGAAAATTCGAGGCTGTCTGCATTCTGGGCTGGAACAAGCGCCTGACCACTTTTCTCCCAAGTAGATAAAACACGGAAGGGCTCTTAATTATGCCTCATATCTGGGGGCAGGAAACCCTCATCCATTCAGTTGTTCCCTAAAAATAAGAGGTTTTATGTAAACAGGACATTTCTGCCAGCCAGGTAAGCTCAGATAACCCCAGCCTCACCTGCCCAGGTGGGAGGCCGTAGATGCACCATGAACCAGATCTTTTTACACACACTCAGCTCACAAGAACGTTCTACGGTCAACGGTTTGCGGCCGTTACTCGGTGGAGCTTACAAACTTCCAGCACATTTCCTACCGTGGCCTCCCCGCAGCTGCTGACAGTAACCTTCTCAATTCCAGATGTCAGGCTGTGCGACCCGAGGAAAATCACCTTCCCTTTCTCGGTCTCAAATGGCAAAATTAGAACTAAGAGCTGAGCTCGTGCTCTCTGAGGTCCCCATGCAGGTTTGGTGCGCTCTATGCTATCACCCCTGTACGCTTCAACCAGAAAACGTCAAACACAATTTTTTTAGGAAGAGTCTGTTGAACACATACATTTCCAGGGCTCCCTGCCTGCCTGCGGATCGCAGGTGTGAGAGTCACGCTTGCCTGTGACAAAAACACCAATGTGCTAACAGTTCACTGGCAAACTCAGACCCCAGCTTCATTTGTGTGGCTCCGTGGTGCCAGCGCCCCTCTCTGGGGTGTCAAGAGCACAGGGGCAGCCACGTTGAAAGAGAGGACAGCATCCTAGCCCGTTCGTCTTCAAACCTAAACACAGCCGGCCCACTGCCTGGGAAGGTCTCCCTGGGGCCAAGTGTGGGGACAGAGAGAGGGCAGGGGCTGTGCTCCGACGCCCCACCACCACGGCCCCTTCCTGTCCCTCTCCCGGTGTCCTTGAGGACCCCGGGGCTCACCCACTGCTCACACTTGTGGAGCGTGCCTCCCCCTCGCCTCCAATGCAAGACCACGTGCGCTCTTCTGTCTAAACGCATTCTCAGCTCCCTTGTCCTCCAGATGTCCTGGGAACCCCCAGGGCGGGCCCCCACACACCTGCTCTCTTCATGCGCTGCCCATGCTTCCCCTGACTCCTGGTCCCCGTGTGGGACCCTCGCTCAGCTCATGCCCCGTTTCGCCTGCTGTGGCCTGCCCTTGGTTGCCCCCCCAACCCGTCCATCCATCCATCCGTGGTCTCAGCCAGCAACCCCCTGCGACGCACTCTCAGCTTCTCAAGCCGCTCAGGCCATGCGCTGTGGAGACCCTCCAGCACCTGCCAGGTCTCCCTGCACCCACGGCCCAGCGTCACCTGGAAGCCATCCTGCCGAACTGGGACGGCCTTGCTCCCGCCGAGCTTGCCTCCGGGTTGAGGATCTAGGTTCCCAGGACACGGTTTGCCGGCTTTCCCGCTCTGCTTCCCGCCTGCTCCACGGGGGCGCCTCGGGCTTTCCTTGCAGCCAGTCCCCAGAATCTGCTGACCGTGGCTCCGTGGCTCCTGCCCCTGCATCATCCCCATGGGGTTAACCTCTGAGTCCTCCTGTCCTGCCAGCAAGGTTATCTTTCTAGAGTGTAAACCTGACCTTTCCACTCCTAAACCTAAATATTCGGAGGGTCCGCCAATTCCCGCGGTATGGATTTTAAACTCTGTTTTGAAATACATTAAAGTAAAATAGGGGGCTCCTGGGTGGCTCAGCCAGTTAAGCATCTGAGTCTTGATTCCGGCTCAGGTTGTGATCTCACAGTTCATGGGCTTGAACCTGAGCTCTGGGCTGACAGTGCAAAGTCTGCTTGGGATTCTCTCTCTCCCTTTCTCTCTCTGCCCCTGCCCTGCTCCCGATTTTTCTCTCTCCAAATAAATAACTTAAAAAAATATTTCAAATACCTTGTGTAATGCTGAACTGCACAGAGGTGTATAAACACTAACACCTGCCCACTCCTCACCCCGCTTGCCCTGACATCACAGGTGGAGGTGTCCTCACAGCTACTACGTTGCACAACTCCAGGGCACGCACACAGGGGCTGTGCCACTACCTGCCCCCAGGCTCCCCTCCACCAAGTCACCCCCAGAGACGGAGCCGGGGGGCGTGTGTCGGCCCGCACGCTCCTCTCCACGGGGCCGCTCCCCCTGCACTGCTGAGCTGCATGGAGTAGCGCTTTGCCTCCTCTTTGCAGGCGGCATCGTGCCGCGTATACTTGGGCATCTGCTTCCTCTCTCCATGTTGTGATGGCAGACGTATTGTCTTCACTTTCCCTGCTGCAAACAGTTCCATTGTACGACGACACTGCAATTTTCTTATCCCTTCTGTCGATGAAAGTTAGGCTAATTTTAGTTTTTTCTTTGCTACTATAGATAGTATTGCCCCAAACATCGTTAAAGCGCATCTCCCTGTGGATACAAATACCCCGGGCCGTAGGCATGGACTTGCTGGGGTTCAGCGTGGTTTTCCAACGTGACCACAAGAATTTATGTTATCAGCGGTGTCTGAAAATGTCTGGTGTGCTGTGTCCTCATCACCATCTAGTATTTACCAGACTTCTCAGCTTTTGCAGACCAGCGAGGTTGTGAGTTTTCTTCATTTCTAGTGAGGCCGAACCTCTCACTTGTTTTTCTCTTTGGTGATTTGCCTGGGGTTTTTTTTGTTGTTGTTGTTGTTGTTGTTTTTGTTTGTTTGTTTGTTTTTTGCTTTGGTTTGGCTTTTGCCTATTTTAAAAATTCAGTTGTATGCATTTTCATTGATCTATTGTAATTCTTTGTGTATTCTGAATACTAATAGTTTATATGACAAATATGGGTATTTTATCAGATAGATACTATCTTATCAAAGAAAATCAAGTTTCAATTTGATCATAATTTCACATATCAGCCTTTTTCTCATCCCAAGGAGATTTCAAGTTTTTCCATCAGGACATTCATGATCCTTTCTAACTCACCTCAAGAGCCCTGCCCAGCTTCCTAAGCCCATGTGTCCACCCGCCACCCATGTCCCCCACATTCGTGACGTTCAAGGCCTCCCAGGCCTCCTTCCATCAGATCCAGCTTTCTCCCTGCCCCTCCCCCCCCACCATGGGGCGTCCTGGCCATCCCTTTGGTAATAGCTCGTGTTGGTTACCTGAGCGTCTGTTTTCCCTACTAGATTTGGGTATTTTAACCCCTTTGCTCAGGTAGGGGGATTTGTAGGAGGTGGCAAGGCTGTTCAGACTCAGGATCAACATGGGTGGGGGGCGGTGGTCTGAGTGCGGATGCACCCCCATCAGGGCGGGAAACCCAAGAGCAAAACCAGGTCTCCGAGTGCTGGAGAGTCCAGAAGCACACTGCAGACCGTTCATCATCACCTCCAGGGCCAGGGTGTGGGAGGGAGTGCGAGGGGAATCTCAGGGAGCCACAGGGAAAGAAACCTGGGCAGGGTGGGGGGAGAGGTGGGGGGGAGGGGGGAGGCACAGGGCGGCAAGTGGACAAGGGGTGCCCAGGTGCAGTTAAGAGCTCACAGGCGGGACTGCACTCCCTTCACCTTAAGTGTATGTGGTGGGGGGAGGGGGATCCGCCCCAGAGCAGCCTCACCCCTTCACCCAGCACACTGTGCAATCACCATGGCTGATGCCGGTCAGCGCCCCTTTCTGCATGCCCTGGCCCGGGTGGGCAATGCTTATCCAGAAGAGCAGGGCTGGGGTCCTCCCCCACCCACCTTCTCGTCATAAGATCCAGGGATGATGGTTTACACGCAGAAAGGGGAAAAGGGAAAGACAGGAACGGAATTGAGAAAATGAATTAGAAATTGGGTAGAGGGAGGGAGGAGAGAGGGGGTGGAGGGATGGGGAGGCAGGAAGGGGAGAGGGGGTGAGGGGAAGGATAGGGGGAAGGGAAGGGGGGGACTGAGGAGGGTGAGATGAGGGAGCGCCACCTGGTGGCCAGCCATGCCACCGTCACTTTCTCAGGACTGGAGCCATTTATTACAGGGGCCTGAGCTCCAGTGCTGGAACCGTGTTTGGCACATACTGGCTGCTTAAAATAACAACAGGTACCAACAACTTGGAAGGTTTTTTTTAATAAATAGATTCTTTCTACAGCTTTAGATCTACAGAAAAGTTGAGCAGCTGGTACAGAGCTCAGGTACGCCCTCCCGTCATCACAGGTCTCTCCTGCTAACAGCATCTTGCATTAGTTGGTACGTCTGTTACAGTGAAGGAACCAATATCGATACATTGCACACCTTACATTAAGGCTCACTCTTGGTCTTGGACACTCATTCTGCGGGTTTGGACAAACGCATGTCACGTACCCACCATTACGGGGTAGAGAACGGTGTCAACGCCCTCAAATTTCTCTGTGCCTCACCCATGCGCCACTCCGCCTTCCCCACCCTGGATCGCCTGGCAGCCACACATGGTCATTTACTGTCTCCATAGTTCTGCCTCTTCCAGGAGTCACAGCACGTGGCCTTTTCGGACCGGCTTCTTTCACTTAGTGACACGCATCTCAGCTTCCTCCATGGGTTGCCGTGGCTTGAGAGCTCACTTCTTGTTAGTGCTGCACGACATCCCATTGTCTGCAGGGCCCACGGTTTATCTATCCATCACCTGCGAAGGACACTGATCACTTACAGGTTTTGGCGATTATGAATAAACCTGCTCTCAACACCTGAGTGCGGGATTTTTCGTGGACATTATCTTCAAAACCTTTGGGTAGACACGAAAGAGCACGACTGCTGGGTCATATGTATGGGAGGCATGTCCCGCCAAACCGTCGTGGGCAGTGGCCGCCCGCAGTGGGCGCTGAGCACGCGCTCCTGGGCTCCGCACCCGCCAGCACGTGGGGTCGCGAGAGCTCCAGGCTCGGGCCTTTCTAATGGGCACGTGGTGGTGTCTCCCTCTTTTCAATTTGCATTTCCCTGACGACACATGACATACGGCATCTCTCCATGAGCTTACTTCCCATCTGTACGTCTTCTTTGATGAACTATTTGTTCAGGTCTTTGCCCATTTTTTAATTTGGATTGTTTGCCTGTGGTTGAATTTTAACTTTGTATATTTTGGGTACCAGTTCTTTATCAAATACGTTTTGCAATATATTTTAATATAAATGAAAGAAACGCACAGATGCTTCACTCAAACATATTTGTTGGGCTGTCACTTAAAATCATCTCCTTTGCCATCTGTGGTATATGTACAACATTTGGGGAAGTATTACCTAAATCTTCTGATTAAGGGGAAACGGCAATAACAGATACATTTCTGCGTGCCTATAATTAAAGCAAAATAACCAGAATAGTGTCCGTGGAGGCTCACTTCCCACAGGTTGCAGCCCTGATCAGACATCTGTTTCAAAACCAGGGGACTATTCTGACCCATGGTGCCTGAGGCGTAACATACACAACGTCTGTTCCATACGACGTGGCTTGGGGATGCACCGACATGCAGATTTAAATTTGTTTCACAATGTTTGATACCTGTTTTAGTCTCTTCAGACTCCTATAATAAAGTAGCACAGTCCGAGTGGCTTATACACCACAGAAACTGATTGCTCACCATTCTGGAGGCTGGAAGTCCAAGATCAAGGAGCCGGCATGATCGGGTTCTGATGAGAGCTCTCCTCTGAGGCGCAGACGCGGTCTTCTCGCTGTGTCCCCTCGTGGTGGAAGGGGCCAGAGAGCTCTCTGGGGTCTCTTTTCTAAAGCACCGATGCCATTCATGAGGGTTCCACCTTCATGACCTAATCACCCCAAAGGCCCCAGCTCCTAACACCATCACCCTGGGGGCTGGGTTTCCACACATAAATTGGGGAGGGCGGGGTGACACAAACATTCACTCCATGACAATACCTTCACACAACAGCTGCTCTCACAGAGGTAGGTCTTCGTAGTAGAATCGTTTTAGACATGATGCCTATACCGAAGGTGAGTTGTTGTTTTTTTTTTTTTGAAAAAAAATTTTTTTTTAAATTTTTTTTTTAACGTTTATTTATTTTTGAGACAGAGAGACAGAGCATGAACAGGGGAGGGGCAGAGAGAGAGGGAGACACAGAATCTGAAACAGGCTCCAGGCTCTTAGCAGTCAGCACAGAGGCTGACGCGGGGCTCGAACTCACGGACCGCGAGTTCATGACCTGAGCCGAAGTCGGATGCGTAACCGACTGAGCCACCCAGGCGCCCCGAAAAAAATTTTTTTAATGTTTATTTATTTTGAGAAAGAGGGAGGGAGATCAAACAGGGGAGGGCAGAGAGACAGAATCCCAAGCAGGCTCTGTGCCCGATGTGGGGCTCAAACCCACGAACCTGGAGATCATGACCTGAGCTGAAATCAAGAGTCAGACGCTCAATCAATTGACCAAGCCACCCAGGCGCCCCTACCAAAGAAAGGTGAGTTTTAGCTTGAAATGATGTACAGCAAACACCATGTAACTTTCTGTTGCATTTCAGATCTCTCCAAGAGATATTCTGAATAAGGACACCACAGAAAGAGAATGGAGAGAAAGCAGGAGGCAAGTTCTGACGGCGAACCATCATGCACGATGTGTTAGGTCTCTTAACTTCTCGGAGGCTCAGTTTCTTAACCTAAAGTAAGCGATGGCTAATGTTCTCTCTAAATCTGACACTTTTATGATTCAATGATTTTTGGAGCTCACCTTTAAGACACAGGAAATTGCTACATAAAAAACTGCAGAAGTGGCAGGGCTTGTGTGACATTTAGCCACAAGAGGAAGGAAACGCAGCTCGCATTTTACCCCAGCTGAGACCTGAAACCAACAGCACAGTTGTAGCAGAAAATCCCAGGCCCATCTGAGCTCGTCGTGACGAGTGCGTGATGAACACCACGTGCGTGGAGCCACACGCGTAGCAACGGAAGTACAGATAAAACCTCCAAAGGCAATTTCAGTCTAAAATGAGACGACTGCCATCATTCCAGGACGACGAACACCAACGGCCCAAGCCTGAGCTGACAGCCCAAGGCTGATCTCAGGAGCCGGACCCACCAGCCCTGGGCACCGGGGGAGCCGATGGGCTGAAGAGTCCCCCTGACCTTGTGTCTTGTCTGTGGAACAAGGGGGGTGTTCGTGCCTCCCTCCGAGGTCGTCGCGAATTGTAAACGGCGTGTGCAGAGTACCCGCAGAGGCGCAGCGGCCTTCAGTAGAGGCCAGCCTCTGCCGCGCAGCCACGCCCACTTTCTAGCACCGGGCCCTGTGGCACCACGCTGGCCTGGCCGCAGCGCTGACTTCCTGGGCCTTTCCCCCCTCCTCCAGAGGCGCGTGCTCTCAGCTCTCCAGATGCCCGCACCCGGTCGGTGACTGACGATTTCCCCGGAGCAAAAGGAGAAAGTCAGAAAATTAGGTGAGGCACGGGATATTTCACAGTGGTTGAAATTTCAATTAGGACCCAAAACGGATACTGACAGAACTGCTCTCAATCCATGAAGCACGAAGGAACTCCTTCTCACTCCCTCACTTTCTATATGATGAGGATGCTGGTAGCAGAGGGGCCTTCACCTGCTTCGACCCAAAGCAGGGCTGTGACAAAGGCTTATGTGCAGGTGCTGTATTTGGGAGTGACTCCAGGGAACAGAACGAGAGAAGGAAGGCCAGTGCAACGTATTCTCTAGTTGTGGCCGCCACGGACCCTCTGGGGGCCTCCTGAGGAGCATTATGGGATGTATCCCAGGCCCACCTGCCCGGCTGACGGAAAGAGAGGTCAGGGGGCCGTGGCCACCCTTATACTCCTGGGTGGCTCTTGACCAAGTAGAGCTTGGCATAAACTGTGCCTTGACACAGACACAGCACGGTTCTTCTGCTGAGCACGGTCGTCTGACATGGGCCTTCGAGCCCAGAAATAGAAGTAAAATCCCCCAACAACAACAAAAGGGGGCCCCGAGCGTCTAGCAGCCGCTGGCCTAACGCTCGGGTTTCCCACGCTAGGAAAGCTGCATTATTTCCCTGCCCCGGCAATCACATGGAAGACGAGAGGGGGCAGGGCGGGCAGGCCCAAGCACCGACTGCAGACAGGTGACAAGGCAGCTGAAGAAGGCGGCAGGGGCGTGATGACTCAGGGGCCTCCGGGGCCGCTCTGTGCTTCAGAAACAGCGCCAGGGAGAGACTGGCCAACGCTGGCTCAGCGCTCAGGACGCACTGCGTATGTGCCCACGGGCTCGGCCACTTCCTAGGTCTGTGTGCTAGCGGGCAGCCTGCGTGGCCACGCTGAGACCCTGTTTGTTCAGTGGGAAATCGAGGGCGGGTATCTGGATTCATGCAATCAGAGTAACTAACCGATCACCTGTGGGAGACGCTCACAAGGTCTGCACCATAGAAAGCAGACAATACTTGTGTGTGCTCCCACCCATCTCAGCAAGCTGTGGCCTGCAGGCACCCGTCCTGGTTCCACACCATCCTAGAAGCCCACGTGTCCCTGAGTCACCACCGGGCTGGGACCAGGTAAGCCCGAGACACCCCCTCCCCCCCGCCCTGCCCTCCACAGGGGCCTCCCCTCGGCTCTGACAGGCCAGGGAGTCCCGGACACATACAGGGGCTGCAGATTCTCCGACTGTGCTCCACGGACACGGGGAGCGTGCAGGGTGGGGGGGGAGGGGGTGGCGGCAGCCAAGGAGAGTCTGGGTCTGAACCACGGGAACGACGCACACCTTGCTCTGGGATTCCTCCTTGGCGGTGTTCCCACCCCGCACTCCAGCCTGGCAGTACACTGGCGTCGGGTGGAGAACAGACAGGAAAGAACCGAGTAGGATCACGTAGGCACATCAGAAATAAAGATCTGTGTGAATAGGGTGGCGTTTCTGTTCACGGCTGCGCTGGAGAGAAGCGTCTGTCCGACTTTGGCTCAGGTCACGATCTCACGGTTTGTGGGTTTGAGCCCCGTGTCGTCTCGGGCTCTGTGCTGACAGCTCAGAGCTTGGGGCCTGCTTCAGATTCTGTGTCTCCCTCTCTTTCTCTCCCCTCCCCTGCTTGCACGCTCTGTCTCTCAAAAATAGACATTAAAAAAAAATTTTTTAATGTCATCTCAAACATGTCATGTAAACGGGATCATCGATCTCCAGGAACCACCAGAAGCTGACGGAGACAAGGAAGGATCCTTCCCCTAGAGCTCAGTCCTGCCTTGACTTCAGACTCCTGGCCCCCAGACTGAGGGAACAGGTCCCCGTATGGCAGCCCCAGAGAACAAACACAACAGACAGAAACTGCAAACACGCACCCGCAGATGTACATGGGAATGTCGTATTCATTCTTGAACAGTGGCTCTGCTCCTGGGAGAAAAAAACCAGGAGACATTTCACAGAGTCATCGAGAGGAACGTGATCAGTATATTATGATATAAGCAGAAAACACAAACAGTCCAAGTGGAGAAATTACAGGAACATACGACAGCATGTAAAGTAAGTTTCAAAGACGACATAGCACACACCACTATTTTGCAAAGTTAAAAATCAACTAGAAATCTACCTTCTGGAATATATGCACACACGTAACATGACATGATGCACACAAGGGAGAGAAGAGCCCAGGGTCCCCTCAGCCAGGACGAGCGGGCACGTGGGGGCTAACACAGTTATTGGCGAGGATCTGGCCTTCGCGCTGTGCCTTGTGCTCACGGGCACTTACCTCGTTGCTACAAAGACGCAAACTTATAAAAACGCGCACGCACAGGCTAACCGTGGCGACTTTTCATGAACCCAGGATACTGATGATTTCAACTTGGTGCGCACGGATCCAGTAAGAAAAAATGAACGTGGCCAAGTCCTCTCACTGTGGGAGGAAGGGGGAGCCAGAACAGCCAGCAGTCTCTGCCATGTCCCTGTCACCCAACACTTGGGTTATTTCTGCCTTCATCTCGTGGAGCGCATGCTGGTGGGGTGACGCCGCGTACTCACCCCCGCGTCCCCCTCAGGGTCGACTACGTGCACAGACGTGACGGGGCTGGAGCCAAGCCGGTCTGAACAGCGCCGCCCACTCGTGTTCCCGCCAGGAGCACATGCAGGCCGCTTCCCAGACCTTCAGTAGCTGGGCGTCACGGCGTAGGGGAAGCCTGCTGTCTGTAGAGCCTGCCAAGGTGCAGAACACAACACCGTTTTGCACGTTTCTTTAGCAGTTCGTGAATCAGGGTATTTTCCATTCGTTCACCGGCCTTTTCAACTCTTTCTTTTGCGAATACTTGTTCAGATCTTAATCTACTTTTCTTTTGGAGCAGAGTTATTGGGCTGCCTTTTTCCTTAGCGGTCTGTAAGAGTATTTTATGTACTGATCACCAAAAACACTGCTGTAGATACTAATTAGCAATTCATTCGAACTTCATTGCCTCCCACGGGTAAACTGGGTACAACATCTCTAACCCGCGAAGATGCTGGACCCCGCTTCCTCTATTCACTGCTGGTCCAGAAACACTCGTGTGTCTCCGGCATGCTCCCAGGGCAGCAGGGCACACACGGGGGGCGGCGGGGGGGGGGGGTTGGGGACAGGAGCCTCTGGACAAGTGTCTCTTCTCGCTCCACCCTGCTCCTCGCCCATCTTCTCCACCGTACAAAGAGCATGAAGACTTCTGCAGGGATCAACAAGCCACGCATTATGCTTTAAGAATTATTTGACATTTCAATTGCCCTCAAGTGTGAATGAGCTCTATTGTGCACAGGGTCAAATTCGTCACGAGCTCTCAGGCTGTCCTGGTTAGAAGCCTGTTCTCCATTTTCGTCTACATATCACAAGCAGTTTCCTCTTTTCCTCTTGGAGTCTGAAGACAACGGTCCAGTGTTACACCCAGAAAAAACCTATTTGTGCACAGTGCCCACATGGATGAATCACTCACCCTCCTTAAGTCAGACTCTGTGCAGATGTAATGATCCCTCAGAGATGTCCTTCCCGAACTGTTTCCCTGCAGTCCCCGTTAATAATCAGCGGGAGGCCCGGTGCCGCAGAGGAAATGGGTGGACACGTGCAGCACAAAACAGAGCAGGAGAGAAAGGAAAAGTTCAGAAGCACAGGTGAAAATCTCTCACCCTCTGTGGGTCAGCAGGTGACGCTTTAGAAGAGAGAGCCATATATTTTCATGTCTTCCCAAATCACTTCGAAACATCCTATGCGAGAGACACTTGGTTAAATCATTTGTTATTTTTCAAGTAAAACCAAGGTATGTTTGTAACCAGGGGAGGGATTCCCAACTATTGGTGCGATGAAGGTGGGGACCTCGCCCCTAACGTGCCCTGCGACGAAGCCTGTGCGCAGGCTGCACGGGACGTGACTGCCTGCCGGTTGTGCCTCCCACCCTGTTGGTGTCCAAATGCACTCTTCATCTCACCTTTTTGTTTCTACCAACTCATGCAGCAAGAGTAAAGAAGGGTTGTCTGCATGACGCTAACCCAGCCCTGAGTGTCCAGAGCTCTCCGGGGCAGACACCGAGGTGCTGGCAGGGGGTGGTGGGAGGGGCTCCATCCGGGGCATCCCCCGACAAGGGCAGGGGGACACAGGGGACACAGCGAGGGGCAGTTCTCCAGAACTCTCCAAATCCACCCCCCAAAGGCAAGCCAAGGGCAGAGCAGTCCAGCCAGGGTTCCCTGGCCGTATCTGCTCCGCCCGGAACACACCGGAGGAACTAGGCTCCGGCCGTGACCCAAGGTCCCCAGCCTCACCCACTTGCCTCTCTCCAATTTATAGGACGCGCTGACCTTCCGGACGTACTTCTGAGGAATGCCTGGCTCTCTGCTGCCGCTACAAAGGTCACATGTCCTGGCACCCACGCGCCTCGGCACCTGCCCAGTCCCAGATGCATCTGTATATTTGCTCTTATCCTCTAAGCAAGGTTACGCAGGAGCGCAGAGGACCAGAAACTGGCAGTGCGCCACGATCACTTCACTGACCTGCAGCATCTTCCCCAGCGGGGTCCTGGCACTTGCCTGTTTCTTCCTTCTTTTGTAAGACCCCCGGGTTCTGGGCACGGCATCCGTCGAGGGGCTCAGAGTAAACGTCTGCTCCTCTGGCTTCCGGGTCTGCCAGCGTGTGGCAGTGCTGTTAACACGTGTGCCGTGGGGATACTCTGCCCCGTGTCCGCAGATTCAGGCAGAGCTCACGTCCCCCTAAAACCTCAGACTCAGCCACCCCGTGTGCAGCCAGTGCCCGTCACCAGACCCTGCGGTGGCCTGTTCTATTTTGCCTGCGCCCTACATGATATGCCTCCCACTGGACCCTGTCCCTGTGCTGGTGGGGGGTCCGTGAGTGGCAGAAGGGCCGTGGGCCCATGTGTGTTTGATACACGGACGCCAGGACAACGGGGGGACTTCTGCACGGGTGGCCCCTGGTGATGCTGCATCATCACAGGACACAGGACAGAGGGGCCTTCGTTACAGGGATGCTCATCGGCCCCTAGGAACTGCAGACGGAGATGAAGGAGAAAATACACCTGTCACTTCCTTTGGCTGTTAGCAGCATCGACTGATGGGCGGATCATACACAATTTAGAACCAACTGGAAAGAAATTAGGTATCTTTCACGAATTCTTAACTCTGAAAATCAATTCCACCTATTTCCTGGTACCTAAGGCTTGAGGGCGGGTCCACACTTACTCAGCTCAGAGCCGTCAGAGAGGCGGGGGTCGGGAGAGAGCCCGGCTCCCGCTCTCGCTGGGAACCTGTGCCCTCCCCTGGCCAGCTGTGGTCTGTTCGCTCATTCACCCCTGCACACGTTTACCGAGTGCCTCCTGGCGCCCACAGGGCTCCAGACGCTGGGCTACATCGGCGAGCAAGCGGGCAGGACCCTGCCACCCAGCCGCTTTCCTTCTGTGGGGGGAGACGGAGCAGAAGCGAGACTGAGCGGGGACAAGGGAGCAAGGAGAGCCGGGAGCCTCCCGAAGCCACCCTGCTCAGAGGCGCTCCCCGCGGCTGCCCGGCCCTGTGCGGCCTGGAGGAGTTACGGTACTGGGCCCGCGAAGGGCTGGGCTCAGGGCAGACAGACACAGGCACTTTGCGGGTATTTGGGGCGGAGGGCGGTAGGGCTCACAGGACGTGGTGATGGACCAAATGCAGGGGGAGGGAGGGGGGGCCGGCGGCGTGACGAACGTTGAAATCTGACATCACACTGGTGTGTCCGTGAAAGCGAAGTGGGAACATCCCTGGAACTCACACGGCTTGGCCCGTGACGGTGTTGTCTCTCCTACAACAGAAGTCTGCTCTTTTTCACAGAAAATAACTTCAGTGAACAGGTCACAACGAGGTCCCGCAGACAGCGAGCACCCCAATTACAGAACTTCAGAGTCGCCAAGAGCCGTGGAGATGTTCTGCCCCACCCCCCCTCCTGCTGTAGATGAGGCAACAGATCCAGGGCAGGTGGCTTTCCCAGGACACGCAGCCGCTCAAGGGACAGGCTGACGAGCCGTGACCCGCCCCTCCGCTTAGGTCTCCGGTGGGTGCTAGGGGGTGTCAATCCGCACCACTCCATTCCGCCCTCGCTCTGCCTCCTCACCTTCACCCCTGGGGGAAGCGGACACTTCTCGGTCCCCTGCCTCCGACCGCGACACCTGCACCTGCAGCCCCATCAGAGGTGACCCGACTCCCTGCCCACCGCACCTGGGCTCGGACGCCGGCTCCATCACTTCCCGGGGTGACCTTGAGCGAGCCGCTAACGTTGTGTTTTCCGTGATCCCATCCAAGAGACAGGAGGGGGTGAGGGTCCGGACTGGGGATTAAACGAGCTCGTCCCGGCCTTAACCCTTGTCCTTCCCACAACAGCCCAAACCCCCGGGTCCAGCCGGACTCCCCAGCTCACACCCGAGGAACGGCGGGAGTGGTGGCAGACCCTCCTCCCCCGCTCTCCTCGTTCTCGCTCGGGCACCTCACGCCGTGAAGGGCATCAGGGCCCGGGTGCCCGCCTGCGACATTCCTCCACAGTCCGTGTCCAGATGCAGTACAATCTTAAGTCAGTTTAACTAGGAGTCAGGTAACGGAGCTCTGTACAAGGGAAAAACAGCAACGGGGTAGGCACGCAAACATGCCCGTGTATGCGTGCACATGTGTGCGTGTGCTCGTGTGTGCGTGCGCCCGTGGGGTGGTGAAAGACGGGACGTGGGGGTGTGTGATGCGATGCTTTTGGGAAACGCCACTATTTTCTCTTTCCCTAAAAACAATTTTAAGAATCAAAAAAATGGAGGAGGAAACAATGAAAGAAATAACACCATTAAAGTCCCCCAAATTGAAGGCCATGAGGTCCAGATTGAAAGAACCCAACAAATGAGTTACATCAAGGACATCACCATGCAATTTAAGAACGGTGGCGATGAAGGCAGGATCCGGGATTTCCCGAGAGGAAAGAGAAAGGAAAAAAACACGAGTCACTTTTTAACAGTTCGGAAATCAAGATGGCGTTGAATTTCCCCAAGACAAAAACGGACCGATGTCCTCAAAATTCTGAAGAGAAACCATTCACATCTAGCGTTGGATCTCTGAGGGAACTGTTGTTAGGCACGACACAACAAAGTCACGTTTGAACACGCCAGGCTCCTGGTGACTTCGTCTCCCAAAGATCTTCTCCGGCAAAATGGAAGAATAAACAGTCAAAATTATGGGAAGAAGAAAGAAAAACTAATTGCGAAAAGGGACGATGTTAGGAAATAGTGGGATAAATATCAGAAGCAACGGCTGACACACTTTTCTCACACACAAACTCACTCTCGTATACACACATTCTCACACATGCATTCTGACATTCACTGACACGTGTTCTCTCTCACTCACAACCTCACAACCACTGACTCACCCACCCTCCCACATACACTCTCACACTCATTCTCACACACAATCCCTTACACGATTCTCTCACACATTTGTTCACATACACTCTCATACACGTTCTCTCACACCTTTTACGCACATCTCCTTACAGACTCACACGTTTTCACGCTCTCACACACATTTGCTCTCACGCACAATTCTGACCACTCTCTCACATACACACCTGTCCACACATACTCTCTCTCACATTCTTGTGCTTTCACATGCACTCTAACAACTTTCCCTCAAATACACTCTCACACACATTTTCTCACATTTTCACATTCTCTTCTATAATCACACACACGCACCCTCACACAATATTCTCACATCCTCACACTTATACTCACATACTCTTTCACACGTTCTCTCACGTATTTCAACACACTTACACTTAATTCTCACATTCACAACTCCTACAAGCATTTTCACACAGGCCACCACACACCTTCTGGCACACACTCTCAAATTCTTTCACACGCACCCTCTTACACATATTCTCTCACAACTCTCCTACATTCTCATTCACTTTTGCACACACAACCCCACTCACAACCTATTTCACACACATTACCACACACACTCTCAAACACATAGTATCTCACATTTTCTCATACTCTCAAATACATACTCTTACATAATTCTCACAATTCTCTCACATTCAACACACAATTGTCTCACGCATATTCTCTCACACGCACAATACACATCATGTCACACACACACCATCAGTCTCTCATACACACTTTCTCACAAATATTTTCACCCATCCTCACATATATGCTATCGCACATATATATTCTCTTCTACTCTCATGGTCTCTCACACAGTCTCACGATTCCCTTTCACGCAGATGCTCTCACATGCATTTTCAGTCACACACAGTCTCTCATATATTCTATCACACACACATTCTCTCTCACATTCTTACATTTTTTGCATTCTCTTTTACACACATTCTCACACATTTAATTTCACACACGTTCTCTCTCACATTTTTGCACACACATTCTCACATTCTTTTCCATTCTTGCACACACACTCACAACCTCACACTCACCTTTTCACATACGTTACCACACTCAGTCTCTCACACATTTTCTCACATCCACATTATCTCACACACATGCACACAAAGGATCTCACATTTTTTCACATTCTTACAAACTCTTACATAATCCTCTCTCTCCCACATTCAACACATAATTCTGTCTCACACGCATTCTCCCACAGGCCCTCTCACAATCACTCTCTCACACGCACAATACACATCATCTCTCCCGCACACACCCTCAGTCTCTCATACACACATTTTGTCACAGATTTCCACTTACACACCCTCTCAGATACACGCCATCGCACACACACATTCTCTTATACAACTTTCATTCTCTCCCCCACTCTCACAATTCCATTTTGCACAGTTCTCACACACTTTCACCCCCTCTCACATACCTACATGTGCACATACTCTTTCATACACAGTCTCTCACACATTTAATTTCACACACATTTTCTAACAGACTCTCACGTTCTCTCTCTCTCTCTCACACACACACACATACACGAACTCTCTCTCACACATACATTCTTTCTCTTTCATCTTATCCCAGATTCTCCTCTACCTGCAATTTTAGGGCTACCACAGCTCTTCAGTTCAATGTGACATTTCCTGGCACATACTCAAGTAAAAGAGACTGCCCCAAAGCCAGGCCATGAAGACTACATTTGGTCCTTCTTGGGCCAGGGGCCCGGTCCTGACCCAATCACCTGCCATCTGAGAGTCGTGGTTAATTTTCAGAAACAGGGGTCCGTGAGCGAGGAGGCTGAGAAAAAAAGGTTGCTGAGAAACGAGCAGACTCTACCATAAAGCTGCACGCTGTCGTCACCGAACACGTACTGGAGCCCTGATGACGTGTGAGACACGCGATGGGACCTGCGCACACTCTGCTCTATCCTCAAGAGACGGACAGTCTGTTTGGCAAGACACAGAATAGGACAATTCAAAAATTCAAAAAACAAGGTAGCAAAAATTTCAGTTTGGGCTTAACAAGAGTCCTAGAGGTGGGCGGTGGGGACGGTTGCACGTTAACGTGAATGGGATGCCCCGAAATGTACACTTGAAAGCGGTTGCCATGATAACTTCCGTGTATATCTCACCATCATGGTCATCATCACCAACAACACAGCTACAAAAACGTGAGTGGGTGCCGCGGCCAAAAGCACCACTGGCGTTTCGAGGCCGAAGTGACCAGCCAGGGTTTAGACGGGGCCGGCCTCTTGCTCCATTGCCAGTATGACAATTCACACCTGGCCTGTTTTCTGAGATGCTGAGAGTCACGTCCAGAAAAGAGAACATGTGAAGATACCGCGTGCAGAAGACCCGCGCCTCACGCCGTGAAGCTCCTAGAAACTGAATGCAGCTGTCAGCACCGTGTGGTCCTTCAAGGCATCAGCAGTTGGCTCAGCTCCTGCTATGCCAAGCCCAACTCACCTCATCAGGCTGGGTCACGACTGGGGGGCCCCGACCAAGGCAGAGCCCTGGAGCGCCTTTCCTGTCACGAGTGGTTTCTAGAGCAGTTTCTAGAAGGTCTCTTGTTGCTGCCAGCCTGACCCTGGCCAGCCTGCAGCTCCTCCCGGGCCCTGCCAGCACCAGCTGTAGGCCGCCAGAGCCCTGCTAGGTCATCCAGACCCTGGACACCGAGGCTGCCTAGGGTTTCCGGCCAGTACTCTGGGTCCCTTATGCGGAGAGCCCTTGCTGGGTGCAGACAGCACCTCACGGTCCCCTCCTCCACAGAAGACTTCTAGCGGCAGGGAGAAGAGGGACCCTGTATAGAAGCAGCCCCTCACCACCCCCACCCCGGAAGAGGGCAAAGGGCAAAGAAAGAAATAGCTGGGGACACTAGTAAAATCTCATCGGGTCCACACCTTTGACCATCATTCCCTAATCTCCTCTGACAGACAGACAGGATTCCGTTTCCTTGATCACAGAAGTAAAGATACTTGCCCCCCTCCACCACCACAGCACAAGGCACGCCCCAAGGGGACCTGGGGGTGTGTTTCACACGCCGCGTAGTCAAGTCGATGGCTCTCTCTCACCGCAAGGCGCCCTCTGGAGTAACACTCGACAATTACCACTAAATGCGATGCTTCAAGATGGAAAACATTTCTTTTCACAGGAATGCCTAAAATCTACCTCAAGGGCAAGAAGAAAGAAATAAAAGAGAAGATCATACCAGAACTTCAGAAGTACTTAGAGCAGAGCTTTTCTGGAGTCAAGGTAGAGCCGCATCCTATCGAGACTGATGGCTTCATTTTGAGGAATACGAAGCAAGAAACCAGGCCGGAAACGAAGCAAGAGATTCTAATTCACCTCCTTTCACGTGAAACACCTTATTCCACAAAGCACAACAGTTACAGTAAATCCACATCACCTCTGGCAGGAGCGCTGCTGGGAAATCGATGGAAGCTGCCCCGGCAATTTCCAGATAAACTCTCGTTAAAAATCTCGATCGGTCCACGATTAAAACGGGCCGCTCAGGAAAATCTGGCATAGGGCCTTCTGGAGGATTTAAAGGGCTGCGCAGAAGACATTCTTTTGATTCCACAGCTTTAAAAAGTAGGATTAGAACATTTCTATCATTTCCATTGCGCCTTCCTCTTACAAAACTATCTTAGAACTGAGAACTTACAGGACGTTTTCTGAAATTAAGGACGCTTTTGTGGGGATTTTTAAGTGGCCGTCACAACGGGTACGGTTAGTAGTGCACCAGAAATATTCCCGAGTCTGTGGGCTGGACGGACCTGCCCGAGCACGGGAGCGAGCAGCGCTTGCGGGACCGAGAAAGGACAGAACTTTCCTTCCGTCCTTGACTGTGGAGAAGCAACAGAGGTGATGCCACAAAACAACCCCCATGGGGTAGAAGGGCGGTCAGAGAGCAAGGTCCGCTGAGGGGCCTGGAGGACGGAGGGGCCAGCTGGACCCTCCACACTGCCCGTTCTGCTGCTCTGAAAGGTCCCTTCCACACTGCGATCTCCATTGGGTAACCCCCTTTCGCATGGCCTTGATTTTGTTCTTGATGCTTCTCTGTATTCTCCAAATGTTCTATAATGAGAAACGTCTAATTTTTAATCAGAAAAAAAAAAATCAACGAAACATGCAAGCAAATGGGAGACGTGCCAGGGGTCAACGAGCTGTCACTAGCCTGTGCTGTCACTCTCCTTTCTCAAGTGTCCCCTCTTCTTGCCTATAAAGTGACAGGAGGGTGGGAAGATCGCTGGTCCCTTCGTCCCGACCGTCTGTGGCTCCGGGTACAGCCTTCCTGTGGAGCACAGAGTGGCGGCGATTTCACCCAGATCCTAAAGTTCCCTCTGGCTTCTGGAAGGCTCCGCTCCACCTCCGCTTCTCTTAAGACCACGATACCTCGGTGTTTCACACCCAACACAACGTGCAAGTCTGCGTCCCACGCCGTTCCCAGAGAACCGACAGCCTGAAAAGCCATCTGCCAAGTCATGGTGAGGTAGCAACGATGCTGACGACAGTATGACAGCCTGCCCGAGGAGACACTCGCGTTTTGAGAGGGAGGTCCGGGACATGCCCTACAGGAAGGGCCTCTAGCAGGATGCGTGCTCGCTGAGGGAGGTGCTTCCTGACCACGTGGACCGGCTGTTCTGGGCTCAAACATCACCACGCAGGAGCCCCTCAAGGTAGACTAGCTGCGTACAGACCTCTCGCTGAGCGTGTCTTATGCTCTAAAAACGTTTTCAATCCTAATTCCAAATTAGAAAAGGGAAATGAATGGGGCGCCTGGGTGGCTCAGGCGGTTAAGCGCCCGACTTCGGCTCAGGTCATGATCTCATGGTCTGTGAGTTCGAGCCCCGCGTCGGGCTCTGTGCTGACCGCTCAGAGCCTGGAGCCTGTTTCGGATTCTGTGTCTCCCTCTCTCTCTCTGCTCCTCCCCCGTTCATGCTCTCTCTGTCTCAAAATTAAATAAACATTTAAAAAAAAAAGCACTTAAAAAAGAAAAGGGAAATGAAATGCTTTTATTATTTCTGAGGTTGTCACTTAATGTTCACACCAACCTAGAGAACAACACGTCACTTATTCAAAAGATTATAATGATTTACGATTCTCTTGGAACCTTCTCCCCTCGCGACTACTTGTGCCCAACCCTCCCACCTCCTAACCTCACAGGCTCATCACGAGGCGTCCATATGTTAAGCTATTTTGAGTTGGCCCAGCCCTACATGGGAGCCACATTAGTGACGGCATCAGTCCGAATGTCCTCAGAGGGGCCGCAGGCGGGCCACTGCTGAGCTGTGCTGCATTTAAACCTCTGGAAGAAAGCGGACCCGATTTCTGAGGGCTGCTGTGTGAGCAACAGCTACCCAACCACAAAAGGACCTTCAGGCAGGCGGCCGGGTGACGAGAAGGACCACCTGCCCCGAGGCGCCCCCTAGAAGGCAGACCGCTGGTGTCCCGGGGAACAGACTACCTGTTGGCGGAGGTCTCCACGGCGTCGGGGGGGGGGGGTAACCACGTGGGCCACACGCTTTAGCAAGCAGGGCTGTGCACTTGTTCAGGGGTTGGTTCGCATACGAACTTAAACCTTCTCCCAAATACAGAAGAGGACCGCCTGTTTAAAACTGGGAACATTTACAACAAAGTGGTATCTCCGAGTAAACTAGGTTAACAAAGGTTTCTAGTGTTCGTGCTGCCCGTGGTATTTTCAGATGGAGGAGAAATCCCATCTATGCAACCCTAAATTTTGAGTAAACTTACCACAGAGCATGATCCCGCACGTGTGGTCCTGGGAGAGAGGGACATAGATGTCACGCCACGTCTGAACCCCCAGTCACAGCTCCCAACTGAGAGACGGGCCCACAGGTGCCCATGATGGACAGATGTGCCCTCACGTGTCCCTGATGCAGGGTTGTGCCCGTAAGTGCCCCCGATGGAGGACTCTGTCTGCAGGGGACCCCCCAAGCCATCACACCCTCAGCCCATATCGCTACCGGGTCCCCTCCACCTCCGCTGGCACCAGGACCTCAGTACAGAAGGCTTGTCCACAGGACCCTTTTCGGGACCGTCTGTTACCTCTTAGGAGTTAAAACCCCCGGTCAATGTCCAGATCTGATGGGCTGAGTCCAACAAATCCCGAGAGCACTGCGCGGACGGCCTGGCTTTGCTGGGGCTCTCCCGCACCTCCGCCAGGCCAGGCGAGGCAACCCACAGACCGACGCGGGGACAGGCCCCCAGGACTGTTCACTACCAACCAGAGCAACACCCTGGGAGAGCCTGCCGGCCACACCCCCCACACAGGTGCACTTCATGAAGACACAGGAGCACTGGCTCAATTCGGGTGAAAATCTGGGCCAGAAACTACCGCGAAGGGGCCGCCACGCCTCTTGACTCGGAGGCCACTGTGTGGGCCAGGGCGTCACCCTCACCCAGGCAGGCTGGAGGCCCAGGACAGGCCTCCGGACAGGCCAGGGATCTGCGATTTTAATTCTGCTCTCAGATCTGTCACGGCCCAGACTCAAAGTGGCCGCAGCCACACCAGAGACCTCACCTCGAGCCGTAAACACTGTCTGTGCCACACGTCCGGGTCCGACCCGACGCTGGGCTGCCCAGCCGGGGTGCACAGAAACGCTGCTGCGGACAGATCCGTGATGGGGAAACTTCCAGAAGCAGGGTTCCAGAGCACGCCAGCCACGAGGGGCCTCCTTCTGGGGTGCAGAAGCGGTCGTGTGTGTGTTTATGCAGAACGGTGCCCGTTGTAGGGAGCTCCTTTCTAATGCTTCCGGCTTCTGTAATCCACTCGATGCTTCCTTACTACGGTTCCATACACTTCGCTGAAGAAAAGTCACGTGAGCAGAAGGGAAGAAACGAGTAACCCTGGCACCTCAGGGCTCATAAGTGTATGTCCAGGGCTCTGGACGGGGCTGTGCGCACAGCTGAGTATGAGGCGACTTTTAAAATTCAGGTCTTACGGCTGCACTGTCACCACGTGCTTGTCCACCCGCTACTTGATTGTGACTAGTTTGCCAGGTTTCCCCGAATTTTTCTAAACTACCAGGAATTTAAAGACAAAATAAACGAATCATCACCACACCTGAAAACTGTTCCAAATGGAAGTGCGAAGAGTTCTAATCTTTCTAGTAGCTTCCTTGTACTTTTCAAGTGGGTGCCAGCTATCCTAGATCCAAGCGTGAAGGGGAGAGTCAGCTAGTGATGGTCACGTCTGGTCCACACGTGATGGTCACGTCTGGTCTACACGGCTCACCCGGCTTGAGGGAGGACACGTTCCTCAGGAGGTGGTGTCCACTTCCGCTCTGTCTCCAGCACCTTGTCCAGCCCTTCCTACTGGCCAGGCCCGGGAGGTACTTTTACTCGCTGTGCGTGCGCTCTACCGTCCCACTTACCGTCTCACTGGGTAGGCTCACTGCGTCTCCGGTGTGACCGTGTCCTTTCTCCAAATGACGTACCTGCCTTTCCTCCTCGTTCTGAGGTCCTCTCCGTAGAAACTCAGCGAGAGGAGCTGAACGCCACGGCCACTCGCTGCGTTCTGCCTACTTCCCGGGATAGGCAGAGGTCAAAGACGGCAGCTGGGCGTGCCGACCCTCGGCCAACTCTGCCCTCAGTGAGTGAGCAAGTCGGGTGCGTGGAGAACAGATCCTTCGTCTCAACCAGAGGGTTTCTTCAGCAGCTCAGGGCTCTCTCCCTCTCGCTGGGATCCTGGGCCTCCGCTGGGGGAGCATCTGTGAACTACAGGAAGACAAAGAAGACGTGACGACCCAAAACATACTTTTAATGTATCGTTTTGTTTTGTTTTGTTTTAAATGTTGCTTTTTAACAACTTCTAACCCATGTTCACATTTTGGGCTGAGGAAACAGAACTACGTTTAAAAGCAACCGAGATGATGTGTGTATTAGGGTTCTCTAGAAAAATAGAACCAACAGGTAGTGTATGTATACAGGTAGTGATTTTCAGGAAATAGCTCACATGATTGTGAGGTTTGGGAAGTACAAAATCTGCGGTAGGACGGTAGGCTGGAGACCCAGCAAGAGTTGATGCTGCAGGCTGAGTCCAACTGCTGGCAGAATTTCTTTTCAGAGGCTCAGTCTTTTCCCATTTAGGCCTTCAACTGATTAGGTAAGGCCCACCACACAATGCAGGGAAATCTGGTTTACTCAAAGCCTATCAAATGTTAAACGACTTAAATGTTAATCTTATCTGAGAAACATCATCACAGAACATTCAGAATAATATTTGACCAGATATCTGGGCCACAACCCAACCAGGTTACCACATCAAATTAACGCTCACAATATGCTTCAGATTATTTTGGGGTACAACTTGTGTGACTTCCAAAAAGTGTCCTCAAAACGCAGCACTTCCAGGGACATTAAACTAAGTCCTCACCTCACACCGCCCCTTCTCTAGCAGGACCCGGGAGCACGGTCTCTATTTCACCTCCTGCAGCCCTTCCAGGGGGAGCCAGCTCTCACCCTCCTGGCTCTGCTTGTCCTCACCATGCATCCCATCTCTCCTCTCTGCCTGTCTCCCCCGGGCCTTGGGGCATGTTTTTGCGATTGCACTTCAAGCCCCCCACTCCTGGAACCCCCGAAGCCTCACCTCTGGGCAGCCCACCTTCGCCATCTTTGGTGAAGACAAAGTTATCGTGCTTTTAAAATCTCTCTCAGGGCGCCTGGGTGGCTCAGTCGGTTGAGCGTCTGACTTCGGCTCAGGTCACGATCTCGCGGATCATGGGTTTGAGCCCCACATCGGGCTCTGTGCTGACAGCTCGGAGCCTGGAGCCTGCTTCGGATTCTGTGTCCCTCTCTCTCTGCCCCTCCCCACTCATGCTCTCTCTCTCCTTCAAAAATAAGCATAAGACAAGACAGAATAGAATAGAACAGAATCAAAAAAATCCAATCCAATCCAATCCAATCCAATCCAATCCAATCCAATCCAATCTCTCTCAAAATACGTGCCGCCCTGCTCTTTCTATTCCCACTGCCACTGCCCGTTTCCGGGCCCTCGGCATCGGATCGGGGTCTACACGGTGAAATGACCTCTGATCTGCTATCCCTGCTCCAGCCTCCTCTGTTCAGGACAGGGCTGTTCTCTGAAACACAGACGCAATCTTGCCATTCTTCTGCTTAAGGGCTTTTGGTGATTTCTGGAGCCTTCTCCGCAACCTCTAAACCTCTCAGCCTCGTCTCTGAAGCCACAACACCAGTCTTTTCTTGTAGATGCCACGCTTTTCTTGTATTTCCATTACGGGTTGAATTTTGTCTCCTGAGTCCCTCAGGAAAGATATGTTGGAGGCCTAACTCCCAGGACCTCAGAATGTGACCTTATTTGGACACAGGGTCTTTACAGGGGTGATCCAGTCTCAATAGGATCACTAGAGTGGGCCCTAATCCATATGACCGGTGCCTTTGCTAAAGGAGGAACTGTGGACACAGACGTGAAGAAGACAGAGGTCAGGGAGCCTGTCTAAGCCCAGGGTCACGGGAGACGGTCAGAAGCTGGGACACAGGCACGAAGCAGACGGTCTTTCACAAGTCCCGAAAACAGCCAACCTGCCGGCACCCTGACCCTGACTTCCAGCCCCGGCGCAGAGTCGGGGGGGTGAGCCGCCCCAGCACTGAGACAACCCTTGCTTCTGGGCCACCTTTTCATTTCTCTCATGAGGTCACGGCTCCACGTGGGTGCTCGTTCACTTCCTCCCTGGACCTCTAGCAAACTTGTACTCTTCAGCCTCAGTTTCCCTTGCTGCCCCGTGCAGGAGAGACCACCTGAGCTCCTTCCCCACCCCCACGTTCAAGCCAGCCCCCACCAATCCACAGAGAAGGACGGCCGCTCATCATGTGGGCCCGAACTCCGAGCATTCACGAGGCCGGGTTTGGGGACAAAGAGGCTCGGCCGCGTCTCCCTCCCCCAAGTGGGAGAGTCAGCGGCCAGGAGCCCCCTGCCAGCCTCCTCTCCATGTGCGCCTGGAGCTGCGGGCCAATGCCCGTGGCGCCACGTGGCGACCTGGGACCCGGCAAGATGTCAGCATTTGGATACAGACCTGGGGAAGCTTGACTCCTCGGCTTCATCGGAGCGCCGCACGGGGCTGCCGCGTACAGCTCAGGACACAGGTCATTCTGTAACTCTGCCAGAGCAGGGGGCACAGGGGGATGGGTACGGCCAGATTCGATCACTCCCGGGTTTTTGTCGGGACTGCTGTTAAACCCCCAGGCCCTCTACAGTCCCTGGCGTGCCTGTCCTCCCGGAACTTTTCACTCCTTTCCTCGCAGGCTCTATCACTTTGCGCACGACTCTTCTGTAAGACGATCCGGTTACGGTTTGGTTGGGTGTCTACTGGAGTCCTTACTTTTGCTTCTTTGGCCCTCCCCCAACACTCACTCCCCAAGGCTGGACTCGGAGCCCCGGGAAGACAGGCCCTTTCTGTGCCCATCCTGGTACCTGTGGACACGAGCTCCACGCCTGGCTAACTCGTGTCCTCACCGTGGGGCTCGGTGGCACGTGGTACACCGCAGAATCGAGCGGAACCACAGCAAGGTGAAAAGAGAAGAGTGAAAGAATGTGACATGGATGGTCCTGAGCGGGTCGAGGGTGGAACTGGCAGGGCAGCGTCTCTCTGGGACAGAGCCCCGGGCCCCAGGTACAGCCTCCCCGTTGAACCTGGACGACACACACAGAACAAGGGTTTTCGGACCCTGGACGATAAGCATCACGGGGCAGAGATCTGTGCGCGAAGGTGGGTCCCACCACTGCCCTCGGCTCACTGCCTGAAGAGACAGGGTGGCCGCAGTGCCAGGAGGGAGAGCCCAAGCAGCGCCCAGCGGTCCTCCTGATGCCAAGTCGGGGAGACTGAGGCACAGAATTCCCAGGTCAGAGTGGCAGAGAGGACAGACACACACATCGGTGTGGAGGCCCCACCTCACGGTCTCAGCGGGGTACTGACGAGCACACGCAGGTGAGGCCCAGAAAAAACCACTGGAAAGAACGGGACGGAAGATTCCCGGAGCTCACCCACAGTGGGGACTGGCTCGTGTCCACAGTGCAGGGGGCACTGAGCCTACTCTGGGGCTACCATCCCAGAAGCGAGGCACCTTAGCCCTGAACCAGGCACTCTTTCCGTTCAGCCTAACGATGCTTCAAAGCAAGACCCAAAAGGATCAAACGTTTCCAAGTAATTTGTGTCCCAGAATTAAGTTCAAAAATATTGGAAGGAACACCAAAAAACCCAGCACCCAGAATCCAAGTGTTTGTTTACTTCACTTTTTACTATTGAAATATACCATTCACCCACACATTCCTGCAAACTTCTCTCTCACATGAGAAGATGGCACCATGGATACACCATTGGGACGTCCCTGAAGTTGTTCAGGACAGACTTGCTTTGATCTGTCTACACTCTCTCCACGGGCCCCTCTGCCAGGGGCACGCATCCTTAGAGAAGACGTCCTATAACAAACGGACACTCACACCTGACAAACCTGAATGGATGAAAATAACAAAACAGAGTATCTGAAATTCTAACTGTCCCAGAAAACACGGGAACAGCACCCATAAGAAATTTCTGCCTGGGGGGTGGGGGGTGCCTGGGTGGCTCAGTCGATTGAGCGTCCGACTTCAGCTGAGGTCATGATCTCGCGGTTTGTGAGTTTAAGCCCCACGTCGGGCTCTGTGCTGACAGCTCAGAGCCTGGAGCCTGTTTCAGATTCTGTGTCTCTCCCTCTCTCTCTCTGCCCCTCCCCCACTCACGCTCTGTGTGTCTCTCTCCTTTAAAAAAAAAAAAACATTAAAAAAGTTAAACAAACAAACAAACAAACAAATTTCGGCCTGGGGTCTTGGCCTCATGAGCACCGATCCTGAGCAGCCAAAAGGAGCAAATGTTGGCGCCTTCTTCATCTTGCCCGGTTCCTACTGCACCAGTCAAGAATGGCCCAGATTTACTATCGGGATAATAAAAAGAGCAAAATAATCATTATAGCATGCGTTTATTTTATAATCATTTGCAAACTGCATCAACCACAACACGGTTGTGTTGTTAATATGAAGAAAGGCGAATATGAAGTCTTACGGTAAAGAAACGTAAGACGCTATCACTGTATCGACGGGAAAGGGGTGTCGTCCAGACAACTTTCTATTTCCGGAGTTTAAGTATTGCTCTGTCACGTGGACTTGAAATGTCACAGGCTGTGCCTGCTGCCACCAGTTTGGATGTGCCACAGGGGGGCTGGCCTTTGACAGCATAATCCAAGCAGCACGAAGAAAACCAAGTGCTGAGTCAATAGAAACTCATGCCGAAGTTGTGGTGGTCACACCGGGTGGCTCACTGATACCTCCCTTGGCAACAGTCAGCTGGATTTTTCAGTCTTCCTTCTTTTTCTCTGAGTGACCTCAGCATGAATCGTGGAGGGCGGTCTGCATTCAAATGGAGAAACTCTTGATCCCGATGGACAAGATGTCTCTTTAACTCCTCAAAGATGGTTCGACTGGACGTCTGTGGGTCCCACGGAGGGATCCGGGAATGGTTAGAAGAGTTAACAATGGGAAGTGCACACGTGGAGACCACCAACCTGCTGGCAGCGTGGGAGCCCAGAGACCGCTCCAGGGTCCCCACCCAGAGTTCCGTGAAGGCCTCGTCTCCTGGCTGTTCCTTTCATCCCCTCAGCCAGTCGCCTGCTGGATTCCTACCCCGGAGAGAAGCAAACCAGCCAGATGCTCCCTCCTCTGCCTCACACTGGCGCACCCTCCAAAGGCTACTTCTTCTCTGCCCTCACATCCCCCCAATTCTGCAGCTCCTCCCCCCGCACCGCACCTTGATGAGGGACCATAAGGCAGGCTGAGGGCAAAGTACAAGCTGGCACGTCCCTCACCCCCAGGTGGGACCAGTGTGATAGTCCTCAGGTGCTCCTGGCAGTCCAAGGACAAAGGGAAGGACAGAAAACAAATGGTCAAACTGATAAGACTCTCCATCAGTTTACAAATACCTTAACAAATTATAAGAAAAGGGTAATCTTATCAATAGCCTAATCTCCAGAAACTCCCTACTGTCTTAAGGACAACGCTTTGTGAGAGGGAAAAACAACCCCAGTTTGCCAATCCCTGGGCCTCAGGTATCTCAGGAGTCCTCATTAGCACATGAAAGTCCTTCTGGAGGCCTCCCTTGTGCCTTTCCCTCCCCCAACCCCACAGTATATCACCAGTCACTCCTCACAACCCCAGTGCAATGCTTTCTGCCCACGGGTCCCGTCCCCGTGCTTTAATACAATATGCCTGCACCAAAGATGTCTTCGAGAATTCTTTCTTGGCCGTCAGCTCCAAACCCCACCGCAACGCAAAACCTCACCACTCTTGCCCAGCCACCTCCTTGGTGCCTTCTCCACACCGAAGGGAAAGGAATAGTGTTTGAACATCACAAGGGTGCTGGCGTGGGGGAAGGTCTCATCATCCGTCTTTGCTCTCTGTGTGGTCCACACACTAGGAGCCTGTCAAGAATGCAGATTCCCAGGCTTGCCCCAGAGCTCCTGAGATAAGATCCACATTTCCACAAGACACACAGGTCATTTGTGGGCACGCTGATGTTTGAGAAGCACTGGGCTAGGTGACTCTCCCTACCCTTGGGACTAAGAAATGTTAGTGACTGTGGAACTAAGGGCAATTCTGGGGGGAAAAAAGGCAAATTGGACAAAAATACAATGGAGAGAAAACAAGGAGGAAAGAAGGATGGAGGGAGAGAGGGAAGAAGAAAACGACAGAAGGAGGGAAGGGAGAGAAAAATTAAGGAAGATGGATGATGGGAAAGGGAGAAAGAAAAGAGAGATGGAGGGAGGAAATGTACATGAATAGGATTTATATTAATTTGCTTATATGGATATGATTCTGAATGATCGAGGGGCGTTAACAATGGCCAAGACTTCAGGTCTAACCAGAAGACGCAATTAGCATTAACTTGTTTTCTGGTCATTCAATTTAATAAGAAGCTTAATAATTGAAAGAGTTCCTTCCTCTTTGCAAGAATTGAGAGAATTATGAAAACAATGGGCCATTACCCTCAGATTCTCACTGCTATCTTCAGAGGCTATTTTTTCCCTTATGTAACTTCAGGTTGGTAACCTTTCCTTTGTATCTGAACAAAAAGGGGGAGTGGGCTACCTCACGATATTGTACTGTGTTTAGAGATGCTGCCTCCCCCATCCCAGTCCAAGGATTTTGAGACAAAAGACCAATTAGAAATGTACTGTGCCTCAGGCTTTCCTTCTCAGAAGTGCTGAATCAATGGGCCTAGCACTTCCAAAGAAACAACAAGGCCCAACTATATGCAGGAACATTATATTGATTTATAAAAAATATAAAAAATTTACATGACATGAGATTCCATTTACAAATATGGTTCCATTTACCTTTGAAACAATGAAAGTACCGAGACAGAGAACAAATTACTGGTCGCCAGAGATAAGGAGTGGTGGCGGGTGGGGACATAAGCGTGGCTCTAAAGGAACGGCAAGAGAGAGTGCTCTGGGTAAGGGAACCGTTCTGTATCTGGATTGCAGTGGCAGTTACATGAAAACACACACGGGATAAAATGGGTTAGATGCCCACACCCACATCTTACAAACATCAGTTTCCCGGTTTTGCTATCGTACCATATTTAAATATGATACAGCCGTTGGGGGAAACTGGGTGCGGGTACACAGGACCTCTCTGCACTATCTTTAAAACTTGCTGTTAATTGCAGATTACTTCAAAATACAAATCTTGAAAACACTACGTAATTTTACACATGGCATGAGCTCAACCACACAAACCACTGCATTTGGACAAAACAAAATATAGTAAATGCATTCTTTATTATTTTTTACCAAAAAAAGTTAGACATAACCTTCCGGTGCATCATCGACATCATGGTATTACAACTTTCATGGCATTGTTATTTAGTACCATTGGAATCTGTTTCCTTCTCTGGTTTATAAAATAAAAACCTACCAAGAAAACGTCAAGTTATCAGTAAGTAACAAAGCTACAGGAAATGTTTACATTCTGGCTTGGTGAGCCATTCGTCTTTTTCATAAGCCAAACATTTGTCCTGATTTGAAAGCACGTCTTGATGTACAACTGCACTAACACAGGACGCGTTTCTTGTCTGGCACAGTTCGTTTTCTATAGAAGTGGTAGCATAGAATTAGATAAAAGTAGGTCAGTTTTACCCAGAAGATTATAACTTTATAGGGTCAAGAGAGATTTCGATCAGATTCATTTCTTACAAGAAAAGTATAACAAGTACATCTTGGGGGATATGAAATTTCAGATTTGCCGAAAGAAGTAATTTTCTCCTTGTGCCACAAATAGTTCTTTTCTGGATCATATGACCCACAAGGATGTAATGTATTATAGCTGACAATGTGGGCTCAGCCTAGTTCTCAGACCAGTATCTTTTATTTTTTTAAGTTTATTCATTTATTTTGAGAGAGAGAGAGAGAGAGAGAGAGACAGAGACAGACAGAGAAAGAGAGACAGAGAAAGGGAGGGAGGGAGGGAGGGACCTTGAACAGGGGAGGGGCAGATGAGACAGAGGGAGAGAGAGAATCCCAGGCAGGCCCCTTGCTGTCAGCACAGAGCCCAACATGGGGCTCAAACTCAAACCATGAGATCATGACCTGAGCTGAAACCAAGAGTCAGATGCTTAACCAACTGAGCCACCTGGGCGCCCCAGGCCAATATCTTAGTGGCCTTCACACTAAGTATTACTCTACTGCACTTTTTCTCTATCCGTGTATTTTTTTCCTACTTTGAAGCTCAGTGTGCTTAAAATCACAACCTTGTATATAAAAGTCAGCTTTTCTGGGGGCGCCTGGGTGGCTCAGTTGGTTAAGCATCCGACTTTGGCTCAGGTCATGATCTCATGGTCTGTGAGTTCGAGCCCCGCGTGGGGCTCTGTGCTAACAGCTCAGAGCCTGGGGCCTGCTTTGGATTCTGTGTCTCCTCCTCTCTCTCCCCTTCCCCTGCTCATGCTCTGTCTCTATACCTATTTAAGAATAAACTTTAAAAAAAATTTTTTAAACAGTTTTTCTGAAAACACTACTTTAAGTTTAGTACTCTGTTTTCACATTGGTATTTGCAATGCACCGTGAAGCCAGCCACCTTGAAGAGACCCAAGCAGAAACCTGGCCCCAGTTCATATTCTAAATAACTAAGTATCGATCAGTGTCATAGTTCAGAGCTCCACCCGTCTGAATACTAATTTTTTTCCACCCACATTCTCATTTCTCTGATCAGTGACATCTTCCAAACACAGATATTTCAGTGAAAGGTTGAGCCATAAATTTAGTCAGCTCTGTTTCAGTTATCTGTGCCTTCCAAATTTTCTTTGACACAAATTGCAAAAATTGTAGTGTTTAGAACACGCTGGGATCTTTTATTGCCTGGCTCTTATCACAAATGTCTGCCCCAAAACGTGCTTATGAAGGGCATTCCCAAGGAACAAATTAATGTTGCTCTAGTCCTCCCTAGATTTGGTACATCTGTTTTGCATTCCACCATAATTTAAAAATTTTAGGGTAGGCAATGTTCTGGTGCAGTAAAATTGCCAGGGGACTCCACAAAGCCCTGAATGCTGCCAGGCCGTTTGAAATAACATGTCAGTGAATTTGGAAAGACCTACTTTTAAAATACAAATGGGGTGAAAGAGACTTCATTCGCTCTGAGCCAGGTCCAACAAATGAGGCAAAAGAGGACCATCAAAGACTATGAAGGCAACAGAGCACTGAGGCACCTACAGCCGGACTCCCCCCAGAACTGCGGGTGCTTGGATGGAAAGCCCTATATTTACCGCCTGCCCACTCTGTGCCAGGTAGTACGCTAGGAGCTCTGCGTGCGTCATTAGAAGTCTAACGGGCAGATACTGTGAACTCCCTTTTACTAATGAGGAAACAGGCTCAGAGAAAAGTAACATCTAAGGTCTCAGATCTGGCACGCCGCAGAACAGGGATTAGGTCTGGATCTTACGGGCTGCCTTTCTGCTCCTCCTCCTATCCTGGGGGTCAGCAAAGTAGGCCTGGGCGCCAAATCCCACCTACCCTCTCTTTCGGTAAATGAAGTTTTACCAAACTGCAGCTGGGCCCCCTCACTCGGGCACAGCGTGTGGCGGCTTCCGTGCCGCGGAGGAACTGAGTAGTTGAAACTGGATATTTACTATCCAGCCTTTCGCAGAAAAAAACGTGCAGGCCCCTGCCCCGTACAATGCGACCTTCTCTTCTGAGGTCCTCCTCCGCTTACCTTGTCCTCATGCAGGAGTCCTAGACAAGTCTGCAGCAGGTCCTAAGACAGTGGCTCTCGCACGCTCCCGGAGCCAACAGAGACAGCCTCGGGAGGGCCACTTCACGTGGTTAAATCACCATCAGTGGGCAAGGGCCCGCACAGAGCCAACCCTTAATTCCCCCCCGAGGCTGCTGCCCAGGGACCCCAGCCTCAGACGGCCACTCTCGGATGACACGTCGTCAAGGCCGCCCGCACGGTAGAAGCACCCGGACGAAGGCAGGCCCGCAGCAGTGCTGTCGCATCGGGCCTCCCTTTCTGCCAGCCGCTGTGCCCAGAAAGTGTGCAGGTGCGGCCATCTGCCCCAGACGCCCAGGGCCGCACCTGTGGATGGACAGTGGACTGGGACAGCCGAGGACCACACGTGTGCCTTATTTATGGGTCACTCACTTGTGTCGGTGGCCATTGCTGCTCGTGTGCAGGACCGTGTACATGTGAGTTTGGAGACCGGCCGTCCAGAGATTTATGGCACTTAGCACTTAGAAGAGAAGGCTGTAAAGTGCCTGACAGAGCGGCTCTAAAAATTAAGACTTCTACTTCCTGAATCCACAGGCTGAAAATCCTTAAATCCCGCGGCCTGGCTGGGCTTTCCTCCTTCCGCACTGGACCCGTTCACGTGTAATACTGGGAAAAAGGGACAAGAAGAATTTAACGCAATCTTGTCTGTGAACCTTCCTCACTCTTAGTTCTTGAGATGAAGTAGAACATTCCAGTTTCATGGGAAGCTCATCAGAAGGACATCTGAGAAGGGACGGAGGTGCAGAGAAAAAGTCAGACATCCTGACAGCAGCCCGCAATCTCAACATGCTGAAGATACTCTTGGTAAAAGCCTTCTTTGTGTTCAGAGAGATCCGAGGTCACGTTGTGTCCTTGATATATACTGACTTGACTTATGTTCTAACTTAGGTCACGTATAAATTCTCTCCGTCTCGGTTTTTCGGCCCACAGCAGTTAAGGATTTGGTAAAACAGAGAGCGCTGAGCCAAACCTACGACACGGTTCCCTTTTTTTCCCTTTGGCTCTCTCTTCCTCTAAACCGGCTTCGCCAAGGGTAAGACCGCAGGCCTTGGGACATCTGAAGTAACGAAGTATAAAACGGCGGGAGCGTGAGGCTCTGTTTATTTACGGACATCATTGGCTATTCAGCTTCATTGACCATCGTCTAACCTGATTTTCTGCAACACGGAAGACACTGGCTTGGAGAACTGCTCCTTTCTGGAGCGGGAGGAAGTATTCTATTCTCTGCTGGGTTCTTTCTGCTCCGAGTCAGGCTCCCTCCAGACCTGTCCAGGGCACAGGCCAGAGTGCCTCCAAGGATGCAAGCGTGGAATCAGGTCAGTGTCGTCCACGTGTCAGTTTAGGCGGAAGAAACCCTCTCAGAGAAAGCAACCTGACAGGGTGCGTGGGTGGCCCAGCTGGTTAAGCATCAGATTCTCGCTTTTGGCTCAGGTCATGAGCTCACAGTTCACGGGTTCAAGCCCCATGTTGGGCTCCACGGCTGGCAACGTGGCGCCTGCTTGGGGTTGTCCCCCCCTCCGCCCCTCCCCTGCTGTGTCACACACACACACACACACACACTCTCAAAAACATCTAAACATTAAAAAACAAACAAACAAAAAAGGCAACTTGACATGCGGATGGAGAGAAAGAGTAAAACAGACAACCCCAAACGACAGAGAAGACACAGGACTGATATCTTGTCTTTGGCAGGTGTTGCAGTTCCTTCGTTTTGGGTGCATTTGATATCGCGGGAACTTCAAACATTTTAAGGGGCTGCAGGCCTGTGAAGCCCAGAATCCGGAAGCCCTAGAAATGATCCAACTTCCCCATCCTGGCCTGACACTCACTACTTCCTTTCCCCTGTCACCTCCGTGTTTTAATGCTTCATAACCCAAGGCTCACATCTTCAACTTTTCCAGGAGGTCCTGCGGAAAACAATAGAACCGGAACTATAAACCCTGGAGTTGTAATTTGGGTGTGCGGCCACCAGGTGGCAGTGGTGTCTCAGTCACAGGCTCCAGGCCCCTTTGCCAAATGCTTCTACGAGTGGGGCCCTGGGGCCAGGAGTTTACACTGTAGGCATGGACTTCCCCACAAATCTATGAGCAAGTTGAGACTCCAGCAGTGCAAGCCGCTTAGCATCTGGTGGCTCACGAGCAGTGGCTCAGGATGCAGACAGAGTCCGGGTAGGGGGTGTTCAGGCGAGGCTCAGGGTGGCAGGGCCGCTTGGGTCCAGCCTGCCCCCTCCTGCAGGGCACCTGCCCCTAAGGCGAGTTCTTGGTAAATGTTCCCGGCAACGTGCGAGGTTGCTGACCTTGTCCTTCCCCTCCTTGGCGGGGGGGGGGGGGGGGGGGGGGGGGGGCTGGCCTGCTGCCGGTGCAACCGGTGCAAAGGCACGGGGCTGGATCTTCCCTCCCGCCCTCTCCGACTCACAGCGTGACCCTTCACTGAGTGCGTCAGAGGTCCCCGTAAAAAAAGCCCTACCTCCTTCCTCGGGGCTAGGTTTAAGGGTTGAAGGTAAAACAGTAAAATTTATCTGGATGAATTCTTACCGTATGGTCCGTGTTCCCAGAGCTCATTCAGACACACATTCTAGAAGGTTCCTCCGGTTTCTTCTAGGTTCTTTCCAGCACGCCTGGCTCCCTGCGCCCCCAAATCCGCTCCTAACCTGTCAGGAAGGAAGGAAGGCAGGCGCAGGCCTTCTCCGCCCGGGCTGCACGACGAGGCCGCGCGGGCCGGATGGGCATCGGTCCCCAAATCACGCAGGCGGCAAGCTCTTCCCGCGACCAGGCCAGCCCGGCCCGCAGCCCCCCGGCCTTCCCCCCTCTGGGGCCCCTCCCCGCGCAGCCGCAGATCGGGGCTTGTGCGCGGCCGCGTGACGTGACCACGAGCGGCCCAGTCACGTGGCCGCAGCCAGCCAGTCCTGGGGCCGCCCGAGGCATGCTGGGTAAGCGTGGCGTGTACCTCGCCCGCCTTCGGAGCCGCGGGTCCGCGGTTACGTCTTTGTTTCAAAGAATTCTGCCGCTGGTTTCTCCTGGGCGGCCCCGCGTGGCGTCCGGGCGGACGGGTTCAGGCGAGCAGAGGACCTGTGGGAGCCGCAGAGAGAAACGGAAGAGAGACGTCGAGGACAGGCCTGTAAGAAGAGAACGATCTGGAGGCAGGCTGTCCTGCCAGATGCCCACGTGGGGTAAGGAGAGAGGGGAGAAACGGATTTGTGGCTTTATTTTTTAGTGAAATCGCTTTTGGGCATCCCTACTGTCCACCGCATTCAAGTGCACACTTTAACCCTTCGCAACCCTTGCTTCAAGTGCAGCCCCGCCCCCCACCCCGCCTCCTGCATTTCAGTGCTCTCAGGGCCGTAAATGTCCTGTTAGCCACGGCCTTCTCTTGGATTTTTCCTTTGCCATCTTGCATTGAAAACAACGCCTTAAAAGGGAGACAGGCTGAGATTTCTGCAAGACCAGTTTCATCTCAAGTTTCTCACCCACAAAGACCAGGGAAAATGGGCCCCCTTAATGGGCAGGAGCTGACACTGTGACTTATTTTAGTAACTCCAGGATGTTTTTTACCAAAAAGCTGTACATCCTCCTCTTCGAGCCAGGAGCACCACTATCTTGAGACCACAGCTCATATTTTTAGGAGGGAGCAGAATGACGGCAGCCAGGGCCAAGGGCTCTGACGTTATCTAAACATTTGAGCTCGGGTCCTTATCAGCGCCAGACCTCCGAGTTGTCCTGTGCTCCAGGGATTGCTCTCTGAACATTTGAGCACAGAAGGCAGGATTTGCTGCGAATGAAAGCCCATTAAGAGGAGCCAAGCAGGGAAAGAAATTTAAATTCCAGTCCTCTAAGCAGCTTTTTGCAAAGAAGCCCTCTTTCCCAAGCTTCCTCGTTTGCAAGAGAGGACTCCTCAAGTCTGCTGAAGACCCAGTTCCTACCTCCTTGCTGGGGGTGCTGGGCCCCCCGCCCCCAGAATCCTCTCCCATCATCCCGGGAGCCACTCTGGGAGGACCCAGGACCGTGTTGCTAGGATCACAGAGTTTGTAAGAAGTTGCAAAAGTAAGATTTGTGTGTGTGCTCTTTTTCTTAAAGGGTTTCCTTTCCCCAGAAGCTGTAACAGTCCCAAGTTCCACAAAACTTGGATCCGAGCCTGCTCTTGTGTTAACGGAGGCACACAGAGCAGTGACTGCACCCCCACGATAATGATTAACTGGGTTACAGAAAGAAACCATTATAACTTTTTTATCTCTTTTGATCAAAGAAGAAAATCAGACGTTATTAACACTGTACAGACGGATCCCCTCACCCATCTTCCTGCCCCTCCTTTCCTGTGTACGTCTGGCAGGCACAGACAACCATGAAAAGTGACCTGAGTGCCCACGGTGAAGCATGCGGAGAGGAGGTACTCACTGGCTGTTTTCTTTCAGCGTTTGGTGTGTGATTTACGTGCATAATTTACGTGTGTGAAGCGTATTCCTCCTTACTACTTGTACTCCAAACACAAGTTGGAATGAGAGCAAAAGAATATACATTTTCTACAGTGAAAATAAAATAGTGTAAATGTATTATTTAGTTTTATCGCACCCTTTTAAAGTTATGTTTGCAGTAAACAGCACATCGGTGCAGTGATTGTACATATGTATGTGAATTCAATAAATGATTTGGGTAGGTGCTCATTTTCTTGTATCTGATTGATATGCACCGTCAGAAGTTTGGAAATCAGAGCTTTAAAGTATCCTATTAATACCATCTCCATTCAGTAGAAAGGGAGCCAGGGCAGAAAAATATGCTTACTATTTGGACATAGTATACTATTCAGACTTGACTGAATAATAAATCCTTAACTCTGACCGTTAGATTCTATTTGGATTCAGTAGCTACTCCTTCAGAATGCCAAGCTGGGATCACAAGCTGAGTCAGCAATGGACCATTCACACCTTAGTATGAATTATTCCAGTCACTTCTTCTCTATCAGCAGTCAGACACCATTGGAAATGAGAGTTAGGAGGAATGAAAGAAAAGGAATCCGAGTTACTGAGTTTGGATGATGGGAAATTAATCTGAAAGTACAGGTTTCATAGGACACCATCCTGGAAGAGCTCTCTTACAAGAAGGTGTGCATGGCACCAAATGAGAGAATTGAAGAAAGAGGACAGATGGGAGCAAGAACTCTAAAGACCAAGTCTCCTCTCAACTTTCATTACTGTCCACGCTGTACTCACTCCTGCACCCTGTACCCCAGACCATCTCTGGCATCCCATTTTAAAATATTCTATTTCAGTTATCTCCGTAAACAATGAAATACTTGGCCTCCACCTTCCAGATGGATAGATGATTCTGGGAGTAGCACAGAGGTGCTGTATCAGACTGAACATCCTGACTCTTAAGTTTGGAAATATGACCGCCCCCCTCGTAGGATTTTTTGGAGCTTCTGATGAGTACACATCTTGAATCAGACAGCTCCAGGATATTAGAGCCGAAAAGACACTTAGAGAATGTGTAAAACTTCAGTTCACGGACATGGAGAGCAGATCAGAAAGACTGCAGGGAGCAGGCCTGGGGAGGCCCTGGAATTGGGATTCCTATGTCATCCTTCCCTCTTAGCCAGAGTCTCACGTGAGAGCCTGAGCTTCCCAAGCCTGTGTCCCCACAGAATCCTGTTCTGGGATTGTATGTGTTACTTGAGATAACCCATGTGCAAACACTTGCCCCCGTGCGCCACGCGTCATCGTATTAGCCCTGAATACGTGCTTCCTCTGCTGCTCTTTGGCTCAGATCACGAGCTAATTGGGTATAGTCCTGACCTGAAAAAAGAGGCGTAGGGTGTACAGGCCTGTGTGTGTTGATTGTAGCGTCTCACTGTAATGAGAGCAGACTCCGTTCTTTTCCTTAGAAGCAGGAATGGGTCATCTTTAGTTTTCCCTCTTTTAAAGCTACAGATATTTAAAGACTTTGGAATAAGAGACAAATTTGTCCAAAGCTGGTCCTTTCAGCTGGGGCTCCCTTATAAGTGGCTGCGTTCACAAGGAGACAGAGCTGTTTACTGTGCGAGTAGAAAAAGTCAGCCCGCCAGGAATATGGTGGACCCAGGGGCCCTTCCTGCAGTGGGGTCTCACGGGGCCCCTGCATCCCAGGTGAGGCAGCTGGAGTCCACCCTCCAGAGCAGAATCAACTCCTACTGGAACAGATGCCCACCGCTTTAAAACATGGCCCACAACTTAGTCTGTTGTCATGACAGGTTTGTATTTGTTTTGGTCTGATTTCTTTTAACCTGGCTTGAGCAGTGCAGTTAGCTGTTCCCTGTTACCTTTGGTTGTGGGTTCTGCTCGGTGTTATTTTTAAATATGGGGCACCTTTTTTTTTTCCCCTTCTTATTTGAGACCACCAAGATTGGCTTGCTTTGTTTTCACTAAGGTGAAAGGTGTCATGTCGTGAAGGAGTGCCCGGTGATTTCACAGAAGACTTGGACTTGGAAATGGACACCTGCGCTGGGCGTGTTACTCCGCTGCCACCAGAGCCTCGTCACTATTTCCACACGCATTTCCTTGATCGGAGAATCCAAAAGTGCGTACCTATTTATTGACTGTGTTTTTCCTTTCTCTATGTGTCATGTTATTTGCGTGTTTTTTAATTGGGTTTTTTCTCATTCTTGATTTGTAAGGAATCCTTAACATGTAATGTTAACATCGATGACATTTTAGCACGTAGTTATCCTGTTTGACTCTTACCTTTTACTTACATGTTTTTCCGGCACATAGAAGTTTAAAATTTTGGGGAGTCAAATATCTTTACCTTTTAGCATATGTTTTTACCGTTAACAGCAACCACGGATGCATATTTATCTAAATACTTGTTTCCTTGTTTTATACGCTGTCCTTTATTTTTCATTGCTTCTTTCCCAGTTTATTTCTGATTATTCTTTTGTTTTAAGGTTTGTTTATTTTTGAGAGACAGAGGCAGAGTGTAAACGGGGGAGGGGCAGAGAGGGAGGGAGACACAGAATCCCAAGCGGGCTGCAGGCTCCGAGCCGTCAGCACGGAGCCCGATGTATCTTATTGTATTTTTAATCACAATAGTGCAGACATAGGTTAACTGAAGGTTTGGGGCTTCTTTGAGAAACAGTAGCTTCTGTTTCTGCCTTTCCCAACCCCATCCTTACCCATCGAAAGAAGTATTTCAGAATTGCTTTTCTTTTCCTTTGTTTTTGAGGGGGAGGGGGCAGAGAGAGAGAGAGACAAGAGAATCCCAAGCAGGCTCTGTGCTCAGCTAGGACCTGGATGTGGGGCTCGATCCCACGACCCTGGGATCATGATCTGAGCCAAAATCAAGAGTCGGACGCTCAACTGACTGAGCCACCCAGGTACCCCAATATTTTGAATTATTTTAGTGGATTTCTTTTCCTGCCAATTTTCTTGGGTGTTACTGAACATTATTTCTTCAGAACTTCAGGTGTGGGCACACGGTTAATTGTTTTAACCAAAAAAATCCCTTTAAAATATTATTGAAGTTTTTTTAATTTAAAAAGTAATTTTGAGATCATTAATTTCTTTGTAATACTCTTTCTTTTCCTGAAATGTCTTCCCATTTATTAAATTTTTCCTGTTCGGTGAATTTTTGGAGTTCCCTGACCCCATCAAGGTCCTCGTTAATAATTCTTTTTCTTTTTAAGTTTATTTATTTTGAGAGAGAGAGAGTATGAGGTGGGGGCAGAGAAAGGAGAGAGAGAATCCCAAGCAGGCTCCACACCATCAACACAGAGCCCAGCACGGGGCTTGAACCCACAAACTGTGAGATCATGACCGGAGCCAAAATCAAGAGTCCGGTGTTTAATGGACCGAGCCACCCAGGTGCCCCTGATAATTCTTCAGTGTATCCCTGAGAGGTGTGTGTGTGCGCGTGTATGTGTGTGTATGTGCACGCGTGCACGCGTGACTCAAATTGCAAAAATCCACCCCTACCCACAGAGCTTTGCTATTTTAATAATACGGTTTTTTTTCTGTGTGTTTTAAGTAACCAAATACGTTTCTTCACGTCATGTCTCTCACAGTCACTCACTTTAGCTGATACAGAGTGAAGGATAATAATAGCACAGCCCTGAGGCCGACACCGTTTCCAGGCTACCACCTTTTCCGCGGCATCGCTCCGTCCTTGGTGCCAGTTGCCGTGAGATAACGCCTTGGTGTTGGCATCCAGAATGCAGAATCTTGAGCAACACTCTGCTTCCAATGTGTCAGAATCCTACAGACGGGATTCCTTCAAATCATCGTGGTCCGGTAATTTCACGATGGGATGCTGTCTTCACAACATAACCAGAAAAGTAGGAGAGGTGTGGGCACACGGGCTCCCACGAGGGCATGACAGGCCGTAGTTGCTCCTGGCCTCCCGTCTCGCTCTCCCTGCCACACCGGTGCGCAGACGCACCCACCCACGGGTCGTACACACTCGCTACTCTCAGCCGCCTGCCTTTATCTTTGAATGGACCCTGCACGCCTCTCCTCCTCGTGGAGTCTTCCCCACCCTGCGTGACCGGCTTCTGCCCCCCATGTGCCCTAGCGTTCTGTCTTCTCGTTCTTTACGTGCAGGTCACAGTGGCAATCATGGGACGGTTCGTGTAGTTGTGTCTCTTATTTAACGTTCTGTAAGGAATGAAGTCGTGTCTCGGTTACTGCTGCACTTTCTACCCCGACTAGCATGAGCAAATGTTCACTGAACGTTTGTTAAATGAGAAGAAAGCGAAATGTTGGAATCCCCGAAATGCCCAACCGTTACAGTACAGGCAGGAATGCCTTCCGATCGTTTACATTTTTGTTTTCATGGTTTTTTAGTGCCGAGGGAAATTGCCTTTTCTGATAGCATTAGTTTTGTGAAAACCAAAACCAAAACCAAAACAGGAAAGTTGCTGGAAAGGAATACACCAAAATGTTCACAGTGGTTATTGCTAAAGTGGAGAACTATGTTCTTGTATGTTTACTTTAAAATAGGCATGTATTAGTTTTATAGCCAGAAAAATATAGTTTTTGTTTCGTTTTTAAATTGATTTAAGCCTAAGTTATGGAAAAAGTACCTCTGAGGCATAGGGAAGTTGCAAGTAAAACCGGGTTTAAAAACAGAGATTTCAGTAAAATATTTCCAAGTTTTATTTCTTTTGAGGGAGAGACAGATCACTCATGTAAGAGCAAGCATGAGTGGGGGAGGGGCAGAGAGAGAGAGAGAGAGAGAGAGAGAGAATCTCAAGCAGGCTCTGTTATCTCAGAGCCCAACATGGGGCTCGATCCCACAACCCTGGGATCGTGACCTGAGCCGAAATCAAGAGTCAGATGCTTAACTGACTGAGCCACCCTGGCGCCCTTCAATAAAACAATATTTTAAATGCTCCATTGGAAGAGAAGCCTCATCAGGAGAATGGATAGTAGCTAGACGGAGCGGTACCTTCCCAAAGGACCACCGTCTGACAGAGAACAGAATAAAGTACAGCAACACATTCACAACAGATAAAGCCTGTAAGAAAACATGTAGTGCTATTGATAAAATGAAATCAGTGTATAATAGCAATCCTACAACTGTTTAAGATATGTAAAAATATGATTAATTGTTTAGGATACATACATGTATTGTAAAGGTATGAAGAAATACGTAGTGTGACATGTGGTGATACGAAACTCACAAGAATGGTTTCCTTTGTTGAGAGAGGGGTTTGTGGCTGAGGAGAGAGAAAAGGGAGGTTTGATTTTTTTAACCAAGTGGTGGATATGGGTGTTACTGCAAAATTGTACTTTTGTGTACGTTGTAATATTTTATAGTGTCCTGAAATTTCATAACATGTTTTGAAATAAAAGTAAAACTGAAAGGAATCTGCCACTAACTCTTTCGTAAACAAAGATTCTTTTGTAAATAGGGGCAGCATGCTTTCTGTGGTCTGTAAACTCAGATTCTCTTTCACTCTCCCTCCTTCCTTCCTGCCCAATCTCTCTCTTTCTCTTTCTGTCTCTCTGTCTCTCTGTCTCTCTCTCTTTTTTTTTTTTGGCTTGCTTTTAAAGTAGCGTATTCTTTTTAACAGAACTGTTTTTACTAGGAAAGTTAGGAATACCATGAAAACCACCAGATAGCTATAATTTGGTCACTGGTGTTGTAGATCTGCCTGGTCTGATTATAAGAACTTTTAGGAGTTGTCTAGTGCTTTAAGTTAATAGTAATTTAGATTTCATTTATGTAGATTTCTAACTTGGCATGTACTCCTAGTAAAGCAAACAAGAAAAAGAAATATGCTTCTCTCGCTCTGTTGGATTATGATTGATCTCATTTTTCAGGATCAGCTATTCAAGAAAAGAGCTGGACGGCCCTGGCTTACAAATTTCTAATAACTTGAACTGTGTCTGCGAGAGTCTTAATTGTATGAAAGGGGAGGAGGCTCTCCTCGGAGCATGACCGTGCAGTTTAGAAGTGCTCCAAGGAGAACAGAGTGCAATGCCTTCCCTCTGGTTCCATAACGTGAAGGAGAGAGGAGGCAGAGCTACTCTTCAGGTGATGGAGTGGTGTCCATTCTTGAAAATAGAGGATTAGCTTTGCAGTGCGATAGGTCAGAGTTTTTATTTTGCGAAGTGCGATTCCATTATAGCCTTCTCATCTCCCACGAGCTCTGGGATTAGTGTTTGTTATGCTAGGAGAATATAATAATTGCTTCAGTATAGGAAAAATACGTTTGACAAACATTCATGCTAGAGAAACAGGAAAGATGGGATCCTTGACCCAGTGCGGAACTGCAGCTGGTCACTTAAGCCCCTTGCTTGTCTGCTGATCCGCTGATTATCTTCTCACCTAATTTTAGCCCAAAGGTTCAGCTTCCACCCCCTCCCGTTTTATCATTTCTTTTTCTCCTGTTGACCTGCCTGTGAAGATACCAAGTAGAAGCAAAATTGCTAAAAGGCAGAGCAGAAGAAGAATGATCCTGGGTCATTCGCTGAGGAGGTCGAGACCCTGACAGCTAAGGGTTAACCGCAGCTGAGGTGCCACAGGCCACGGAGAGCACGCGGGCACACTCACGTGCAGCACTCACACTCATTCACGCACACATTCGCGCACACTCAGGCGTACACTCACGGGCATACACACAGAAGCACACTCTCACCCCGGCACACACGGCCCTCCCCTGCCCAGCACAGCCTCCCACCGATGCCGCCGCAGGAGTCTGGAGCACACGAGACGGCTCTACAACCACGTCCCTCAGCTGAGAACTGACCCACTTTCACCAGGTTGACAGAGGTGAGGAGATGAGCCGTGGAAGTGGTCCAGACAGAAAACCTGTGACCAGAACAAGATCCTCCTGACCCAGGTTCCCGGATGGCGTGCCTCCGTGGCCGGGATGGACCCGGCCCTCGTTTACTTCACCTCACCTTAACCAGGAACCTGGACCCACACATGCCCAGCGAACTGGCGCCAGGTGGCTGATTGGGACATTTCAGCTCTCCTGAAAATTGGTGTCGATCGCTTCAGAAGACACCCGCAGGCAACGATTCGTCGTGACGGTTAAGATGGCCAGAATGATTGGGCTCCTCAGCACACAGACGCATTCCACACCATACCTGAGCTGGCTCTTAGATTCAAAGGTCAAATTAAAACTGGTCACCTGGGAGTGTGGCTTACGTGCCCATGTTTACAACCTCAACTCTTGTCATGTGTCTGCAGAGTCCCCAACAACAAATCAACATCCTGTAGTCTGGGGGAAAGCAAGAACAAACGACGCTTCAAGAACTGGGGCTAAGTTGCGAATGCCCAGAACGCAATTCGTATACCCAAAACACGTTACGGCCACAAACTGCTGTGGCACAAATTTGGACTGTTTTAAGTTTTTTAAAGTCTCGTTTGCAAGTAGCAAAAGATCCTTATTGTGAAAGATAACTTGGTTCTCTTGTTTATATTCAAGAACCAGCGCAGATTAAAGTGATCTTTTAAAAGGGCTTGAATAGGAGAATAAATCAGTATTGGTGTCCCGTTTGTCTTATTTCAATAATAGTCACTATGGAAACGAATCACTGACCTATTTCTTTTCATACCTCCAAGTAAACAATAAGGTTTCCTTCCACTTTTCCGTGTATCCTGTTTCCTTTGGAAGAGGGATCTCTGGTATAGAGTGTCTCCAAAGCACTTTTTATTGAAATCCATGGTTCTTCCCTGCATGCTTATTTCACTTGTTTTAAACACTCTCAGCCTCGCTGTGAAATTCTGTGAAAGCCACAGGTGGTGACGCGAAGCGCCCAGTGCCGTCCTTCAGAAGACGGGGCTCACGCGCCTTTGCTGCCCGATGCAGCTGAGGGCCAGAGGACTCTCAGACACGTGACAAAGTGCCCAGCGCAAACAGCCAATGGACTTTCCCTTTCATTTCCCCTTGTTCCACCCCAGTTCACGATTACAGACAAACGGGAATGTCTCCCAGGAGCACTCGCCATGCTAGGCTGCTGATTCGAGAAAGAACAAGCGAAATACTAGCGTGTGTCCTCCCTTCCTGTCCTCAACCCACATCCGAAATCCATTTTATATCTGGCTGAAGCCAGAAGTTCTAAATATAGAGGGTGTGCCCACCCCGGCACTCCCCAGTCTCTCTGCGGGGCTGTCTGTGAACCCACAGGCCATGTTCGCAGGGGCCCCATTAACCCAGCAAGTGTGGCCCCTTGGCATTGGTCCACAACCCCCCATCTCCAAGGACACACTCCTGCTAGCATATCAAAAGGAAGCACACTGTGTGTAACTCTATTTATTGCTCGCTATTTTTATGACCTGTGAAGGCCTTCTCTTCACTTGTTTACTGCGTGACATGGAAAATTACAGATATATGTAGATATATATTTTTAAAGGCATACACACAAAAAAAAGACATAAAAGACAAAAGCCCCATACAGCGGCAGTGCCCTCCAGCGGAGGAAGAGAAGATACTTTAGCAGTGTTCTGTATAACAAACATATTACAGAAACAGAGTAAAACGGCCGTAGTGCTTAATTGTTTTGTCTGACAAATCTATTTTTAAAAACGGAAAGAGGTCAGACCTAGGATGTCAGTGCCTGAAATGTGCCACAGGCATCTTGGGAGAACTCTCTGAGATTTCACTACAAATGTTACTACCTTTATGCCCTTACAGAGCTGTGATTTTCCAAATGGCCATGTCAAGATGATAACAAAGTAATTGCTTGGAAAGCGGGGGGGGGGGGGGGGGGGGGGGACTTAATCAGCCTGAGAACCTGGCAGATTGTTGCAAGTGTGGCTCCTACTGTCTACGTGTTCCTTTGCGCAGGCCCTTTGCGGTGTGGCCTGGCAGCTCTTCCCACTGAGAGGCAGAGTCGGTTTCATCACCCTTCAAATCTGGGCTGGCCCCGTGACTCTCTCCAACCATCGAATGTGGCAAAGTGAGAATGTGCTTTTTTTGGCCACCGTCACAAGAACAAGCCTGGGAAGTGTCCTGCAGGATGAGGGAGCACAGAAGAACCGAGGCATCCCGGCTGACTCACAGCTGACTGCATAGATGTGAGGGCGCCAGCCCAGCCCAAACTGCTGACTCATAAAATGGTAACTAAATAGGTGGCTCCTATTTTAAACTACTACGTTTTGGAGGAGTTTGTTACACAGCAATAGCTTAGCTGATACACCTTTTCTTTCTCCTCTTTACCAACACCCCCATCCCCCCTAGAAAGGCTTATTGCTATGCAGAAAGCCCTTGTCAGAGAATCGGAAGATGTAGGTGCTACTCCTGACTCAGAATAATTTAGCTGTATGACTCTGAACTTGTCCTGTACCTTTCTGAGCATCAGTTTCCTTGTCTGGATGTTTACATCCAAGATGTTTCTGGCTGGAGCATCCGTATGAGGGAAACTGCCAGGCAGCTTGGACTTTTCCACACGCTGGTGTGAATGTCTTTAAGAGGTGTGCATAACAGATCTCATTACAAATGTGTCTTTTGATCAGTGGTCCCACTTCTTTGCCATTCTGCCATGGAATTAAACACCGAATACACTGGCAGTTATGCTCAAGGATGTCTAGTGAAGGATTATATGTATGGCAGACGTCAAGAAATAGCCTGAATGGCTATCAAGGAAAATGTCTGAACAAATAGTGCTATATTCATACTGTAAAATATCATGCAGCTATTTAAAGAATTCTCCAGAAGAACTTTCATGATAGTTTTTTTTAAGTGAAAGAAGCGAGGTTCGGGGTACAGTACCATTTTTGTAAACAAAACACTTATATGAGTGTGCAGTTTCATATGCTTATTTGGCCACTAAGAAAGTTCGGAAGGACACAGAACATGCTGATTTCTTGGGCTGGAGACAGATTTCTAACAGCAAAAATGTGCAAACAGCCTCTGTGTTTTTAGGTGGAAGGGTTGGATTAATTTAATGATGGCACTTCCATATGGGGAAATAATACTCAGCTGTTAAAAGTGATGATACGTATTACGTGAAAACAATTACATGCATCTAAAATAATGGTATTAGTGAATATGAGACAATATTAAAGGAAATAAAAATGCATGATCCCACGTATTTAGAAAATCTTCGGGATAAAGACACACCAAATATCCTTGGTAATTTTTAATGATCATGAGCTTATAAGTGGCTTACCCTTATTTTCATGGATCTATGTTTTCTAATTTTGCTAAAATAACATGTATAAAAGGGGAAGGAATGGGGCACAGGCAGAAATGTTTAGCGATTCAAAGGTGTTGAGTAAAAGAAGCAGAACCAAAGGGGACTGGATCCTTCATAAACGCAACCACATCCCTAAACAACAAGGAGGTGAGCATACTTTGAGTTGGAAATCACAGTCTGTGAAAGACAGCTTGAGATATTTAGCCCAGTGGGCTGAGCAACCGGCCGTCTAGAATGTTTTTGGCTCACACAATATGATTAGAGTGGATGAGATAATTAATATTTATAAAGCACTTTCATATCCTGCAGAAGAAGCTGTTGTGTAAGATAATACTGTCTTCCTGAACACAGTCCTTGTGTCTTTCTTCAAATGGGCCCAGGGCCACCTCTTCTGATTCCCCCTTGAAAGATCACCAGCTTATCTCCTCGTCAGCATGCTTTTTGGTTTTCTTAGACAAGAAAACCTGATTGGAGAAAGAGGTTACATTCCTCTTCACCGTAAATTATATACATCCAAACCAGAAACTCTTTTGCCTCTGGAGACTATGTTTGTACTTGGGCAGATGCTGTTCATCAAAGTATTAGCCTTGAACAAACTCCTTCTCTGCCAAGTTTAAAAGACCCCGGACACGACAGGAACTTCTAATGAAGACAGATGATTCCGCGTAGATTTAGACTGAAGGCAGCTTGGATGAGGTGTGCGCCACGCAGACTGGAAGGGGATGGGTTGTTTCTGGGGTGCGGCTTCTCCCCCACGGCTACCGCCAGCCACCAAGCCACTCTCACCCCAAGCCTGGAATTCACACAAACAACTAGTCTCCGGATGGGAAACTCACTGACATTCCACCTAAGTCCATCGCCGGGCAACTTATGAGGAAACGGAGCATTCTGAGAGGGCCTGGCCCCTGGTGAACTTGCCCTTCCCTGCGGACAGCCGTCTTGCCCCTTCCTTCGCCTTTGGCGGGTTCTGTAAGGGCTTGTGAGTGATACGGGTCCCTCCGTCCAACTCAAGGCGTTATCATCACTTTGGCTTTTGCTCTGGGAGGAGAAGCTGCCATTACTTCTTCCACCCAGTCCCGTCGCAGTCGTAGCACACTGACCAAAAGCATTCTGACCACAGAATATGTCACTTCAGGACAGAAAGCCGCTGGATGCAAAGTTTGGCAACTTGTTTCCATCCTTGCTACCCTGGGTGACTGAATAGTAACAGGCTGTGCAGGTTTCTCCACAGGCCCCTGAGTCCCACACATTCCTTTCTCGGGAGTCACTGTGTGTGATTCCTTGGAAGAAAAAGTGGACATTTGAGTCGCTTCCTTTTCCCTCCTGCTAAAACTTGCTTCTCAGTCCCTCACTCTTGCTCACTGAGTCACTGGTCCTGGCTCTCCTGCTTTCATATTTTAAACACACATTTTATCAGCATGAGCGGCGGGACACCGTGACTCTTTGCACCACAGGAATGAATTCTTGTCATGAGAGTGAAGCCTCAAACATCACTCTTTAAAAGTGTACTCTGTAAAAGCAGTTGTTGTTTGGGGGATGGTTTGTGGCCAGGAGTTTAAAAATTTCCCCCAGAAACGACATTCCAGAAACAATGAAAACCACCCCAGAGTTGGGCAGTGTTACCTTTATTTAACTGCAAGTACTCACAGTTCTGCAACTGTGAATGTTCCCTTTTTCTGGGTGTAAAATGTCTGGGTCCATGGAAAAGTTAGTCCTGGGCTGCGTCGGGACAGGACGTTTGTTGTTAGAAGCAGCATCTTTCCTGCCGGTGGGCCGGTTGCATAACTGGCAGTTCCCAACACTGCTCTTGCTGTAGTCTGTATAAAACAGTTACCAAATTAGAAAAAATAACCCTTATGAAATATGCTGTGTGCTGAATCACACCTAGATATTAGCTGAGTAAAAGTACACTTCCTAAGAAGTCAGACTCTTAGGGGCACCTGGGTGGCTCAGTCAGTTGAGCGTCCAACTACGGCTCAGGTCATGATCTGGCAGCTCGTGAGTTCAAGCCCCACGTCGGGCTCTGTGCTGACAGCTCAGAGCCTGGAGCCTGCTTCGGATTCTGTGCCTCCCTCTCTCTCTGTCCCTCCCCTACTTGTGCTCTGTCTCTCTCTCCTTCAAAAATAAACAAACGTTTAAAAAAATTTTTTTTAAAGAGAAGTCAAACTCTTAGCACAAGTGAGAAAACGATCGTCAACATCATTAACTAAAAACTCCGTGCCTGGTGCCGTGACAGCTGATTGGGTGCAGCTGCCCGTAGGGTTGCACTTGGCCCGCCTACGTGTCAGATACACTTAAGCCCGAGGTCAGCTTAGAAACGAACAACACGACGTCTGTTTGGAGGCACTTGCTGACCAGCATTTAAATTTGAAGAACAGAGGGGCGCCTGGGTGGCTCGTTGGTTAAGCGTCCGACTTCGGCTCAGGTCATGATCTCACAGTCTGTGGGTTCGAGCCCCGCATCGGGCTCTGTGCTGACAGCTCAGAGCCTGGAGCCTGCTTCCGATTCTGTGTCTCCCTCTCTCTCTGGCCCTCCCCTGCTCATGTTCTGTCTCTCTCTGTCGCAAAAATAAATAAAAACATTTAAAAAAAAATTTAAATTTGAAGAACAGAAACCCGTCATTCGGAGCTCCTCATAGGTCAGACTGGAAGACACCGTGTTTCTTGACCGTGGGGTGTGTCCAGCGGTGTCCTGGCCCTCTGTTCAGGAAACCTCTTTGGAGGGCCTCCGGGTGCCTGTGAGCGGTGTGGATGGGAGTGAAGAAAGAGCAGAGAAATCCCCAGCTCTGGAGGTTGGCAACCAGAGGAGGAGGAAGACGTGTGCCAGTGCGGACGGCGACACGGTCACCGCCCGGGATGCGTGCGGTGCGCTGGGAAGGAAAGTTCAGAAAGCCGTGGGCCGGCATGACAAGTGGGCCTCAGTCCCCCCCGGGGCAGCGGACCTAGAGGGCCGGGGGTCAGCGACACGACAGCTGAGAGCTGACGTGGGAGCCGGGAACCCCTTTGGCCACACCTGTGCTTTCTGTCTGCCCGCCCTTTCCTGCCGGAGGTCACGCTGGCCCGGTTGACGGTTGTCAGCAAGCACGATCTCCCATGGAGTAAACCCGCGGGCCGGGGCACTCACCCGGGTGTGGTCCCGGGGTGGCAGCCGATGAGTCGTGGTGGGAAGTGAGAGGGAGGATAACCCGCGTGCATTTCACCCCACGCGCGTGCACGTTGTCTCTGGCTCCCTGCGCGGGAATCCGTTCACAGACGGAAGCACCCCTGCGGGCCGCCTGACGTCCCCGTGAGCCCGCTCGGCGGGGATGGCAGCACCGCCCAAGGGGCTCGTGCCGTGTTCTGAGGCAGCGGGATTCGGGGCTCGCTGTCTCCACACTCTCGATTTCGTTTTTATTCTCTTGAACCTGTTTCCACCAAGCTGCTAATGAACAGGCGTATTCCAGGCAGCGTCTGCAGGTGTCGCTTCAGCTGAGCGAGCAACTTGCGGGACGTGTCTGCGTCCCGCGCTGGGACTCCGAAAGCTCACGTCGTCGGCGTGGTGCGTGGGTCACCCCAGCTTCTGCCGCGAGAACCCCCGTTTGTCAGCCCGCGTCTGTGGGAGAGTTGAGAGTCCTCTTCACACCCTCTCAAAGACTGCACGTTGAAAGCGGACATGGTTTTGCACTAAAAACGAGTCATCCTAGGACGCATTGTGACCTATACGAGAGAGACAAACATGCGACGTTGACGTTTGGCTTTTTACAGCTAAACCTGGTCTCCCCGCCTCCTGTGTGGCCTCCTCTGTCTTCTGCCCCTTCTCCGTTGGTGTTGAATCCGGATTTCTTTAAAGTAGGCGTCAGTACTTTGCCAGAAGCCCTCCGGCAACAAGACGACCATCAATGAAATGGCAATGGAATCCCTAGATTGGCCGCATTTCTTTCTTGCCTTCGCTCTTCTGAGGGGTGTCCTTGGTGAGAGGTTTGGGATTCAGTTCATCTCTTTCGTCGAAAACACAGAGCGTTCGCTTCCTCCGCCAGGGCCTTTGTGAAAGGTGTGAGCGGAAACGCGGGTCACGTACCGCTGAGCAGCTTCCAGAAGAACCAGCGCCAGAGTGGGAGCAGGAGGACCCCTTTGCAGGGAGGGCCTGGAGGGCGGGGCTTCCTGAGGAGGGCGGGGCTTCCTGAGGAGGGCGGGGCTTCCTGAGGAGGGCCGGGGGTGGGGGGTGGGGGGTAGGCCTCTTCTCGCCAGTCCCAGTCCCCCGGCGGGACTGGTCTCCTACCGGGAGAGAGACGAGAGAGACGTGGTGCGAGGCGGGGGCCCAGGAGCCGAGAGGCGAGTGTTAGGCGTGCGTGTGCAGACGGACACACGCACCCGGGGCGGGGAGAGCGAGGGTGCCGTCCCGGGGGGGGGGCGGCGCCACGGAGGATTCCCCGGCCTCTGCTCACGCCGCCCGGAGCTGGAGCTGGAGCCGGAGGAGGGAAGCGGGGCAGAGACGGGACCCCAGGGCCAGACGGAAGCTCCTGAGGCACTGCCTGTTCTCCGCAGACTGCTGCCTCCCTCCCCCGCTGCCGCCCAAGCCTCCCCGGCCACGTGGCTCCTCCGGACCGCGACCGACGCCGTCCCACCCGCCTCTCCCTGCACGCGACCTTCCGTGGGTGCCGGCAGAAAAGGCCGGCTCTGAGATTTCCGTTCTCCCGGACGTCCTGCCTGCTGCTCGGCGCCCCCCCCCCCGCCCCCCACTCTCCTTCCACACCCACCCCCCATCCCCTAGTTGAGGGGGCGCCCGGGAGAGCACAGCAGGGGCCCGCGCCGCGTGCCTTGCGGAGGACCGGCCTGGTCGCACCGTGGGTGCCAGCGGCCGAGCTGAGAGGGTTGCACTCCCGCTCTGGGGTGTGGGGAAGGCAACGCGGCGGACGGGCGCTTTCCATTTCCCATCGTGAAGGCCGCAGACGCTTCCTTGGGCGTCAATACCAGACCGCTCGGAATTCAGGACGGTGAAACGGGCCGACGCAACGAGGACGGCGCGAGGCTGCCCTTCTGGGCCGCAGAATAGCCCCGCTCTTCCAATGCCGGGATGCCAGCGCTCTGTCCGCACCCAGCAGCTCACCCACCGCTCGGGGCCCGGTGGAGCCGTCCTGGTTCCACTAGGTCCTCCCTACTTTGTCCGGGACCCGCCGACGTGGCCATTCGGAATTCTCTTCCTGGGGACCGGATGTTGCCCCGAATACCCTTCTTGGGGAGTTTGCTTCTGGTATCTTCCTGTCAAAAACTCAGGAACTAGATTGTCCACGGACTTCACTCCCTCAGATGCGGGTCCACTGTGCCCGAGGAAAAGGACAGGCTTCCGCTCGGGGGTAAATGACAAAGGCGGTGATCGGACACGGCCGCCCCTCGTCCCCCTGCTGGGCCGCTGGTGTAACGCCACCGATGCTGCCGGCCGTGTGCACACACCCGCGCGGGCGAGACACCCCTCGTGTTTTCCGAGGATATCTCTGAGCAGACGTGGTGCCGGCGGCCGACAAAAGAGGGCGTCTTGTGGAAGGCCCTGGAGAGCTGTACAAATAGCAACCGGCGAGCACCAGGTTAGATGAAAGCTAATTAAAAATGACGTATTAAACACGGTGCTGCCGGCTGGCGACTGCGGGTGTTTCACGTCTGCTTCCCCAGGGATGTGATCCCAGTGCCCCTTCTCTGCTGAGTCATCGGTTACCTGCGCCCCACCCCCACCCCCGCACGCCGGAAACACGAACACCTCCGGCCCTTCCTGCTGTTCGCCCTTCCCGCTCACCTGCTAAAAACCCTCCCACTGAAGTCATCCCACCGCCTTTAAGGGAGAGGTGTTTAGAAAGACAATGGATTATGCAATTTCATTTCAAGGGCTTATTCTCAGAAAAATGACTCAGATCATGGAAAGGGTCTGTGTATTCAAATGAGAAGTGAATCATTCCTACCTGTTTATGGTCCCCCCCCCCCCCCCCCCCGGCTGGGACCTGGGGGAGGGAAGAGATGAGCAGATGATCAGAGAACCAAGTGTCTGCTGCGGTAGGAGCCCCCACGTGCACTAAGCCCCCACAAAAAGCTAAGTTTTAATGGCCTTGACCTCAATCAAGTTTTTAAAACGATCTTTACCTGGACTTGTCCGTATTTCCACTTTTCTTTAGGACAAGGAGATCGCTGCTGCGAGGAACTTGGTTTGTAGGCAACTTTGACCCAGTCCTCGGCGGTAAAATGTGCATACCTATAACCATAACTTATGGCAAAGAGCCATTGACATTGGTTCCTTTTATAGCTTATCTGTTGCCCAAAGGAGGGGCCTGCCTGTATGTTATTGTGTGTGGGTGCGGGATCTGGGTCAGTGCGCCCTTCGAACTGATAGGCGGCCCTGGGATTACCTGCGCAAACCGGGAAGAAAAGAAACAGAACTCAGGGCCCCCAGGCTTGGCTTGGCGCGTGCATCGTGCACTTTCGCAGGCTCCCAGGAGAGGGCATCCACTTTTTGGAAAAATATCTCGCAGCTACCGGTTTCCCGTTCCCGAGGCACACGGCGTGAGCAGCCCCTGCCCCGTGAGGCCAGCTGTGGAAAGCACGGAAGTAGGACATGCTTGCTAACCTACGTCTTTTCTTGACATAGTGTGTCGTTCAATGCCGGGGCTGAGGGCAGCAGGGACGGTCGTCGGCCTGAAGTGTCAGAGCACGCCGCGTGGCCAGAGAGCAACATGTGATTAAAGACACATACCTGTGGGGATCGGCACAGTCTTTTCAGGGTTGGAAACATATTGGGGATCATATGAGCCTTGTTTGCCACCATAAGAACAAACAAAACCAATAACCCAAAGGACCAGATTAAAAAAAATAAATAAAACTGCAAAGGCACCTGGGTGGCTCAGTCGGTTAAGCGTCCGACTTTGGCTCAGGTCATGATCTCACGGTTCGTGGGTTCAAGCCCCAAGTCGGGCTCTGTGCCGACGGCTTTGAGCCTGCTTCAGATCCTCTGTCCCAACCTCCCGCTGCCCCTTCCCACTCATTCTCTCCTTCTCAAAAATAAATAAACTTAGAGAGAGAGAAAGAAAAGAAGAGAAAGAAAGAAAAAGAAGAAAGAAAAAGAAAAGCAAGGCTTCCTGTGTTTGGACACCTGACGTGCTTGGGAAGACACTGCGCCTGATCCGCCAGCACAGTTGTGGGAAAGGCAAGGCTCACGTGTCCTGCAGGCTTGCAAAGGGCGCACACGCTCTGCCCTGTCCCAGCTGTGTGTCAGATGGTGGTTGGGAAAGGACCATGTGTGCAAGGCACACGTGCAAAGGTACAAAGACTAAACCACAAGACGGCGATCTGCCAGCAAGAGTCACAGAACCGTGGGGCGCGCGGCTGGTCCTGCGGCTGCACCAGCCTGAAGCCCGGCTTGCGCACAGGGTTCATGCAGCTGAGGCACCAGCTGCAAGGCGCCTGCAGGGATGTGGCAGAGCTGAGGCTGCTGCACGTGTCCCCTTGGAGCAAGAGTGGCGCCCTCACCTGGGGGGCCCGGGGCTCTCCGTTCCACCTCTCTGCTCTCTCAACACAAACCTCTTGGAAAATGAGTGAAATCACATGGGCATTGAAATCTTACTGTCTCCAAGTTTTATTTTTAATAGAGAAGACAGTCCAATGTTGAGCATCCACATTTACAGCTGGTTGTGGCGTTCTAGAACCCCAGCCTGGTCTAACCCTGAAAACCCAGAGCTGGGTCTCTGTCCCCTACCAGAGGCCTGTGGTCACGGCAGTCCTGGGAGCATCAGGCCGGTAAGGTCCATGGGGGGGGGGGGGGGGGACCCACGGCGGTGTGAAGGCGGCCACGCCATTTGTCCGGTGACCACAGTGGGTGTTTTGTGGGTGCCGTGCCTAGAGGAGCCGCGGGGAGTCGAGGGCTGGGGTGGCCCGCAATTGTGGGACCAGACGGGCACGTACAGGGCAGCCGGGCCGGTACTCACTTCCTCGGAATGTCTGAAGAGTCCTGGCAAAACCCCACCGGCTCGACAGAAGAAGAAAGGCCTGCCAATTCGGCACACGTCACTCATGTGTAAATTATGTTTAAAAGCACAACATCAGAAGGAGAGAGACAGACTCTGTAAATCGCTGTCTGGTCGACACAGAGCTAATGCGCTCCCTGGATGTGAGTGATTCAGCCAAATGCGGTGCTTGGCACTTACGGAGTCGAGAACTGATACGGGTGGCCTGCTATCAGTTGGTGTGCGGATGCACGTTCTCTTCCTCCTCGCCCTCTGTGACGTGTGCTCGCGGTCCCTGGAGGGACAGCAGGGCAGGCACAGAGGGGAGGGCGCAGGACGGCACACTCGGCGGGTGTGAACTCTCAGGAAGCGGCTTCTTGCCCATCTCACGGAGCTCTGGGAGGATGGAGGTCAGCCCTCCGAGAGCTCCCGTGTCGTAGGAGGAAGGCGGATTGGAGGCAACACAGAGCTCCAAAGGAGCAGCGGGGACCACTCTGCTTAGTCGACCAACCGCTCACTGTTTAGTAGGTACCAGTCGGACAGAGAAGAAGACACGATTTCTAGGTAAGTCTGCCCTGGCCTAAGGCCTCCCGGGGAGGGAGGGGGCATGAGACACGGGGAGACAGGGCGATGGGATCATGGGGCACAGGGACACGGGGAAAGACTCCAGGGGGACTCACTAGATAATATGGCGCTCGGTCCCCATGGTCTCGTCCGTCGTCCTTCCCGGCAGGCTGCTTGGGTCCCCCTACAAGGAGGCCTCCGCAGACCCACGCCTCATCGCCATCGGGATATGACCGGACCCGTGGGGGCAGCCAGGAGGCTTGGAGCGTGGGCGGGAGAGGTGCATCCATACAGGCCCCGAGCAGGGAGCACCGAGGGGTCCCCGATGCATCTCAGGGGACCCTCTCAGGAAAGCCATAAAGCTGACCTGTGAGTAGCGGTCACCAAATACAACACTTGCCCGCATCACATTGCCTAAGACAGGAGTGTAACTGTGGGTCAAGGACGGGAAAGGAAATGGGAGGTGACAGATGGGAAAGACACGGGAGGCGGTGAACAGTGGCAGGGACACCACGCAGACACACAGCCGCAAGAGCACGGTGGTGCCGGACAGGTGGACACGTGAGGTCACGTAGGGCCTCTCCGGGACAGCCTGTGGTCGCGGGTACACCCAAAGGCTCGTTATGGGATCCGACTCCAAGCAAGAACGTCTTCGAGAACGTCCTCCTCTCCCTGGCCGGTCACAGGAGATCCCGGGCTCGGACTCCTGCTCCTCCTGAGAGCCCCAGGCCTCCGAGGGCACATCACGACAGCTGGCCGAGAACTTCCCGGCAGCGTCTTCCAGCCTCCAGGCTCTCACTCGCTCTTCCTGCTCCTCTGAGAGAGCCCGGGTGGCAGTGAAGGGGTCCGTGAAACGGGCTAGGACCGGGATGAAGAGGTGACGGAGTGCTCAGACGCCTTCTGCTTATCCGGGGCCCGATCATCCACATCCACGAGGGCTCCATCCCGGAGCCGGCCTGATCTCTACTCGGGACCTGAAAGTGAGAATGACCCCGTTTGTCGACAGAGGACGCTCGTGAGCCCCTTCAGGATTCAGTACAAGATGGCCCGTCCTGTGGACCGCCAGAACCAAGGCTGTGACGTAACGGTCCCCCGTCTTGGCTGCTGCTAGCGACGCGGCTGGCTGTGCCCGGATGCTGGACACAAAGACTCCAGTGGTCTTCCCTGGTGGTGGTGCCCAGCCACCACGTGGAAACAAAGCTTAAAGCTTGATTAGTGCGTGCTTGCATTTCCTTACGTTTTGGCTGCTTTGTATCTATAAATATGGAGCAAGTTAGCTGCTTCAGGGAAGTATTCTGAAGTATGAGCAAAGTAGAAAAGTAGTTACACACAGTCTTATTACCCAGATACACCTAGTAACGTTCTGTCGTTTCCTCCTGGGTCTTTGTTACTGTGCTTTAAGCACAGTTGAAATCACACAGTAGATACAGTTTTGAAAACTTAAGAAGACTTAACATAGCGGAACAATTTCCACATGCATCAAACAATTTTGTAAACAAAATGTAAACACGATTTTTTAATGGCAGCATGAAACTGAAATATAAGGATGAACTACATTTTACATTTTTCTCTCTTAAATTACAATTCTAATAATATTAATTTGGCTCCTACTCATGGAGCCTTTGCTATTTCTAAACACTGTGTTCAGCATTATATATAGATTATCTGGTTTTAACTGTCAAATCAATCCTATGGAGTAAATACTACCATTTTACCAATATCAGAGGTAAGGAAACCAGGACTCAGTGGGGACTAATGGTCCCTGGCAGGTGACCCAGCTGAACAGGATCCAGACTTCTTCTGGGGTCCCCGTGCCCCAAGCACACATGTGTCAAACCCCTCCCCTGGGGCGGGCTTTGTGCAGGTGCCAGGAGCGCAAAGCCGGGGAAAGGCCGAGCTGGGTCTGCTCACAGCGTCTCACCGTCTGGCAGGGCACTCAGAAACACACTGAGCACCTGGTTGGTTTTGGGGACGTCAGTGGACATTTCCACTGCGTCTCCTCTTTTGTCAAATGGAGACACTAGGACCAGTCATGACCGTCACGAAGAGCGGTGAGAAGTGAAAACAGGGAGAGTCCTCCTCGTGTTGTGCGGGGGGCCTGGCAGCTCCCTGGTGGTGGAGAGGAGCAGAGGGGGGACCGGGCACAGTAGTGCCCAGAGGGTTGCAGACCTTCCAGTGTACGAGTCAACTGAACAACGGAGCGGCGCCCGGGGGGCTCAGTCGGTTGAGCATCCCACTCCTGGTTTCAGCTGAGGTCACGATCTCATGGCGGGTCGAGCCCCGCGTCACACTCTGTGCTGACAGTGCAGAGCCTGCTTGGGATTCTCTTTCTTTCTCTGCCCCTCCCCTGCATGTGCACTCTCTCTCTCAAAATAAATAAATAAGCTTAAAAAACTATTTTAAAAAAGGAATCAACTGAACAATGGACTGTTATTCAACCTTCAAAACGAGGGACGTTTTCATACCTGCTACAGCATGGACGGGCCTGGGGGACATTATGCTCAGTGAGATAAGCCAGACACAAGAGGGCACATTTTGTGTGATTCCACTGACAGGAGGTACCCAGAGCCGTCAGGTTCAGAGAGACACAAAGCGGGACTGGGAGGGGGACAGAGTTAGTGTTCGGTGGGGACAGAGTTTCAGTTTTACGAGGTGAAAAGGTTCTGGAGACGGATGGTGGGGACGGCTGCACAATGCTGTGAATGTGTTTACCATCCCTGAACTGGACCCTGAGAAATGGCTCAATGGTGGCTTTTATGTTATACGAGATTTATCGTGATAAGGAAGCGAGCACCAGAGTTATTCTCTGCTGCGCTGGGCTGTGCGTGCTCCCTATAGGGGCTGGAAGGGTGGGCTCCTTGTTGATTTACCACAGCAGGTGGCATGTGGGACTCCCACCCGCTCCAAGGGAGGAAATGATGAAAGGTGAGACCCAGGGTCAAAAAGAGAGAATTGGCCTGGACAGTGACACGAACCACCTCGGGGGGGAGGGGGGGGCAGGCAGAAAAACAGGCTTTCCAACCTCACGTGTGCTGGAGACATTCTCGGGTGGCGTCGGCGTGTCCCGAACTAGACCCTCAGGACTCGCGTCCCTGCTTATTCGGCACTGCTTATGCGGCACGCTCGGGGTTCACGTCAGAACTGGTTCCAGAAATTTCTGACCATTGGAAACCACTGACTCAAAGGAAGAGACAGAATTTCAGGCAAACACAGTGAGAGATTTGGAGGTGGGGTCCCCAGACCCCAGACTACACCTGCACAGTGGCGGGTGTTCTGGGTGGCGGGTGGAACCCGAGGAAGACAACTCCTGGGGTTTCAAGCGCGGTGGGCCCACAGGAGTGGAGGCTGGAGTCCGCTGTGGCAGCCCAAGGCAGGGGGACAGTTCTCGTAACCAGGGATAGCTCACTGGGCAACTGTGTTCAGCAGGGCCAGGATCCAGAATCAGGAAGCAATGTTGTAGAGGTCTCTGAGCAGTCAAATTAAATATTACAAAGTTAATGCACTAACTCTTGTGCTTTTTGCTGGTAATAGAGCCCTTGGGCTCTCACTTACAACCTACTCACTCATACAGATGATTCAGGCAAGCCTGGCTATGTGATTTCTCGGCTCATGGTCTATCAGAAATTGAAGAAAGCTCAGAGGAGGAGGACAGGGGGCTGGCTGAGGCAGGTGAAGACAGCACTGGGGCCCTGACAGCAAAGGAGGGGCATGAGGCATTGCATGGGAATAAAATAATAAAACAGCTTTGCAGCCACGGGCAAATAATATCATGTACCTAGTGTGAGGGGTCCAAGAGAAAATCCAAAATGGTGCCCGCAGTGTTTGGTCCCATAATGGAATGAAATTTCCTTCTCTGACAGAGATTAAGGACATTTGCTCCTCTGGAGGGTATTCCTACCTATCGGTGCCTGTCTCTGGAGGACAGGCTGAGGGGAAAGATGAGCGCTGAGATCAGTTCTACTTCCGGGACCCCATGTGTAAGGAGCTGGAAATTGCTGTTTCCCCATCGTATGAGTTTCCTAGCAGCCGCTGTAACAAGTGTCATCAACTGGGTGGCTGAAAACAATGGGAATTTACTCTCCCCTGGTCTGGAGCTACAAGTCCAAAATCAAGGTGTCTGCTGGACCTCCCTCCCTCTGAAGGCTCTGGGAGGACCCTTCCCGGCTCACAGCCTCCAGTGGTTCCTGGTGTCCCTTGGCTTTCCTTGGCTTGCACATGCTTCACTCCAGTCCCTGCCTCCTTCTTCACATGGCATTACCTCTGTGTCCAGATGTCCTCCTTCTCATAAGGACACTAGACACTGGAGTAGGGCCCACTGTCCTCCAGTATGACTTCATCATAACCATTGCGTCTGCAAAGATCCTATGTGCACACGCTGAGGTTCTGGGTGCAGTGGATTTGGGGCATACCATGTGATCCAGTACAACCACCCTTTACCCATCCCCTTTGTCCCTCCTTCCCGCCTGCTCCCCGCTTTTACTTTGGAGATCCATCCAGTTCCACTGACTTCCTGCTTCTCAGGTGTGTTCAGCCAACCAGAGCACAGCCAGCGTGGGGGGAAACAGCTCCGTCATCCTCAGGTGAGGGCAAGGAAGCACCAGGGGCAAGTCAGCCTGGGAACCGATAGTTGTTGGTTGGGCTGGAGCCAGCCGCTAGACTCCCAGACACCCCATGCGGGTGGTCTTCAATGCGCCCAGTGCCCACCATAGCCGCACCAGAGGTGCAGTCGGCCCCCTTCCCATTTTGCTGGCTCCATTTGGGTTCCCTTTACAACCCGAAGTGTCTTAAGGCTCACCTCCTTAGGCCTGTTGATGGCTGACCCATCTCTCTTCCAAATCAGGCAAATAAATAAAGGAAACAAAACCTTTTCTGCTTTGGGAAGAAGTTAAAAAGGCACTTGGTTGTATGGCCAACCCAACTGTCATTTGTTCATCACCCAAGAGGGCTGGGCCAGTGAACTACAGAGCCCAGGACCTTTTGGACAATGGAGGATTCCTACCTGTGTGCAGAAGGCTGGTAACAGTCTCAGTAATGAAGGAGTTTTACTGGGAATACAAGATGTGTGAGACCCCTTGACAAGCCCTAGGCCCAGGAAGTCTTGAAAAAGTGAACAAAACGAAAGTAATCCAAATATGGTCTGACGTAGAGAGAGGAGACATCCCTCAACAGGGCACATCCTAAAACAAGTCTACAGTAGTTCTGGGGGTATAAACGTATGGATATAATATGATAGACAGCTATGGTGATCATAATCATAAGTCACTAAAAATCATGAGAGGCCATGTGCCTCTAGAATATAAGCATCTATTATTTTTTGAAAAAAATCATAAAAATTTTAACAGGTGAATATTTCAGTTATCTGAAAAATGTATTCTTAGAATGCTTCTTGACAATGTCAGATAAATTAAGAATTACTTAATAGCACCTCTGTAAATATATGCATTTGTTTGAGAGCGGAGAGGAATCCATTTGTGGTGTTTCAAATAAAGAACATATGTTCTCTGAGATCTCTATTCGATGCTCGAATGCCTATTTATTTTTCCTATTTCTCCTATAAAGAAATAAGAATTGTCTGAAGAAACAAAGACTGCTTATTGCTAACATGCAAGTTTGCATGACTGTCTAGATGAAGTTTTCCTCACTAATTACGATTCTTTACTCCTAGGTATATATCCAAGGGAAACGAAGACAGGCGTGTGTCCCAAAAGGACTTGTACACAAATGTTCACGGTGGCATTAGTCATAATAGCCCCAAAGTGGAAACAACCCAAATGTCTGTCAATGGATGAACGGAGAAGCAAACTGTGTTATACCTGTACAATGGGCTATTATTTGGCAATACAAAGGCTTGAAGTATGACACGTGCGACACTGTGGATGAACCTTGAAAACATTGCGCCGAGTGACCATATGTTGGAGGATTACACTTACATGAAAGGTCCTGAACAAGTGAGTCCAGAGAGAGAGAGAGCGGGTGAGTGGGGGCTGGGTTGGGGTGACGCAATGGGCCTGGTGCAGACAGGAACAGGGTTTCTTTTAGAAGGGACAAAAATGTCCTAAAATTAGATACAGAGGATGTTTGCACAATCCTGTGAATATATTAAAAACCATTGAATGGTATACTTTAAGTGGGAGAATTCAATGGAATGTGCATTATAAGTCAAGGAAGCTGTTACACACACACAATTCTTACCCACAAAGAGCTCCGAATCACTGCATTCAAGATATTTCCATGTCATTCTTCTGATAATTATCAAAATAATTAGATCTGGGACTCTGGCAATTTAGGTTTTTTCCCCCTTTTTTTACAAGTTCAGACAGCAATTTCTGCTATTGTTAGAATAGAAAAGTATTTCTAGTTTCCAAAACAGTCTTGCTCAAAGTCATCCTGAGGTGTGAACAGCCTTCCTGAGGCATGAATAGTCATCCTGAGGTATGAACAGCCATCCTGAATTGTGAACAGTCTTCCTGAGGTGTGAACAGTCTTCCTGAGGCATGAATTGTCATCCCGAGGTATAAACAGCCATCGTGAGGTCTGAACAGCCATCGTGAGGTGTGAACAGCCTTCCTGAGGTATGAGTAGTCATCCTGAGGTATGAACAGTCATCTTGAGATGTTAACAGCCATCCTGAGGTATTAACAGCCATCCTGAGATGTGAACAGCCCTCCCTCCTGAAGTATGAACAGCCCTCCTGAGGTATAAACAGTTTTCCTGAGGTATGAACAGTCATCCTGAGATGTGAACAGCCATCCTGAGGTACGAACAGCCATCTTGAGGTATGAACAGCCCTTCCGAGGTATGAACAGTCTTCCTGAGGTATGAAGAGTCATCCTGAGATGTGAATAGCCATCCTGAGGTATGAACAGCCCTCCTGAGGTGTAAACAGTCTTCCTGAGATGCGAACAGCCATCCTGAGGTGTGAACAGTCTTCCTGATGTATGAACAGTCATCCTGAGGTGTGAATAGTCATCATGAGGTGTGAACAGCCTTCCTGAGGTATGAACCTTAAATGACAGATTCCTTTGTTTCTTCCACCTTTCTCTGCTGACTTCTTATCCTCACCCACAGTTATAAAAAGTATGCTATTATACTGACAGCCCTTTTTAAATTATCCTAAATTAGGAAATTTAGGGCACTGTGGGACTATGATATTGACATTGTTAAATGGGTACTGATGGGTAGGTGGATATAGTAACTGTGAATATTTTAGATATCAGGTAGCAAAGATCCCTTGCTTTCAAATTTCATGAACGCAAAATTTTCTTTAACTTTTAGTAGTTTGGATACTAATTGTAAAAATTGAGAGAGGAAAACATCTCCATTATGTAAGAGTCACATTACCACAAATTGCTTCTTTGAACTATTTATGGTGAAAAGAACATTTGGTCACATACAACTCATAGATGAGTTGCCCAAGAAGACAAACTGTGGGATCCCCTGTTCCAACCACAAAACTCCAGGGCATGGGAATAGAATGCTTGTTTCTGAGCAACGCTTCCACTCTGTCACCATCCCCACCCTTGTACCCGGAAGGACGTGGGCCTGCATCATGGGGCTGGCTTTAGAACTAAACGAACTAGGGTACATGAGTTTCTTGGGACAGCGTCTGGGATACAAGAGCGCTCAGTACTTCAGCTGCTGTTGTCATGGTCACCATCACTGTCATTGTTATTATTTACCCGCTCACTGAATAACTCTTACAGTAGTAATGACTTATCAGAATGAGTCTCCTGACCATCCCTGGCTTGTCCGAGTTTTGCATCTGCCCGGCAGGTGGACCCGTCCCTAGTCGGGAATGAAATGCCCAGGTTGGGTCTCGGGTCCGCGCCGGAGCCTGGGGCGACAGCACCAGTTCTACCAGAACAGGGCCAGGAGGATGAATTCCCCGCGTGGCATCAGGGGCAGTTGTTGGCAGCAGGCAGGTGACGTTGGGTGGCCCCAGTCAACACATGTCTGCTGCACATTCCATCCAAAGACATGCCTCTGGCAGGGAGGCTGGTCCGGGCGGGGCGGTGGGGCTGTGGCACCTGTTGTCCTGGGAGACCGGGCCCGAGGCCGCGTGTGCTGGCAGCTGTATCTTACGAGAGAACTACGAGAACGGAACTGCCGAGAGCTGATGTGCGTGAGCCCCACCGCGAGCTCTCCCTCAGGTCATCTATCTGTGCACCCCGCCTTCATATCCAGACACCGTTCCAGGCACTGGAGAGGCCGGTGCGGGTCTTCAGGCCAGGACCCGGCCTCGTCCCCAGCTCAGCGCCCGCAGCAGGGATTGGGTCTGGGGGCTGAGTTGCCGAGCTCTCTCTCAGGTGCCCGCCGGCCTCTCTCGGCCTCCTGAAGAAACGTGCTTCCTCCTGACCACGTTTGCAGCCTTGCCAGTGGTCACTGGTCTTACAGGTAAAGTCCCCGGCCGGCTGCTGGGGAGCCCTGCCAGGTGCGGAAGGGCGAGGCTCGTCTTGGAGGGGAGAGCTTAGAGAGGGCTCTGTGTTTCCCAGAAGACACCCAGTCGTATTTCCATATATTAAATTGTTTCTCTGGTGTTCTTAGGCCCTCACCATGCCCTCGGACCCTTGGCAAATTCGCTTAGTCTTGTCTGTCTTGTTTATGTAACGAACGACCTGTCCTGTCTTTTGGTGGTGTGGGTGGTGGCTGTGAGCACGTTGTGATAACTTACAGGGCTCTGGGCACTTGTGTCAGGAGCCCGGAGAGGCCTGCTGCTCAGAGAGGGGCACAGGGCTGTGGGCAGTCCTGACCTTCTTTGGATTTCCTCTTTGCTTTAGGAGGGTCAGGTGATCTTATGGAGCTGTCCTATTGGCTGCTATAAAAGCCCAGCTCACCATCTTTATAGATAAGGAGCTCAGGGGACAGTATTGTGGGGCATATTATGCCCCCAGCAAACAGTGTTCATGTCTTAACCCCGGTGCTTGTGTATATGACTTGGAAATAGGGTCCCTGCAGATGTAATCAAGGTAAGAGGAGGTCATGCTGGAGTAGGGTGGGCCCTGATCCAGTGACTAGTATCCCTGTAAGAAGAGAGAAATTCATACACGCACACACATGCACACACATGCACACACACACACATGCACCCACATGCACATACACACAGGAGCCCTGGGGGCCAGGGCTCTCACACCTGGGGCCTTGGGCGAGACTTCTCCGTGTGACTCCTCGCAGCCGCCATGGTTCTCTGTAGCCTGGGAAGACAACCAAAGGTGATGAGTCACTCACAGCGTTTCCACGGAGGGGAGCCCCCGTGACTTCCGCGCCTTCAAATCGTAAAGACAAGCAAAAGTGCTCTTTAGAATTAACTTCCCCTGAGCAAGCAAATAAATGCGTTTTCACACTTTCAACGGCCTCTCGAGGATCAGCTGCTTCAAACCTGCGGACTCCCCAGACATGGCTCTGTGAGGCCGTGAACTTGCACATGCAAATAGCCACAGAGACCCTGGTGGGGGCGGGGGGCTCGTTTCTGGATAGTCCTGTGTGTAGGAGACACACCCTAATTTAGGCCTTGGCAGGATGATGGTTTTTCTTTCACCTTGGATTACTTGGATATTTTTCAAAAATGTAAGTAGCATATGTTTTCAAAGCTAATAAAAAGATTTTACATTTCAGTTGAGAGCTTAGCGATACAAACGCGAGGTTCCAAGCTCACTGGAAGCTTGAGATGTCCCCGCCCCTTCCCCAGGGGACAGGGGTGGGAAGAAAGCCGTGGAAACCCCATTCCGCTTCCAGAACCATTCCAAGTAATGAGGAGAGGCCACGGCATCGGAGGGAATTTTGGCAAAACTAGTGGGAAACGTTCCTTTGAACACACAGCATTTCTACAGAGGGTGGTCCCCGCCCTGTCCCCACCCGACCCTGCTTTTAGCATGAACCTTTTCGTAATTGGAAATCCTGATGGTGAACAAAATTTATAATGACATTCAAAGGCTAGAGGAGTTGAAAATGCGGACAAAGCCTCAAGCTGACAAAGAATAACAGCTCATCATTTCCCTGTTTCGCTGAGGTTTAGTGAGGAGGGCGGCTCGAAAACATCCAGGGAGGGTTGCTTTGTCTGGAGAGGAGCCTGAGGAGCTGACAGCCCCTTTCCGGAATATGCAGAGGTGGACGAAGGCAGAAGCTGTCTATCCTTCCGCCATCTGCCCCACGACACCGGGAGGCCGGGGCCCGGGGCCTGCGGTTCCCTGCTCGTGGGTACCTGGAGGGGCTGGCGGATCCCCAGGGAGCCCCACTGTGAGGGCAGGAGCCCTGGGCTCCGAGGGGCACCTTCTGCTCCCCGGGGGCTCCTGGGGGCTCACACTGGGGCCGAGGGTCCGCACGCGTGTCTCCCAGCAGCCTGTGACCCACACTCTTTGCCAAGTGCCAGCTTTATCCTCCCACAGCCCTGGTTTGGGGGCTTCTTCTCCCCCGGGCATCTTCTGGGCTTTTCTCATGACGCTCAGTTTGTGGGAGAGTAAAATGAATGGCGGGCAGGGGAGCAGGACGTCCAAGGTTCAAGTGAATGGAACAACTAAACCTGCAGAGAACTCTCGGCCACGTGCAGACTCCGCTGGAGCCTGATGTGACACCTGTGTCTGGGGTATTGACCTCCCACGTGCCACACGGCGGCCACGGTGCTCAGGACTCCATAGAGACGGACTCGTTTTCTGCTCCCAGGATGAAGGCAAGTGCTGGTGTTAGGTGGTGCACAAACAGGAAACATCGCTCACCCAGAACAGACGCCCAGGATGGCTAATTGACTCCGCTCGGCAGCTTATGACGCTGACAGAAAGCGAAACGAAACATATCCGCGTGAGTGTGAACAAGAGCCTCCCGCGCCCGTGCACGAGTCCAGACAGGCCAGCGTGCACGCACGCAGAGTCAACACCGACGGTCCCCTGAGCTCCCCTCGCCCCAAACACTCACGCCATCTTGAGCCCAGTCAGGTCCGTATCTGGGAACCCTGTGTTTTTCTGCCCTCGGACACACATGCTTCTCCAAACCGCGGCTTTCACTGCCCCCTCCTATCTCCACACCCTCCTCCCCAGTCCCGTAGCTCGTTGTCACCACTGTTTTCTCGGGTTGGTGTGAATACCAGGCTGGAAAGGAAGTGACCTGGGACCCAAAGAGAGCATCTCAGTTTAAATAGAGAGCTCTCTTCGCCGAGCCATATCCCATCCCACGGCAAGGAAATGGAGAAGGGAGGGCACATTGTGGCTGGGGACAAACCAAGGAGCCTATTACTGCCAGATGTGGTGGTGAGTTCATACACCTTGAACCACATCCTGGAGAAGCCAGCAACCCAGGAATGCCAACGGGCACAGGTGCAAAAGTCCCAAGAAGAGCCTGCTCTCTCTGGCCACAGGGACCCCCTAGCAGGACAGAGTACTTTGACACAGTCACGGACCTATCCTGTCCAAACGCAAGGAGAAATGCATGGCCTCACCCCTACCCCACCAGCAAGGCCAAGACCAGAAAGTTCACCACCATCTAGAGGGAAGAAGGTGGTCAGGGGATGTGCGCAATTTCCCGACCTTGGTCGGCCTTGCAAACCTCTTGCACAGTGATGTCTAATCTCAATCCTGGGAGAGGTTCTTTTTTTCTTTTTAATCATACCATCCCTGTTGTATGATGCATAATGAAGGAGGAATTTTAACTTTAAAAAGTGGTTTTTGATCAGTATGTCATTAGCGATTGCACTCGAACGTTCATTTTGACACAAATGATCATCGTTCGTACATCTGAAGACACACTTCAGCTGTCCCCATGGAGAAAGTGATGTTCCCCATTTAATTCATTTCAAAATGATTATCTGATAAAAGCATGTTTTGTTGACAAACACGTTTTTAAATGAAATACCATATCCTGTTTGGTTTTGGCTCATCAAACGTACTAAAATATAGATGGGCAATTAGCTTCGTGTTATAGTAACAAAAACAGACAAAAAGCACAGTTATGGTCTATTTGGAATTCTTGCATATTGTTCTTTAAAAACCAACTGATTTGTTTTTATAATATTTATGTTTTTACGTGGTTACTAAATGTCACATTTAGTTAATATGCTTTCAGAGATGTCGTAGGAAATCACTCTCTCTTAAATGGAAACTAATTATGCCATTATTTCATTCTTTGATAGAAAAAATGAAATGCTATTACCACTTAGCGATGTGAACCCCCTTACGGGGACGTATGATGGTGACGCATCGTGGCTTGTAGGTCTTTCATTCTGCAATGTTTGGGGTCTCCTCTGCTTCTTGAATCTACAGATTTCCACCTTTTGCTAAATTTGGGAACTTTTCATCCCTGTTTGTCTGAACACTTCTTCAGCCTCCCCTCTCCCCGCCACCTCCCTGCCCCCGCCCCCACCCCCACCCCAGGGCCGTGACAGGAATGTGATGTCTTGTTCTGGCCTCAGGTCCCTGACGTTCTGATCTGGCTGCTCCTTCACTCCAGTCTACTTCCTCTCTGCTGCTCAGACTGGGTGACTTCTGTCACCCCACCTTCAAGTACACTGGTTCTTTCTCTGTCCTCTCCGTTCTGATGCCGAGGCCCCACTGAGTCTTTCATTTGGATAATCACATTTTTCAGTTCCAAAATCCTGACGTGGCTCTTCGTCGTGTCTTCTCTTTCTTTGCCGAGAGTTTCTTTTTTCTCATTTGTCTCAAGTGTGTTTGTAATTGTTCGTTGATCCAGGGTGGTTTTTGGTTTTGTTGTTGTTGTTGTTGTTGTTTGTTTTTGTTTTTGTTTTGATGGCTGCTTAAAAAAATCCTTGCCAGATAATTCTAACATCTCTGTCATCTTGGTATCATACATCTTGGGTGTATTTTCTCATTCAAACGGAGATTTTCCTGGTTGTTGGTATGATGAGTAACTTTTTTAATGATAACCTGGCTTTCTGACTATTCTGTTATGGGGTTCTGGGTCTCATTTGCAATTTCTGCATCAGCAGCCCGTCTTTGACTTGTAGTCTCCTCACTGGCCGTTTGCCTTTACTGTTTCGACAAACTGAGTTAGCCAGGCTCTCGTCACTGCCAGGTGCACATCGTGATGGTACCAACTCTGCTGGGCCTCCCCTGACCACCTTCTTCCCACTAGGTGATGGTGAACATTCTGGTCTTGGCCTTGCTGGTGGGATAGGGGTGAGGCCATGCATTTCTCCTTGCGTTTGGACAGGATAGGTCCGTGACTGTGTCAAAGTACTCTGTCCTGCTAGGGGGTCCCTGTGGCCAGAGAGAGCAGGCTCTTCTTGGGACTTTTGCACCTGTGCCCGTTGGCATTCCTGGGTTGCTGGCTTCTCCAGGATGTGGTTCAAGGTGTATGAACTCACCACCACATCTAGCTGGTCTGGCTTTTCTCTTTGCCTTTCGGAGTCTTTCTGTGTTTGTTTCACATATAAGGTCCAGAGATTTTACTGTACTTACTGGGACTAATCGGGAGATGCGTGTCCACTCTGTCCTAGCCCCAAATTGGAAGTGTTTTCTGGACTGTGTTCTATCATTTTCTTAGACCTTGTCGAAAGTTGTTCTTTCTCCGTAGTCCCATTTTTCCGAGCGTGGCAAACCCTGTTGGGAGGGCTTCTGTACCAGGGCACACCAGCATGAACTTGGCCTTGGGAATTAGAGGCATTCACATTTCACTCCAGCCCTGTGACTTCGGTGCTGTGTGATCTGGGCAAACGACTGACCATATCCAGCTGCTTCCTCTGTGAGACAAGCATAACACTCCTTGTCCTGCGGGGTTAGAGCCCTTGCGACAAAGCTCGGTGCCTGGAACTGGAGAGGCCCAGGACCTGGCGGCTAGTATTGTCAGCACTTTTGCTTTTGTCGCCAAACTTCAGTTTGATAGCAGGTCTGAAAAAAAAAAAAAAAAGAGCACACACGTTATATTCAAAGGACAGTCACTTGTGATTTAACATCCCTAGTACACACATGCAGCCAGTGCCACTGTCCTAGGCGTAGCAGGCCAGCCTGGGCAGCACGGGCGTGGCGGGATTTAACAGTGGACTGTGGCAGCCCTCTGTCTCCTTCTAGCTCTAGCTGCTCTGCACATTCCAGAAGCTTCCCTTTGGGACTGGAGCCTCGTGGAGGCACAGCATTGACCAAGGGAAGTGTGGTCTTCGTTTCACATCAAGTTTCTTGTAAAACGCAACACACGCAAAGGAGCAAAACCTTGTCCAGGGGTGGTCTCCTGCCGGGGCCCCCAGAATACGCCCACAGGTGTCGTGTCCATCCATCGCTCCCCTGCCCAGCCTGGAGGACGCCTACAGGGGCTCTACCTGAGAGAGCACGGAAAACCCTGGTGTGCGCTCCAAGCCCTGGTGGTGGCTTACCTACCCCGCTGGCTCCATATCCCAAGGGCACATATGTGCCCGTGGGTACACACGACACACGGGGAGCCCCTGCACTGGAAGAGATGGGGAAAGGGCTCCAGGCTGGTGCTGAACTGCCTTCTCCTGGTGCTTCTGTGCTCGTCTCCTCTGTGCTTTCTCCCGGCCGGCAGCCTGCACCACGCCTGTAATTCCATCACCACCAGATTATAAGCCATGGGCACATGTCAGCCTCTGTCCCCAAGTTCAGATCTTAAACGCCTTGTGTTCAGGCACCACTTTAGTGGTTCAGAGTCATTCAAAGGCAGTCAATCTGTCCCGCTGAAATTGGACCTGGCTGGGCGTTCTCCTGTGCAGAATAAAAGCCAAAAGTAACAGGTTTGAATGTCCTTAATGTTTATGTCTGTCTTCTCTAAAAATGCCTTTTAATTTTCTCTGAAACCTGTTGCCCTTTTTTCATTAGAAGTGAAAGCAGCTGTACTATGCGATCTACACCGAATACCATATGTAATTATATTTCGTTGGACATATTAATCGTTCACGTGAATAAGTTTGAGAGACGTTAAAGAACGAACATTTCCCTTGTGTTCTTGAATTTTAGCTAACAGAGTTCCTTTTGGCTTCTTACCAGCTGTGTGCTCTTGGGCAAGTTGCTTTGTTTCTCAGGGGCCTCAGAGGCCCCACTGGTGATGTGGGGAGGATAAGAGTCCCTGGGTCAGAGGGTCGTCATCTGGGTCACGTGAATTACAGGACTCCCGTGCTTGGAACATTGCGTGGTGGGTAGAAAGTTCGGTTAATGCTAGCCATTCTTTCACCGGGATGAAGTTCCTCTCCAGCTCTCACTCTGCTCCTCGCCTTGCTTCCTCCTCATGTGACATCGATCAGCGGCTCCATCTGGACATGGAGGCCCCTCTGGACTCGGGTAGGAAACAAATAGCCTCATGGAAACTGGTGACCTCGCGGGGCCCTGGGACCCTCGCTGCTCCTGCTGTCCGGGGGGAGTCTTGCTAGGGTTTTGCTCTTTAAATTCCATCTCCTTTTATATATGTGTGTCGTTCGTCGTTCACATTAGGAAGATTGCCTAAATGGGAATTGTGTCTAAATATGCTATTTATACGAACCAAGGGATGATACTCTTTAATACTCTGCAATGGTTCTCTTTCTGTTAGCTAATTCCCTGGTAACCACAGTGCTTGACCCCCAGGCCCCAGCCCTTTGCAGCCTTGAGACTTGGAGCGAGGCCTTGAAAAAAAAATAGAGTTTCCCTCTCAGAAACGTCTGTCGGCTCCTTCCTAGTGTCTTCTGCCCTCCGAGCTGATGGCCGATTGATCATCCAGTGATTCGTCCCAGCATCGTCCCAGATATTGATTCCAAGATGAGCAGTCTGTAATTAGGTGTGAGGTCATCCCTTTCATAAGATGGTCAGACTCTTCTGCCAACCCTCAGGAGATCCTGTCTGTCCCCCGGGACTTCCCACGGGATGGCTCACGTCCCCTAGTGACGCCCGCCAGTGCCTGGAGTGGCCCAGAGTATACAGCACCAGGCTCCCCGAAGAAGAGCATCCTCTCCAAGGGGACACTCGATGATTCACTTTCCCCTGGGCATCTCACAGTTGTGTTGACAGAAGTTTTCTTTAGCAAAAATAATAAGCCCAAACATTAAAACAATTACTCTGTTCTTTGGCTTTCCTCTTTAGGGAATGGCATTTTCTTTTATTTTTGCTTTCACCTAATGTCATTGAAAAATGTTAATATTTCTTATTTTTCCCGTGCCGTGGCCCCTCACGAAGCTCGTTGCTGTGTAACTCTGTTCACGAAGACCCGTCTTGACGATCTGGGTGGATCCTGACTGTTGGCGGCTGCAATTTTAACACTCGGTTGGGTGTGGCTGTTCTCGCAAACGCAGCAGGTCCACGGATACAGGCGTCTAAGTCCTGGTCCCCAGCGGGAACCCCCCTCTCGGCTGTGTCTTTGTCGTTGAGCAGTGAGTCCACATTTTGCAGCAAAGTCGTGCGTCCTCTTCGTCCATCACCTCTCTCTTATTGTCGTCTTGGTGAGCTTCGTTCTCTCCCCCTGCCAGCGGGGAGGGTCACCCACACCAGATTTGGACCAGCTGGGAGCAGGTGAGGGAGGGGTTCCCACGGTCAGGGGCTTTTTCTAGTATCTCCTGCCTGGAGCCCACTCCCCATGCCAAGCCTTTGTTTACCACATTCAGAGAAACCGCTGATCATTTTCTCCACTGCATGAACCTTCACTCTCCTGCCGGCCGGCCGGCCGGCCTAGGTCCTCACCTGCTGGGCAGCACGCCGCCGGAGGGGCCCCTCCCGGGGGTTCCTGCAGCTGGGCTGCCTCTCCCTGTCAATCCTCATCCGCAGAGACTCGTCTGCCACCGCTCCGTCTGCTCCTGCCTTCCCCACACTTGTCGAAATACCTCACCTGCTGCTGTCTTCTCCCCCTTTATCTTTGTTACTGTGAATAAAACTCTTCGAATTCTTCTGCAGGGGTTTCAGGAAAAAGAAGGAACACGCATCCGGTCAGCCCACCATGTGAAACGGAACATATGCTTGCTTTTCTAAGGTTCTTTTTCTTTGCTTTTCCTTCCTCTTCTGTCTCCCCTGTAAATATTGCCTCTGGGTGTGTTGTGACTGATTCCTCCAAGCCATCTACCAAGGAGGGATTTATCTGTAAACCTCCCTCTGTTCCTTCCTGCCGAGGATCAGATTAGTTACAGCCTCTGTCTGATTTGACTCCTCCAACATTCTGGAAGAGGAAATCCCGTCTCCCGTGTAGGCCACAAGGCTATTTGGTGGTCTGTGGTCAGCTGAATTGTTTTTCCAGAAGGTAACGGAGTTAAACGCCCCATCGTCACGGGATGGAACTGGGAGCTTGGGCGACTCGACCAAAAAGGCCACCTCTTCTTCATGTGGTGCCTGTAAATGGACCCCACCGAGACAGCCCTGGGGCTTAATCTCTTTTGCCTTAGCACGTCTGGTTAACGGCTTCGGACTTCCTGAGAGATTTAACTCGGTGGAGCTTGGCGTTTATCCCCACGGAGGCAGACCCTTCCTGCCGGGACCGTGCCGTGAGACAACGTGCAGCATTTTCTCCCCGGCCGAGAGAGAACGGAATCCCTCATCCACGCGAGGAAGCTTTTGTGACCTTGAAATTGTTCGGGTCTGGTCTTTGGAGAAACCTACTGCAGGGAGGGGAAGAGGGAAAAAAAAGCAGCGATGGCTTCCCTGCAATACACGGTATTTTTGTGCAAGTTTCCCAACATTATTTTCTCTCCCAAGGAACAAGGAGGTCCCCGCTAACCCCCCAAAGAGTCTGCCCGCGGTCCTCTCTTGATGTCCTTGTAGACAACGCGCCCCGTTGTGTCGCGACTATCCTACCTCCGTCCTTGCTTGCAGGACTTAGGAGTACAGCGTGCTCCGAAGTACTATGAACAGCGATTACCATCACTTCCCATTTTAGCCTCACTCCTCAGACTCTCCAGCGACCGTGATTCACCGGCTGCGTCTCTGCGGAGCCAGGAGGGCACAGCCTCACCCTTTGAGAGTCAACGAAGGCCGCGGGGAGGCCGGCGATCGGACCCAGGCCACGGCCGGTCGGGCCAGAACGTCCCAGCCCGACACCGCGGACAGTAAATAGCAACACCACTCAGACAGAGAAATCCTAGAAACGTTGAAAGAAAGGGGCCGTATGAGAGAGACTTCTACCCTTTTGGAATCGAAAACTAATCATAACTTCCATTGCCTAAATTTAGAACATATTTGAAAGAGCAGTTGACATATATTTTTATACAAATGTGTCGATCTGTGTTATCCTATGACACTTATTTTGTGTTCCGTTCAGTCATAACGTTGTTAGAATATCACTGGCTTAATCTGCAGTGAGAACTGGGCAGTGCTCAGAGAAGCAGGGGACAAGGGAGATGTCTCAACAGGAGGAGGGTCCACTTCAGGAGTCTCTGGACGGTCTCTGTTCTCCCCGTGGTGGTGAAAAACTGGAACCAACCCGAACGGTCAGCGCCCTGCTGCCCCTTCCCGCTTCCTGCACGCTCAACACTGCAAGAAACACCACCAAAGTCTGATGTGCTTGCAAAACTGCGATCCTAAAAATGATTCAATCACCAACACATGTCCCCTGGCATGAAGGTTTCAGCAGCAGCATGCACGCACGTTTTTAGTAAACAGTTCACTTTTATGCCCAGCGTATAATCAGTTGCTTCCGAAAATATATTGTAAGTAAGCAGATGAGGGAGACAAAGTTTATTTTCCCCAAAGGACTGGTAAAAAATCAAATGTGCTTAGGAGAAATATAGCATACTGCCTTCCCTGGAGCCATTGGTACCATTGTTCTAATCTGGACATCGGAACACCTGGGTATAGATTCTTAAATAAAAGCAATGCCTTTTCCATATCCAGACCTTTCTGTTTTTTGAAACAGAGGTATTTCTGCCGTGCTGGCAAGAGAATATTGACTCTCACACTCATTCCCAGTTTTACTGGTGACGGTCCCTGTCACTGCACTCTGGGGGCTTTCCATGCGGGACGCGGGCGGAACCAGGGCTTCCACGGAGCACAGGGCAGACGCTGCGGCAAAACAGGACATTCAGACCCTGGTGCCCCGTCTCCCTGCTGTGTGATGTGACGCGTGTGGCACAGGCTCTGTATCCCGGTGTTTAATGTGGGATAGAGATAGCCGTGGCCCTTCCCCAGTTGGGGTGTTGTGCGGACGGAGTGACTCCGTGGAAAGTCACTCCGCACGCTAACTGGTTGTCGTTCTTACTTAAGGGGAGATACTGATCTGGCCCAGGTGGTTGGGTCTTTCCCGCTGGGTGTGACCGAAGAGCTGAACTCCCTTCTGCTTCAAAAAGTAGATATTCACTCCATTATTTGGAACATGGTGTCTGCATCCGGGCTTCCTCATCTGATGTGAACAATAGCATTTATTCCCCAAGTGATTTTACTCAGGTATTATGGGCAAGAGGCTTAAAAACACTAATTTACGGATAGGAAGTGACTGTGTCTCCTCAGGGAAGGTCCTTGATAGTTCCTGATGCCATCGGTCAGAGCTGAAATTCTTTTCCTTTTAAAGAAGTTTGGGACTCCAGATGAAAGACATTAAAAAGCTGTCAAGTAGATTTAGTGTTGAGTAGATTCCAACATTCTCCATTAATTGGGTAGCTTCGAACAGCTGAGATCCACATCTCCTCGCAGACAACAACTTGAGAGAAGATGGAGGGAGAAAATGGGTTCCGGAAGGAACGGGACCAGGGACACAGTCCTCCCCGGGGAAGAGCCCGTGGAAGGGGAGTCCAGCCAGACGCCCAACCTCCCTCGTTCCTTTCGCGGGCTTCCTCCCCTCCCCCCAGCCTGTAGCTGACGCCCTCCTGGCAAACCGTGAGGCCGCAAAGCCCCTTCACCGGAGCTCTGGTGGAGCGAGCAGAAGCGCTGAGCCTTCTTGGCCGACACCAGCAGGCCCCGTGGCGGCCCCAGGGGTCATTTACCGAGAGCCGGCTCTCGCGCCTTCTTCTCACCCTGCACAGTTACTGCCCTCCATTTCACAGGTGAGGAACGCGAAGCACCGAGAGGTGAACAGCTTGCCTGCTGTCACAGGGCAAGTGCACCCTGTGAGTCCAGAGTCCCTCCTCTTGGCGGGGGCGTGGGTGAGGCTGCCCTTCCGTTCTCCCGGCGCTCCTTCACCTTCACGCAGTCTGAGTGTCCCCAGGCACCACTACTAAGTCTGCGAAAAGTGAACTTGAACTTGACAGACAAGGTCACTGCCTTCTGGGACAATCAAATCCCAGACAGACAACGATGATATGAGCGGAATGCGCGAGGGCCCCGTCAATAAGAACACAAATTAAAGAACTCCTTGTCTCTGGGGCCCAAGTTCTTTCATCTACAAAATGAAAGCATTGGAACACGTGGGGGTCACCCACCCTTTCTTTATTCACCCATAAAAACGCACGTCTTGAGTATTTTTTATGAGCCAGACCCTGGAGACACCACATTCACCTCAAGGAACCCAGAGTCGTACATACGGAAGATGGACACATCCGATGTGCCGTGGATAATGCTGGTCACTCATCTATTCCCTCGGCGACGATTTGTTAAGTTTCTGTTATGCGTCAGAACAGGCAAAACTGGGGAAATCAGGATATTGGTGAATCCTATTCTGTCAGTATCCTAGCCGTGATATTGTACTATCATCTTGCAAGATGTTACCGTTTGAGAAAACTCAGTGAAAAGTGCCTGGGCCCTTTCTGTATTATTTCCCACAACTGCATGGGAATTACAATGATCTCAACACAAAAAGTTTAAAAGAGGGGCTGCCCAGGGTAGAGTCACATCCATCCTTGTCCCGGGATGTTGTGTGGGAGGATGTAATTTTGGAGCCGATGTGACCGGTGAAGGGACACCAACAGAAATGTAGAAGGGTGACCCAGAATCTGGCGTCACCGAGCTACCTGTCTAACCAACTGTGAACCGTCTCCTTCTTGATTTCTTATTCTGTGGGACAATAACGATTTCTCACTGCTTAAGGCACTTATACCTGGGTATTCTGTTATTTGCGACTGAAATGCTCTAAGTGATACAGTCTTGGAAATCCGAACTGTCTCAGATAAAAGAATTATTGGAACGGGTTTGCCAGATAACGTACGGGTCATCCACTTAACGTTTAAATTTCAGATAAACAATGAATAATACTTTAGTATTAATACGCCTCCAGTATTCCATGGGAAAGATACTAAAAATTATTTGCTGTTTATTTGAAATTCACATTTTACTGGGTGTCCTGTATTTTCATTTGCCAATAAAATAATAATACATATTATATATAATAAATAATAATATAAATAAATAATAACAAAATAAAAATAATATTTTTATTTGCTGGTACCCCTATATTGGAACAGGAATGGATGTATACGGTATCTGAAAATTAGAATTTGTATACGCCTCGTTTGATTCAACTCCTGATGAAGGAGGTGAAAGTCAGGCAGGATTTATCGTTTAAGAAAAATATGTTTTCAGAGCACTGACCTCATACTTGCTGCATGTATCACAATGTTGAAGGTGGAATTCTTCCTATCCCCGCTTCAGCCAAGGCCTCGAGATAACGGGGGTCAGCTACCCCCAGTTCCTCACAGGGAGCAAGTTCTGTGGGAGCCCTGAGAGGAGGGGCTACAAGTCAGTTACATGATGCTTGCCCCCACCAACCTCCTCAGCAAAAGCTACAAATTCACTCTCAAGTCAGAGTAAACTGGGGAAAAGGCCCTTTAATTTCAAGTGAAGTTCGGTACTTTACTGTATGAGGCTGGGCACTTTTGTTTCTGAAATAAGGCTGTTATTACTTCGAGAAGTTCCCAAAAGATCGTGTATAATTCAAGCGAGATCAGAAAACTTACGAGATCAGAAAACTTACGAGGACCGGCCTGAGAATCCATCCACGGGGCAGGAAAGGGATGTCAGAACAGAGAGGGATGTCAGCGTGCAGAGGACAGGGTGGTCTCCTGCTGCGTCCCGGGTGCCCTGCTCTCCGGTGCCCGGCTCTGTGTTCTCCCGCCACCAGGCACTCATCTAAGCCCCTGACAAATCTTTGTGCGTCCAATGCTCTTACAGCCCATTGAGGTATATATCTTATCTCCACTTGACCGAGAAGGAAATCCAGACCGGGAAAGGTTGAGTAAGGCACCCAAGAACACACGTCCATTATGAAGCAGTGCGACTATTTGAACCCAAAAGTTCTGGCTCCAGGACCACCCCTGGTAACCATGGGGCTACGCTGCCTCCTTCACCAAGGGGAGCGAATGCAACCCATGTCACAAAAAAGGCCCTCTGTTTTTAATACCTCACTAATTTTATCATCATCACCACCACCAGCATCAATCCTAAATCCCCACCAAACCCGTCCTGTGCACCAACACGCTTTGCACCATTTGTATCACAGAAATGACGACTTTCCCAAATAATAGTGCCGAGAAGAGCAGTTACCATTTATTGAGTGCCTAATTCGGACGGTACTAAATCGTCTCCTAATCCCATTGAATCCTCTCAGCAAACCTGTGAGAGTTCCTTCTTTCACAGATAAGACAGCTGCAGTTAGGAGAGAGTAAATTATCCGTGGCTCGCAAGGAAAAGATTCGTGTCCACATCTTTCAGACGCGGTGCCTGGCCCTTGCCGTTGGGAGCATGAGGCCTCCCCGACAGGCTTCCGTCTCGAGTACAGAGTCGGGCTAATGGACTTAGCCTGGGCAAGAGGAAATTCCCCCAGGGCACCATGGCAATTGGTGACACTCTCTTGCTGCCCAACCTTTTCCCTCAATATTTCCATTTATTGGGGGATAATGCTTCTGGATTGTAATTTATAGCACAAATATCCTCTTCCTTGCTCCCTGCAAATTTGATTTAAGGAGGGCACCCACCTTACTAATATTTGGATAGTGTGAAGGAGGTCTGCAAATTTGGAAAATGATATAGCCATTACCAGGCAGCCAGCGTGCCCCTCCTGATGCATTGTGGGTCAGCGAGAGCACGGTGTTTTGTAACCATGGAAACAAACTGAGTTTGAGAAGCCTGAGCATCCAGTTTACCATTCAAAGATGGTAAAGGGAAAAAAGCTCTAAAATCACTCAGTGCCTAGGAATTACTTCTAAAATAGCTAGACCTTGATGAAACCAGGTATTCTGGCCGACTCAGGAGACAGGAGAGGTTTCACCTACAGAAGTGTCACCAAGTCAGCCACCAGCTCCTCAGGGAACTGGAGCCACCAGTTCCCCCAACCCCCACCATTGCTCTTGTATTCACTCTGTCTCTCTTTCCAGAAGGACACCCCACTGGTGGATCCCTAGGGAAGAGTCTGCCGTCCTCAGCACCTGCCCCTTTGCGGTCTCCCTACCATTGGAGAAGACATCCCCTAACCTGGGCGTCTCAAGCCAGTCGCCACATCGTCAAAATGGGTAAGGCCAAGAGACTTCCCTAGAAAATGAAGTCTTTCCTTCTTACGCTGATGTCTTCCTGGTGTTCCTGAGATGACTCTTGAGGGTTATGTTTCCAATCATGGTCAAATCCAACAGAGCCTGTGAATCCTTTCTAGCCTGTGCGCCATAAGGAAACAGGGCTGGGGCCACATCTACCTTTGTGTCCATTTCCAAAAATAACTTGGGAAATGTCACTTCTTCTGGTAGCTTTTACAGGCCAAGCGAGCCAAGGCCCTCCTCTGCGTTCCTGACTTTGGCCTTGGAAAGACATGGACTGCATCACTGCTATACTCACAGCCTTGTCTGTTGCCCTGGCTTTCGCTGTATGTCCATCCAGATGAGATCTTTGGGGCAACAGGTAGTTTCTTCAGAGCAACATCTTCTTGGGCGACTTGACTAATCGGCTCAGGGCATGGGGTGCCCAGAAGTACAACATCTCTGTGCCCGGGAGATGGCCAGGAATGAGCGGGCAGGAAGCCCGGAGGAGGAGCACACACGTATGTTTCCTCCCGGACCCAGCAGCCCATCACCCACCTCGCATGGCTCGTCACAGCATCCTCACGGGTGGTGGCATCCAGATCTGACCTGGGCTCCTCCCGCGGCGTGAGCATTGATTGCACGAGCATGTAGCCGAGGAAAGAGCCTGTAATGCCACAATTATTGTTCATTTGTTGCTATGGTGTTTCTGTGGCCTGTTTGGATCCATGAATGTCTTGATTATTTTCAATTCCCATTTCTAGAACGCACTGTTCATCACAAAGTGCTTTGAAACCATCCTCGTGGGCTCTTCCTAACAGACCCACGTTAGTAAGGGCTCTGCCATTTCACAAACGAGCATGAGAAACACGGTGTGCTTTTAATAACGACAATTAGGGAAGGTGAAAGACAAGACACCATAAATGACATTATCATTCGAATAAAGAAACTCGGCTTTCGGTCACATTACATTTGACATCAACTGATGTTCTGAGGTCAAAGGATGTCATTTGGTGTCACTGAGGCTTTGACACCTAGTTGGCGTCACACGGGGGGGAGATGATATTTGAAGAACAAGGTTACTGTTTTTAAAGGGAGAAGCGGTGAGGCTGGAGGAGGAGATCTGCGACGGTTCTGCTTCTCAACTCTTTGGTTCCCAAAGAAACGATGTAGGAAACTAACCAAGTCACAGTCCAATCTTTTATGTATTGGAGCCTATATTCAGAGCAGGCTTACATCACTGTGTAATCAATGCGTAATCATCGCTGTGCATGCATAAATAACATTAAAACAGTGGGATAGCGTGAGCAACTTAAAAAGAGAAAAACGATCTCCTCCTCTGGGGGAAATAAACCACGGTGTCTTCATGCAGCGGAATTCTCTATCGCAGTGAAAATGAAGGACTTAGAGCTACAAATGCCAGCACACGCGGGACACCACAAGCAAACTTGAACTTAAAAGTAGGTTGCCCACAGCACTATACCACTTGTGGAGACTTCAGAAGTGTGCAAGAGGAAGCAATATATGGCTTAAGGATACACCGCTATGTGGGAAAATTATAAAGGACGTCAAGTGAATGATGAACACAAAATTAGGTTGCGGTGACCTCCAGGAGGAGGGGTGACCTCTGGGAAGAACGTATAAAGGCCTCGGCAGTACTGGTCCAATTCTCCTGCTTCAGGGAGCAGCTGGTCTGAGAGCATCTGTAATATTATTCCTGTATCTCATGTGCTCTTTTAAATCTCTTCGTTTGTGTTTATGAGCCATAATTTTGGCCATCAGCTTGGTTTTTTCCGTCTACCCGAGATCCTTGGTTTTTCCCATCATCCAGGAAGGCTGGTCCAGGCCTTGCTCCTGCCAAACAGGCGGGTTAGCTTCCTTCTTCACAGAAAATAACTTGCTGTGGTCAGAGGGTATGCTCTCTACTGTTTTGTATAATAGGATCATAAATTATTTCAAACCCTAATGATTAGGATCAATAACAATGAGTAGAAGCAAGACCAGTGGCTGAATCATCAAATATGTGAGTTTCCATCCGAAATAAAGCAACTGTGAACCAGGATGATGATAATAGTTTTTTAAAATTCACAGCAGAGGGGCACCTGGGTGGCTCAGTCGGTGGAGCATCCGACTTCGGCTCAGGTCATGATCTCACCATTCCTGGGTTCCAGCCCCACGTCGGGCTCTGTGCTGACAGCTCAGAGCCTGGAGCCTGTTTCAGATTCTGTGTCTCCCTCTCTCTCTGCCCCTCCCCCACTCGTGCTCATTCTCACTCTATCTCTCAAAAATAAATTTTAAAAATGTTAAAGATATAAAAATACAATTAAAATTCACAACAGAATGCATTGGCACAAACCATACAAAATAAAGTATATGGTCTATTTCCACTTTCTTCCTTTGTATACTTTTCCCGGAACACAACAAGATCATATTGGAGACTAGCCTACCGCGCCCAGCCCTCTTCAACTCGCAGAGAGAGCTATTTAAAGTCACAAATAGTGCCGTAGAGCCTCGCCTAAGCCCAACTCCCAGAGGTGCCAGCCCGCACCTCCCCACGTCTTCCTGGTCCCTCCGATGCGTTCTGGCTCCTGTCGAGAGGATACACAGGCTCAAGTCTGGAGATCTAACAGATTTGGGAGGTAAGGGATGCTTTCTTTCTAAAGCTAAAATCTACAATCTAAGCCACCTACTACGTCACAACCTCCGTTTGTGGGACAGAATGTTGTTATACCCTGGTGAGCAGGTAGGATTCCTAAGTAGATCCAGTAACAAATAGATTTGTGTGCAAAATGGGATCTGACCTGATTCTAGCACAATATGCGATGGCAGATGCTTGTTTGTGTGTTTCCTCCAAAGGCGCTCCGTTTACCACCACCCTCTTGTAATTCTTCCAGTATTGTTGGGGGAAGGGCAGTCTGTCACGTGAGCATCCTTCTATTAAAACCTTCTAGCCTTTGACTGTCCAGGACAGAAGGTTTGGAATAGGTAGCAGGGGCTCTTTGTACAGGACAAAAGCAAGATGGCAGGCGGTAAGGGCAACCCTAAATCTTCAGAAACAGGAAACGTCTTAACTGCCCTCTTGGCTTCCCAGTAAAATGAGCCACCACTTTCGGTCGGTCTTAGGAAGCAGAATGGCCAGATGGTTTCCAGGAAGTAGGCACACCTCCTCCAGGCAGCCTTCTCTCATGGTCAAACCACCTCGCTCTGGAGCATCAGGGCTTCCTGCCTTGGGACGCCCACAGCCGTCAGAGCAAAGCCACGGTGCCCATCAGTGTTCTGGCTGCAACCAGAGCCACCACCCCTGGCTGACCTCGGCACAAGAAATTCACTGGCATGGTTCTGAGTGGGGGGAGGGTCACAGAAGGCTGCCAGGAACTCTGGAATTCTGGAAGTTCAAAGAGCAGGAAGCGGCACGGCCGTCTCTTTGCCTGCAGAGTCTGGCCGAGATTCTAGCACTGGACAACAATACGGTGACCGGAGCAGACTCACGGTGTCACTTCCTGTCAGTGAGCGGCAGATCCGCGGGGAGCCTCCAGTAGGCGCCTCGCAGGTCTGATGCCCAAGTTCAGACCACAAGAGGCAGAGCGGGGGCGGGTCACGGCATCTCACTGCACTTCACTGACTCCCACTCACACAGCCCACCTCGGGGATTCTGCCAAGACACTAGGGAACAACAAATGCCTGTTGAATCCACTGCTAGATTCTCACACACACACACACACACACACACACACTGTCTCTCTCTCTCTTTGTCCCTGACATTCGCTTCCCAGAGTAACAACAGCTCTAACACAGTGTCGCTCTCCTTATTTCAAACAAACGGTGCACTCACTCCTCCCCGACAGGTGGCAGCCCAAAGCCTGGGCACCGGGGTGCCGCTCCATCCACACTCAGCTTCCGCTCATGTGCGTCCCCACTGTGCCCACGCCTGCGAACCACACCAGGAGCAGCTCCTGGCAAAGTGCACGGCAGACGGACGGAGAGGAGAGCGGGATGAAAATGGGAATCAGCTCCCAAATATCCATATGACTTCAAGGAAGGAGATGCTCACAACTTCTGCTGCTGTCATGAGGCCAGAGCAGATGCTCGTCGCGTCTTCCTACCGTCCTGTTTGGCCTTCGGCCAGCGTCTCAAATGGCGTGAGGTCCTCATACGTGAGGGCTTCCCAGATATTTGCTCTTGAGGGATCTGATGGCTGTCGGTCTGATCTGTAGAGGACTGTATTAGTCAGCACTCTCCACGGAAACAGACCTGATAAGACGTGTGTATATATAGAAAGAGATTTATTTTAAGGAATTGGCTCCCGTAATTGTGGAGGCTGGCAAGTCCCCAATCTAGAGTGGACCACCAGGGTGGAGTCCCAGGGGACAGCTGATGTTTTGGCTCAAGTCCAAAAGCTGTTCTGCTGCAAAATTCCTTCTTTGGAGGCAGTCAGGTGTCCATCAACTGATTGGATGAGGCCCACCTACCCACACTATGAAAGTAATCTCAAAGCTCATGGATTTAAGGATTAACCTCATCCCAAGACACCCTCGCGGAAACATCCAGAATAATGGCTGCTCACATGTCTGGGCTCCATGGCCCAGTCAAGTTGACACGCAAAATTAACCATCTCAAGGGGCATGTTAGCCTGTGAGCAAATTTTACCCGCAGACTGGCTGGCGTAATGGGACGCCTCTCAGGCTGCCTCCCCTAGATCCCCTCCACGTCTCTTCTGTCCTCACGACCTCCTGTCTCTTGTCAAGTGCCAATAACGATTTCTTTCATTCTCCTGTTTGTTTCAGTCTCACAAGAAATGGGAGACGGCCAGCCGGAACTTCTGTCTCCAAATCAGAGGAACCACCGACTTGGCTCCATACTAAATCCCCCAACCGGGAGCATCCGCGAGCATCCATCAGAGTTTCAGGAGTGGGAAGCACAACTACAATAAAAGAAGAAAACACGAGGGGCTCTGGATGGCTTTCGGATGCACCACGGGCCAGGCTATAGTCCCCAGTTACTCAAGCCCGGACAGGTGCTCCTGGGGAGAGACCCCAAGGAGGTGAGGGCAGCCCCTGCTGGCTGAGGTGAGGACAGTTATCTTCAATGACGCGGGTGAGCCTGAGAAAGGCGGGGGAGAGAGGAAATTCTGCCCGGGCCTTGGAGCCTTGTCCTTCGGTGGCAGACGCTGTACTTACTGTTCTTTGGGGACAGATGGGCACCTGATTCCTTCAACGGGCGGGTAATATTCCAGCGTGTGGATATACCACATTTTAGTCGTGTAGTCTACAGGCGGTGGACGTTTGGGCGCTTCCGACTGGGGCTGCCGTGAAGGCCACCAGCGTTTGCCTGGACGTGCGTTCAGTTCCCTCAGGCATTTATCTAGGAGCCGGATGGAGTCTCGTGTTTGACCTCTTGAGTTTCCTTAAGGGAAGGGACTACGTCTCTTCCTTCGGTATTCCCAGCACCTGGAAAAGCCCCACGTAAAATAAACATGGTGTTGAAGCAAAGGGAGGATAATCACGACCCAACGGTCTATGAGGCAGGTGAAATTTTCGTCACCCCCGTGGTTCAAGTGGGCAAAGTGAGTCTCCAAGAGTGAATCATTTGCTAACGCTCACACAAAGAGTAAATGCCAAGGTTGGGGCTTAAATTCGGGTTACCGCCCCCCCCCCAGCCCACCCTCCTGTGCATCTACTGTACTAGGTAGTACCAAGGACTGGAGATCAGCCCTTAGGGTTTGCATCGGTTTCCCGCGGCCACTGAAACAAAGTACCACACCAGAGATTCACTCTCTGGCGGCTCTGGGGGCCAGAACTCCGAAAGCAGGGTGTTGACGGCACTCATTTCTTCCGAGCCCCTGAAGAAGAGTCTGTTCTCCGTCCGTCCGGCCTTCTGGGGGCTCTGGCAGCCCCTGCTGTTCCCTGGCAGCTGGAGGCATCTCCGCCTCCACTCCCACCACCACCTGCCCTCACCCGGGGTCTCTGGATCACTTCTCTTCGTGTAAGAACCCTGGTCATTGGGTGTAGGCCCCTCCCCCAATCCGTTAAGACCTTATTTTGACTAATTACATCCTCAAAAACCCTATTCAAGTAAGATCACATTCTGAGGTTCTGGGTGAACGTGAATTTGGGGGGGGGGAGCAGGGGGGACGCTATTCCAACCAGAACACAGTCACAGACCTGACCGGGGGCCTTGGCCCCTCACCAGCTGTGTGACCCCACCGTCCTCATGCCCCCGCCGCGGTGTGACAGCGCGCCCCACACGGTCCCCGTCGCCCTGACGGAATTTCGACATCGTCCCCATGTACTCCCAAGAGCGTTTAATCTCGGACAACAAACTGTACCGTCTTGTGGGCTCCCCAACACACAGGAAGCCCCCACTAAACGGCAACTTCTGCCGTTAAGAGAAGCAGCAGTCAGTGGTGGGGCCACACGTGTTGGGCAAAGGCTTTCTATAACCTGGGAAGCGAAAGCAGAGCCCACAAAGAGTCCACAGCTGCGGCCGCTAAGTAGCGCAGACCCGTCGTGTGCGGGGGGGGGGGGGGGGGGGGGTGGGGGGTGGGGTGGGAAGGAGGGTAAATGGGGCTCTGGTTAGGGCGGCCACCACCCCCCCAGACTGGGGCACCTCCAGCAACAGCCACGCTAACCACACAGCACCAGGACGTGTCCCCACAACAGGGGTTACAACACGGTGCTGAATCTCGTTCGCCACCTTCTCCCCCCGCTGCCCCCGCCCCCAGCACGACCTGACAGATACTGGACCTCCAAAGTCTGTGGGATTCACGAAAGAGCCGTCGAGATTTCCCAGGTCAAGGTTTACCACACTCAGGAGTGGTAATTCCAGCTCTGAGGGACGGACAGGTGGACTCTCAATGACTTCCATTTCTTTGTAAAGGACGCGGTCGGACCCCTCCACCTGCTCTCAGTGTTCTCCAAACATCTGGCAGCAGATCCAACGGTCTTGTTTCCCAAAAATGCAGTTTCCAGGGCCCCAAGCCAGTTCCACTGGTATGAGCCTCTGGGGTTGAACCCGGGAACCTGATTCTCAGATACCATCCCTTAGGATTCTTGTGTGTTCTCAGAAGCCATAGAAGCTGCTGCCAGGAATTGGGGTCTGATGGGAGGAGCCAGCAGGGAGGTCTATGGCCCCACACAGTTTTTCATTTTTTTTTTAACGTTTATTATATTTGAGAGAGACAGAGAGAGACAGAGCGTGAGTGGGGGAGGGGCAGAGAGAGGGGGAGACACAGAATCCGAGGCAGGTTCCAGGCTCCGAGCTGTCAGCACAGAGCCCGATGCGGGGCTTGAACCCACAAACCGTGAGATCATGGCCTGAGCCGAAGTCGTATCCTTAACCGACTGAGCCACCCAGGCGCCCCTCCACACAGTTTTTATCTACTTCTCACCAAATATAGATTAAAAAACATAATCCTAGGACTCTTGACAATCTTTTATCCCATCTCCTTAAATACGTAACCTAGTGAGGCCTTTGCATGTTCGAATCCGTTACAGGGAAGGTATGACATTTCACTGCAGGTCTAGGACTTTCTATCTAATACGGTTGCCACCGGCCAGATGCAGCCATTTAGATTTAAATGAATCGAAATTAAATGTAACACTCTGCTCCTCAGTGCACTCGCCACACTGGCCACATTGCAAGCGCTCAGGAGCCCCGGTGGGGGGGGGGGCATGGAGTCGCCTTTCATCCCTGAAGAAAGTAGGGCTCTGGAGGAGTGTTTGTGCACCTGGGCTGCACAGGAGAGTCACCTGGGGAGCCTTCCGAACCCCAGTGCCCAGGCTATACCTAGGCCAATTTCATCACCATCTCGGACGGGACTCAGCCATTTCTACAGGGAGCTTGCACCAGGGTCACTGGTGGGATTGTGAAAGCAGAGCTTGCTTGCGGGAGAATCTCCAGTTCAGTCAGTCCAGTAAGTGAGAATTTGCATTTCTAACGAGTTTCCAGGGAGCACACGTGGCAATCCATGCCTCAGAAGAAAGGTAACCCCGAGAGCACCTACCTGTCCAGAGAGCACCACACTGTCCCCTCAGCAGGGCCCCACTCACCCTATGCAGCCGAGTAAGAGGCAGAGCCCTGTTCCTGAACCAAGGCGCTGTGGCCACTAGGAGAAAGGCTTTGGAAGGCATTAGAACTATCCAAGACAGAGACCCAAACTGAGCTTGAAAGGAAATTTCTCTTTTTCTCCCAACTAACTTCCCTCGTTTTTTTTTTCTCTTTCATCCCCATTCCCAAGCCTCTGAGGCTGCTGGCTGTGGCAGCCACTCTCGCCCAGCTTGGCTCCCCATGATGAATGGGAACGAGCCACGGGCCCCTTCCAAATGCTCCTGCCACTGCTGGGCAGGGAAATCCGATTTCAGGAAGCCAGAGCCCCATGAGTAATACTTCAGGCTCACACATTTAGACTTACAAGGAGACAGGCCACCACGGTATGGGACCCAAACAGCCCACAACGGCCTGTGAAGCCAGCCCTGAGCGTCTGCCAATCACACCACCTTGGTTCTGGTGGAGGGATCGTCCTGCAGTGTTAACAGTCAGGACAGGTAAGAGAGTCCATGGCAAAAAAAAGGAAGTTGCTCTCACCTCATGTCAGTCTCTGTGCCTTAAAGACACGAAGGATAATTGCTTCTCTGAGTTGCTTCATTTCACTAACTCCAAATCTTGAATGCTATTTTGAGGGGAAAAAAAAAAACCAATCTCCATTCTTTCTTAGTCTCTCTTTTTTGATTGGTAATATTAGAATACAAAATGAGTAAACTGAATCCTACCACAAGCCAGAAGGAAATGTAACGTGCTTAAGTATATCGCTGTTCCTGTTCGGATTCTGGCAACGCCGGGCAGCGAAGGATCAGCTCGTCTGTCTTGTTCGGATGACTTTCAGGACGGTAACTGTTAAAAACACAAAGAACAAAACTATAAAGCGCAGCAATACTGTCTTTCAGACGTACCAACAGACATGCACGTCAGTGGAGTATTCTTGAATTCACTTTATAGAAGAATGTAACGTGTTTGTAGTCTCTCCGGCATCTCACAGGGATTTACGTTTCACATCAGATGGAATATTGTTGATTCTTTACACACTTGAGAGCGAGCAGGAAGAGATTCCTTTTCCACTGGAAAGGAATCTAGGGATTCCGGGCATCTTGTAGTTCGTTCATCTTTCATTCCCAAGCACTACCGTGACATTTATAAACGTAATCCCCTAATTTGGTGAAGAAACCCGGCCCTCTGGTTCTAAGGTTCTGCCTTCAATGCAACAAAGCTGGCAGGTCCCACCCAAAACAGGGGGGTTTCTGACTCCCCAGACCTTTGACCACCCTTGTTCCCCTGGGCTTCAGCTTTTCACTCAGGAAATTAAAGAGAAGAAAAGGAAAATATTTAAAATTCAATCACAAGTGTGTCTATGCATCATTAAGGACAGACCTTTGTCCTGTTGCTTTCGAAACGTTGTGAATTCTTCTTGAGATTACTGTTGTACTTTGTTCTTCTGGGAAAAAGAAAAAGCTTTAAGCACCCTAAAATGAGGCTTTCACCTGATACTAATTTTCTTCTTAGTTATAAAGGCCATTGTCTGTTTGAACAAAGAGGAATACTAGCTCTTAGTAGCTGTTTACATTATAGGAATGAGGGCACTGAGGGAGGAGGGGAGAGAACCTTCTTCATTAATGAGCCAGGGACGTTGATTACCGCAGACCCACAAGTTCTGAATCGAAAGGGGACACCCAGATTTTTTATTCTTTCCCTGCAACTAAGATACTATTGTTTCTCATCTGTTAAATGCCGAGAACACATTTTAGACCACTCTAGGTTAGTGTTAAAATTTAGATAAACAAGCAGTTGAGAGTCTGATTTAAAAACAACAACAACAACAACAAAGCACCCCAGAGCTCTGGGCCCTCGCATGTCAAGTAACACCACCATCTTGTATGAACTGGAGGCGTCCACACTGAACACATAGGGCCCAGGAGCAAGTTAGCCATGCGGGACTGATTCACCCAAGCAGCCTTGACCATTCGGGGGGTGGCAGCCTCTTACACAAAATAGGCTTTCAATAAATATTTATAGAACAAATGAGTGAATGAATTTCACTTGAATTAAACACGACTCATTTGTACCTGCATAATTCGCTTTCCTTTCAGTGATTTGAAATTTTGCTGACAGTGTCCTTCGGAAAACTTAGAGCAGAGAAGTTTCCAGTGCCTCAAAACTCCCTGGAAACCCCTCCAATCTGAGCAAGCGGCAGAATTCAGCCATACATTCCCAGCCTTAGTCAGAATATTTTTATTTTAAAAAAATGAGCTGAGCCGTCTGTATGAATAAAGAACTGTGATACCACGTGATAGACATTCTCCCAAGCACTGATTTGACTTTAGACCCAATCATGGGTTTGTTTCAAATTCAGAGCACAGGAGACACAGGTCAAGAATGGTTGGTTTTTATTTAATCTTTGGAGAACAAACTCAGAAATGGGAGAGGAAGAGTTACACACGCAGATTAAATAAGAGGCAGGGTCCCGACTTTTAATAGGATTGTTTCTAACTTAACAGATAATCAAAGCATTCAATGAAGGCGTGATTTGTCAGCCAGAGGTTAGTCTATTGTTCCCCCAACCAGCAAAGGGGGTGGTTGCACGGATTCAATTCACGAGGGAATCCGTGTTTACCGTCTGGGAGTCCTAATGGAAAGGCACACAATTTTCAAACTGGGAAAAAATAATAATGCATCTTGCCGCTGAAGCCTGGTGGTACCTTGCTGTATTTCTCTCTTGAATAGAACAGGCTACATTTCAAAGGGCCATTTTCTTCCATGTGGAAATATTTATTCGCTAGCTACCGCAGGGCAGCAGGGAGGTACTAAAGCCTTTCATGTTTAGAGTTTCGGGGGCAAATTGCTTCTGCACACGTTGTCGTGAGTCGGTGGATTCTGCTGTGTTCTCTGCCTCTCCATCGTGACTTCATTAATCTTTTTTTTTTTTTTAATATATAGAGACTTTCATTTATTGCTTCTAGAAAGCCAAGTGCGCTGCAGCGGCTCTCTGCGGCGTCGTTCCTGAGCACCTACGCTATGCTGGGCACTGGCTGGGGCAGAGGCCTCCAAAAGGGCCGCAGAGAGAGGACGGGTCGCCGGCCAGGGCGCCCAGGAGTCGTGAGTCCCAGGCCCACCTCTCCGGGCCACCTCGAGCTGGGAGTGAGTCGGTTTTTCCAGGACACGCACTGACTTAAATCCTTGGCCGACTGAAAATCCCTTCTGTGAGCTCAAGCTTCCACGCCGCCGCCCGCCAGAAAAGAAGTTCCCAGGATTTGGGGGTGCTGGGGCTCAGGGCAAACAGCGCTGCGCGCAGGGGAGGGGGGCTCTCGCGAGGGCCTGTTTTGCATCGATCTACGATTGTGCTTAGGTTGCATTTAGACGTGGCGTTTTAAAAGCCAAATTTTGGCATTTTGCTTTTAATCCCGACTAAAGCCCTTTGGTATACTGACTTAAAAGGTTTTCAGAGTGCCACGACTTTGCAGCCGGGGTAACATCTTTGGAAAGATTAAGAGAGTCGATTTTCTAAAGCGTTTGTGGGCACAAGCGCAAGATTGTCGGTCCTGCCGGAAAAGCCAGGGAGAGAGGGTCGCGCGAGGAGGCCCTCTCCCCGTCCGTCCCCGAGCGCGCAGGGCGGCCCTTCCGAGCGGACGGCCGGGGGACCCCCGAGCAAGCCGGAACCCCCCCACCCCACCACGTCGCCCGGCCCGCGGAACCCCGAAGCAAGGCCAGACCCCCCCCCCCCCCGGGCCGGGGGACCTCCGAGCAAGCCGGATCCGCCCCCCCCCCCCCAACACACACACCCCGGCCCGCGGGACCCCCGAGCACGGCCGGATCCCGCGCTCCCCGACACGGGTCCCCGGAGAGCACGGCCGCCTCCCCCCGACCCGGCCCGGGGGATCCCCGAGCACCGCCGCACCCATCCGCTCCCCGACCGCGGGACACGGAGAGCAAGGCCGGAGCACTCCCCACCCCCCCCCACCCCCCCCACCCCGCCCTGCCGGACCCCCGAGCGCGGCCGGACGCCCCACCCCAGCCCGCGGCGACCCCGAGAGCACAGCCGCACACCCGCCGGCAGGGGGCGCCCCGGCCCCCCGCAGAGACAAAGGCCCGCGGCGCGGCGGGGCGTGGAGGCCGTCCCCCGAGCGCCGGCGGAGCGGGCGGGGGCGGCGCGCGGGGACCGAGGCCCTGCCCCCCGCCCCCCTCCGTCGCCTCCCGGGCCCCGCGCAGCCGGGGGTGGGGACCCGGCCGCCGGCGCCGCCTCCTCGCCCGGGGAGGAGGAGCTGAGCGCGGCTCCCATTTTCTGCATTGTCCCGGGAGTGCGTCCCCGCGTCCGCACGCCGCCTTCCTCGTGGCTCCCCGGGCCCCCGGACCCCCCGCTCGGCGAGCCCGCCCGGCGCCTGCCTTCCGGGGGAGGACGAACCAGGGAGTCCCGACCCCGGCGTCCCGGGAGGGACCCCCGCCCCCGCCCCGGCGACTCCCGCCCGCGCGGCTCCCGCGCGGTGACCTCATTCCCGGCGCTCCGAGGTGAGGCGGGTGCCGCCGGAGCCGGAGGCCCGCGGAGGGCAGAGCTGCCCGCCGCTCCCCGGGGTCCGCAGGCACCCGCACCACGCGCGGGGTGTCCGTCGGGTTTTAAGAAACAGCGCGGGCCGCCCCGCGACGCTCGAGCTCGGAGTCCTAGAAACTTTTTAGTGCCCGTGACGCTCAACGTCACGGCCTTCTTCCCAGTTGGCACACCTCTTCCGTGGCCGAGGGCCCTCCTCCCTGCCGTGGCCCGGAGAGCTGCAGCCTGTCGCCGGGGCGGGGCGGGGGGGGGGGGGGGAATCCTAAGGCTGCCGCTGAGAAACGTTAGCGCAAGTCGGTCACCGGGACGCGAATCGCCCTGCAGAGCGAGGGCGGAGAATGTGGTTCATGTGCACACAGCCCGCAGCTGGCTCCGGGGGCCCGTGATTCACCCTGTCCTCGCCGAGTTCACGCACTGGAAGCCCGCTTCTCCCCGGGAGGCCCGAGGCACCGGCAGCCTTTCTCCCGCCCGCGGCACCTGTGCCTGCAGCGGACGCCCGGCCCTGCGTCCTGCTGCCTCCTTGAAACTCCACCCAACGGGGACTCTGCCTGGCCACGCGGCCAGCTCTCTCCTCACGGTGAAAGGGTTAGGCCGGAAGAAGGGAAATAAAAGCCAGGGTTTGGAATTAGATTTCCTGTGCATCTTCAGTGCATTACAGCAGAAATCCAGAAGGGGGGAAACAATCCGGAGCCGAGGCTAGTGCCCTGGTGAACCGGGGCTGCCTCCCCCGCCCCCCAGAGTTGGGAAGATGGGAGCACTGGGGGGATGACACACGCATTGGATACATTTTCTGGTTTTTTTTTTTTTTAGAATAAAAGTTTTATTTCAGAGAGAAGCACAAAGCCACCACTGTCTCCAGCAACCCAGGGCTTTGCCAGGACTCAAGGACCTTCGAGAGGGAAACAAAAAGGCATTAGCTCTGGATGAAGAGGCGGCTGCAGGGGCCCCGGCAGCTCCGCCCCTGCGGCACCCAGGCTTGGGCTCGCTGTCACCTTCCGCACAATCTCTTTCCCTCTCAGGCCCTGTTCCTCCTATTAAGTCAGCCCCAGGCCCGAGCCCGCCCGTCCCCTATCCCATCATCCCCAGCGGGACTCGGTTTACCTCCTGGAGTCCCGCCTTCAGCCGCTGAAAAGTGTGAGGCTGCATCACCGACCCTCCTCTATCCTCACGTACCCTCCCGTTCACTCCACGCATTGTGACCCAGCGCCCACAGGGTGCCAGACGCAGCCCCAAGCACCGAGAGGCCTGTCCTGTCTTGGGGTGTCCACATCTGTCCTGTAGCTCAAGTCACAAAGCCGCGTGGACCGGGCCCCGCTAAGGTGATGCTCTCCAACTCAGGGTGGACTCTGGCCGCGGCCGATAGAGCCCATTCCTCCCCTGTGGGCTCCTCGGCCTGACACCCGTCCTTCCCAGTTCTCTCCAGGCTACGGGGATCTCCAGCCCCGGGCAAATGTGCAGGGAAATGACTGGGGTCCAGCTCGAAATGCCTTCTCCTTTTACACCTCCTCTCTGCATCCGCTCCCCGCCAGAGCTCACGTTTTTAATTTCATCCCAAGCACTCATTCCTCCTCTTCCTGCAAAGTAAACTCACTGCTGCGTGCAACGAAGAGCCAAGGACCCCTTTCCTTCCCTTCACCACCACCAACTTGAAATAATCGTTCCCATCCTTCTTCACCTCTACTGGTGAGGGTCTACTCTCAGATTCATAAGATCTGGCCTCTACATCCTTCTATCGTTGTATGAAATTGCTTTCTCAAGGACCGCAGTGACTAAATAACCAATGCCCAGTTTCAAATTTTATTTGTTTTTTTTTTACTTATTTTAGAGAAAACGAGAGTTGGAGGGAGGGGGAGACACAGAGAGAATCTCAAGCGGGCTCAATGCTCAGCAGGGAACCCGACACAGGGCTGATCCCATGACCCTGGGATCATGACCTGAGCCAAAATGACGAGTCAGACGCTTAACTGACTGAGCCACCCAGGCGCCCCACCAATGTTCAGTTTTAACGTGGGTTCAGTGTCCTTCCTTGACAGCTCCTGTCCCCTTCCAGGACTCTGGGCCGCAGTACAGACATACCGTTGAAATGGTTGAGTGTCTCAAGCTAGTGAGACCTACCACAGGCCTCCAGTGGGGGCAGAATCAAAGGTGGGGTTTAAACAGAAATTAAGACTCTGGGACACCAAACCACAGACTTCCAGGTGTACTAGTTATCTGTTGCTGCGTAACAAAGTGTCCCCAAACTTAGAGGCTTTGAACAACAGGAACCGTTATTGCACGGTTTCTGTGGGTCAGGAGTTCAGGAGTGGCTTAGCTGGTGGTTTGCCTCAGGGTCTGTCATGACACTGCAGTCACCGTGGGTCAGGCCTGCAGTCGCCTGAAGGCGACGGCCAAGACAGTTGACTCGCGTGGCTGGCAAGCTGGTTCTTCATCACGGAGGTCTCCACAGGGCTGCTCGTCTGTCCCCAAGACATGGTGGCCGTCTCCCTCCAGAATGAGCCATCAGGCAGCAGAAGGCAGAAAAGGTGCAATGTCTTCAAACACCACAGCTTGGACAGCAGGCAATGTCATCCCCGCGTCACCCCTTTGGTCACAGCGGTCAGCTCTATCTAGTGTGGGATGGGACCCCACACAGGCATGGACACCTGGGGGCAAGGTTGCTCGGGGGTCCCTTCGGAGACTACGGGGGGAACGTGGCTTATATGACCACCTAATTAGTGGTTTTCACATGGTTTCTTTCTCTTTTTTTTTTTTAACCAGAACCGTTTTCTCAAAAACCCTTCTGTTAAAATTACACGTCGTGTCCAAATAAAAATGGAGATGCTTACGTAAGTGCACAGAGGTGTGGGCATTAACACTTTCAGTAACAGGTCTCCCAGCGAAATTTGGGGAACATTTAAATGCCCCCAAATGATGAAAGGCTGCTTATATCAACGACGGAATGCCATGCGATGGGACACTTAGCACCTCTTGGAAAATTGAGTATATTTATTTGTATTGACATGGAAAGGTTCACTGTTACATTTTTTAAAAAGCCAACTGCAAAATACTACTTATAGTGTGATTCTATTTTTATTAAAAAAATATGCACATACATACTTTTATAGTCATGGATCATTTCTGGAAGGGTGCTAATATGGTTTTCCTTATGGGAATGAGGAATGTGTAGGTCAGGGAAGGGATCAAGAGATTTCAATTTTTAACTTTGCACCATTTAATATTTTTAAAAGCGATTTCAACCAATTTATGAATCATTTTTTTCACTGAGACACAATTCATCCACCATAAACGTTACCACTTTGAAGTGTGCAGTTCAGAGGTTTTAGTGTAATGACAGTGTTATGCAACCATCACCACTATCTAATTCCAAAATAGGATAGATTGCTTTGAGAATAGATACTTTATTTTATTTTTAAAGTTTATTTATTTTGAGGGAGAGAGAAAGAAAACATGGGCAGGGGAGGGGTGGAGAGAGAGAGGCAGAAAGAGGGAGAGAGAGAATCCAAACAGCATGGATCCCAACTCGGGGCTTGATCCCATGAACCATGATATCATAACTTGAGCCAAAATCAAGAGTTGGACACTTGGGATGCACGCCTGGGTGGCTCAGTCGTTTAAGCGTCCGACTTTGGCTCAGGTCGTGATCTTGCAGTCCATGAGTTTGAGCCCCGCGTCAGGCTCTGTGCTGACAGCTCAGAGCCTGGAGCCTGCTTCAGATTCGGTGTCTCTCTCTCTCTCTGCCCTTCCCTGCTAATGCTCTGTCTCTGTCTGTCTCTCTCTCTCTCTCTCAAAAATAAGGATTAAAAAAAATTAAACAAACAAAAAAAAAGAGTTGGACACTCAACCAGCTAAGCCACCCAGGAACCCCAGATAATAGATACTTTAGAAGTGAAATAGGAAAGCTGACTTAGAGTGCTATTTTTCGGTGTCCAAGCTTGCTTTGATGGACAGGTCACTGAAAGGGACTGCCCACGGGAGGGCAGTGGTCATTGCCCTACTCGGACCAGCCCCTCCCACATCCCAGACTTTTGAAACTTCTTCTGGATCCTCTGTGACTATGCCCCACTGGACCCCTCCTTTTGGAAGTGCTCACATTGTGGGTTTCGTCTGCCAGGCGCCTTGCTGATTCCGGATTTCTCTCCACCTGCCTTCACCTCCTCCATTCCTGATGGTCACAGTCAGTGATTTTCTTTTTTAATTTTATTTATTTTTGAAGGACAGAAAGACAGAGCATGAGCAGGGGAAGAGTAGAGAGAGAAGGAGACACAGAATCCGAAGCAGGCTCCAGGCTCCCAGCTGCCAGCACAGAGCCCGACCTGGGGCTCGAACTGACGGACCGGGAGATCTTGACCCGAGCCGAAGTCGGACGCCCAACCGACTGAGCCCCCAGGCGCCCCCACACTCAGTGATTCTGACCAACCTCCACCACTGACCATCCTTAGATGTGTGTTGCTGGATATTTCTGATCCCGCCAGGCACGGCCCCGTGGCCTTTTAAGCCCTGAGCGCTGTGAAGCAGGGAAGGCTCTACTCGTCCACAACGAGAGGGAGGAGGAGGGACTCCCAGACCGGAGCTGGGCACCTGCCCTTTCGCGTTATGGCTGCACGAAGAGGCACACAACCCTTTCCGTCCATTCGCTCCTCTCCTCATGGCCCTGTGAGCTCCAGGTCTGTAGAACCTTCCTTTGCAAGTTCAGTCCTGTTACCGCCAGCGGCAGTCCTGTCTTCGGGCCGGAGGACGATCAGACACCCACATCCCTTGCTCAGAACCAGGCATCAACTGTGCCGCTTCTCTGCCTGTGTGGTGCGAGTGGCCTTTTCTGTTAGGACTCAGTCTGCATCTGGTGTCTGGGGTCTCCCAGGTGACGGGGTTCCCGACGCCAAGCTACAAACCCTCCTGTCGTCGTCAGCTACTCTGTTCCTTCCACCGGACGACACCTTGGCTTTCCCCGGGAGCCTGGACGACCGTGGGTCCCTTTGCTGGGCTCAGCCTCAAGGCGGGCCAGGCCCAGTGTCAACCTGCGACTGGTGGTGTTTCCTTCCCAGGTGCTTTCTCACCATACACTGAGCCCCTCGTCCGGGAACTCTCTAGAAGATAAAGCCCTTCCCGGGGGTAACCAAATCCCAATCTTTGCACATTCCTACAGCAAGTGTGTACGTGTCTTGACTCTTCATCCTGCTGCGTCCCGAGGGCGGCCCGATGTTCAGGACGCAGACCCAGGGACACCGCGACCACTGCCTAGTAGGTATCTGACGCACAGGCAGATCGAACGCTATTTATAAACCCCCTCAAACATGTAATTAAATCGCCAAACCTGTGAGGCTCAATACATTTAAGTGGGTTCTGACTCATTCTGATGTCTGTTTGCAGCATCTTAGTAGAAAATGTACTTGAGGAAACAGAAAAAAAAGGACTTAGAACAAAATAAAATGTCAGTGAAACGAAATGTCAGAGGCTCCTTGCTTATTCATCTTCCAACCGGAAAGACCCAACTGGGCCAACTGATTCCTCATGGTTTTGAAGAGTGTTTGTTCAACTTTAAGGGTTGAGATCACGCTGGACAGATTCGTTTCTGGGAGGCAGAGAATTCTCCCATTTGTCTTAATGCGATCGGAAGAGAAAGCAGCACATATAACCGATGCTTGAATAATGTCAAATTAATCTTGGGTTGTTTGGCTCAGTTTACGTCCTCATCTTCACGCGTGCGGGACGTCTGAAAATGTGGGTCCCCAGCGCCAAATCAGAGCGGTTACGGGCCCTCCTTTTGGCGATCCCTCCTGCCCGTCACTGCAAATTTAGAGGAACCTCTTCTCTAACCTAAGAGGGTACAGGCTCTCTCTGCAACTGCACGTACAGGATATGACCTGGCTCAGCCACAACGACCTTCTAAAATCACTTAATGTATTTTCCTAGTTAAAGCAACAAATGGAGAAAACAGGACTCCGGACAAGTGTAAGAGCAGAAGCCCTCAAAGTTGTGGTTCTTCTCCCGGGGGGGCGGGGGGCGGCACGGGGTTCTCCTGTGTGACTACAAGGAGGGCTCTCCCAAGCCACACACAAAGCCCACCCCTCTTTTCTGCTCCTCCCCTTCTCGGCCCCCCTCCCTTTCCTCACAAGGGAGCGGTGGCCTTGAACCACCTTCAAGGTGGCTGAAACTCAGGTTCAGTATTCCACCTGTTGTGGTCCGGCACCACGATCCAGATACAAACTCCTGACTGTTTGTCACGCTTCTCCCTCCGCTGCTTCCCTGCTCTGTCTCGTTCAGCTCCCCTGCCTCCTCCCGAATCCTTACACACTCCTTGCCTGTCCCGGACCCTCTGCATGCTTCCTTGTCCTTGAACACGAGCCCCATCCACAGCCCGCGCCTGCAGGGGCTCCTGATGGCCACCTGCAGCGGGCTGCTGAACACCTACCACGACGTCCCCTCACAGACCAGAAACCGAGTCTCGGTGAGGCCCCTGGGCGCCCCCCGGGGCTCAAAACCCAAAGTTGCCTTCAGGTTCGTGCCCTACACTTTCCCCTCTGCCACCTCTGTTTGGCTCTGCGTTTCCTATAATAACAGCAGCTACTATTTAATGAGCAATCACTATGTACCGGGCCCTGCCCTTGTAACTTTTCAGTGGGGACTGTCAGCATCAGGTCCATTTACAGACAGGAAGGCAGTTTGGGTGCCATGACCACAGGCGACCCCACAGCGAGGCGAGGAGGCAGGTTGGTGCCGGGCAGCCCAGGGCTCCGCTCCTCTCTGCCTCGAGTGAATTCTCCTTGCACAACTTGACGAACTGGGTGCTAGGCCATGGTGGAAAGAGATAAGTTTTGGCCTAGACTCGGTCACAAAATGACCTCCCTAGGTACTGGTCTCCTCAGCAGCAGAAGAGGACGACTGAGTCCCCCAGAGTCTCTGCACGGCGGCACCAGCATGGGGGTTCTCTGTGCTTAGAAGACACAGCATGGACGTCGACTCTGGTCTAACTCTCACACCCAGCCTCTTCCTGTCTGCTCACCTCCATGTTCCTTTCTCAGCACGACTTGAAATGTTTTGCAAGTTCCCGGTTGGGGCTGGGGCGGGGGTGGGGTCGGGGGGGTGGGAATAGGGGGTTGAGGGAGAGCACTGGTTGTGTCCAGAAAGAGAACACCCCTCCCTGCACCTTGGCCAGCTGCGTGCCACCGTCATGTTCCTCGGAGAGAAAGAGCAGGGGAGGGGCAGAGACAGAGGGAGAGAGAGAGACAGACAGACAGACAGAGATCACATGGGGGGGGGGGCAGAGGGAGAGGGAGAGCCCCAAGCAGGCTCCATGCTGTCAGTGCAGAGCCGGACACAAGGCTCAAACTCACAAACCATGAGATCATGACCCGAGCTGAAGTCGAGAGTCGGACGCTCAAGGCACTGAGCCCCCCAGGCGCCCTCGCTGTTCTCTTTCTACACTGCGTGACTCGTCATGCCTTCCACCCTTCCCCAGGCCTTTGGGATGAGTGCCTTCTTCACCCCGATCACAGCCTGGGCCACCCTCCCGCCATCACCCCGCCCCCCCCCCCCCCCCCCCCGAGATCGCCATGTGCTCTGTGGGGCCCTCAGGAAACAGGTAGCATGTGTATGGCCAGCGGCCGTGCTTACTCAGCCATGACTGTCTGGACAGAACTAGCGGCCTGCTTCCCCTCCACACGACCTAGGGGGCACACTTCAACCTGGGGACAAAATCCCCATTTCTTGCTTTAAAAAAAAAAACTAATTAATTAATTAATTAATTAATTTTTTATTTTGGAGAGGGAGAGAGCACGCTAGAGAGGGGCAGAGGGAGAGACGGAGAGAGTCTTAAGCAGTCTCCAAGCTCAGCAAGGAACCCAACGCAGGGCTCGAACCCACAAACCATGAGATCATGACCGGAGCCGAAATCAAGAGTCGGATGCCTAACTGACTAAGACACCCAGGCGCCCCCCAGGTCCCCATTTCTTTATTGGATATGAATTTAAGTGGGAAAGAATGTGTGCCTGGACCCTGCCTCATTCCCAAAAGGGTTTGGTCTCCCTTGGTCCCTAGCTCAGGTGCTGTGTGGGCAGTGCAGGGTAGGGAGGGAGGCTGGGGTGGGGTGTGGACACCCCGGGGGGGGCCTTACCTGCATTGCCAGAGGGGCACCACCTGGTCGTCTCGTCTTCCTGCTCCTCCCCACTCTTCTCCCTTCTTCACCACCCCCACGCTGTGCCTGTGTTTTCCACTCTGGGCCCAATAGACCAGTGTCAAAACTGCCTCCTCCTAGACTGAGGGAAAGATTCTCGTTCAGATCCTTGCCCTTGTCCATGAAGATCAGGCTGGGTGGAGACGGGCCGGGATGCAAGAATTCCTGGGGACACCTTCCAACACCTCGGAGGGTCCCACCAGAGCCCGCCCTGCTCTACTTCCTGGCTTTCCGGTCCCGTCAGCTGGCATTCACTGCCATCGGTAATAGGAAGTCCAGGAGAACCCCACTCGCTCGCTCACACAACGCTTTTCTTGCGTGTTTACTCCCTCTTCTGACTCACTGCATTTTCCCCTCGCACGTAACTGAAAGCAAACACCCCCCATTACGCACCCCGGAGCACATAACTCCTAGAGAGGGTTGCCCGTAAAAATATGTATTCATTAAAAATAACGTTTAAAGCCAGAAATAACTTACGCGCTGACAGTTTACCAGGGGAGATTTGAACACCTTTTTTTTTTTTCCAGTTATTCACAAAAAACGTCTTACTGTTGCCATAGATACAGAAACACCGACAACAACGGCAGAGCCCTTCTCGAAGCAATCCACTCTGCCAGCCCTGGATTCTGTTGGTAATGGAAGGGCTTGGGGGAGGGGGATCCAGGAGCCACAGTCAAGCGATCCCTCCGGGCTCTGCAGTGGGTGACAGTGGGGCACCAGAGGACTTCAAGTAGAGACTGGAACGAGGTTGGCGAATGAGATTCAGCCTCTGAGGAGCTGGCTCAGACTTCGAACCCAGACCCGTTCGCCCCCTGCCCCTGCGGAGGGAGCCAGGGCCCCCACCTTGGTCCTGGGGCAAGGAACGGTCCCTACTCACCCGGCAAAAGGTGCTCCTGGGGCCAAAGGAAAAGGCGATTATGGTTTTCAAGACTTGAAATAATGCACCACCTTGACTGTAACGTTGAATCTCATTCTCTGCTTGGTGTCACGTATTCTCTGGGGAAAAAGTAATTTCAGAGCAAAGCCAGACAAAAAACACTGGGCACAGTAAGACCCACTAGATTTAAATACAAGGGGAATGACGCAAACCTCCAACTGATAGGACGAAATGAAGAGAAAAGCATTGAGAATAGAAGGGGAAACTCGGGAGCCAGCGGGTCTGAGTGAAAGACGTGACCTTGGGCTCTACTTCTGGGTTTTGCTTGGAGTTTAGTTCAAAAACCCGAGAGTTTCATGTCCAGAATAAGTGTATCACCTTGATCACTTATTACAGCTTACTGCTTCTTCTTTCATCTGCTTCATTAAGTCCAGGAATATTGATGGGGCTTAAATTTGCCCTTTGAAGTGATGAAGAGGTTTTGGAAATGGAAAGTGGTGATGGGTGCACACCATTGTGAATGTCATTAATGTCACTAACTTGTACACATAAAAATGGTCAGATCGCACATTTTCTGTTTGTATGTTTTACTGCAATAGAAAAAAATGATGTAAGTAACCAGTCAGAAATCTAAGAAAATACATATTTTTTTAGTTTCATTAAAAATAGAAACAAGAATGGGACACCTGGGTGGCTCAGTCATTTAAGTGTCCAACTTTGACTCAGGTCATGATCTCGCGATTCTTTGTTTGAGCCCTGCATCGGGCTCTGTGCTGACAGCTCAGAACCTGGAACCTGCTTCAGATTCTGTGTCTCCCTCTCTCTCTGTCCCTTCCCCACTCACATTCTATCTCTCTCTTTCTCTCTCTCTCAAAAATAAACATTAAAAAAATTTAAAAAATAGAAACAAGAAAGCAAACTAAAATTTTATTCTGAGTTTTGTATTTTTGTTAAATGCATATAGCAGAGATCACTTTTTTGTGTAGAACAATTCAAGAATAAAATGAATTGCTTTACTAAAAAAAAACAAAAACAAAAACAACAAAACAAAACAAAAACACCAAGTTGCCCGTAGAAGGTCGTGGCTGGGACCAAACAACTAAAGGCATTATTTGCCTGGTGCAACATCACCTCCCTTTCTGTTGTGGTTTAAGGTCTGTGAGGCTGTGTCACCAAGTGTCCCTGGGGTGGTGATGCATAAGGTTTAGGTGTTTGGTCCTAGACCTTACCTGATGGCACCATTTGCCCGGTCACCTGGGCAGCTAACGAAGCTCTCTCTGAAGGATGGCATTCACGTTACCCACAGTTGCCCTTGTAAAGACCAATTTTATGTGAGCCTGGTCAATACGATTTAGAAGGATCCTAAAAGGGCAGCAGTTGGGGGGTGGGGCAGGGACAGGCAGTGGGGGAGCTTTTGACACCAACGGAGGGTCTAGAGAAATCTGATATATGATTGTTTACCCTAGACCCGTGTCCATCTGATCTGGGCGGAATATCAGAGATCTGTTTTCACTGTTTCCACCATCTCTCTTCCAAAAGAAAAAGAAAAAAGGAGGTTGCTAAATGTGGTTAGAAGTTTAAACTTACACAATTTAAATATTCTACTAGATACCACAATATTCTACAGAGATCCTGGCAAAGTCTCCATGACCGGTGGGGAAAGTGCAGATGACCATCTGAATAGAGGAGAGATTGTACTGACTATATAATACTTCCGTTCACACTCCTGGGGTTGTTTACAGAGGCTCTTTCTATGTGTGTATATTAGCGATGCCCCTTATGAATGTGATTGCTATTTGGGTATGTGGATAGTACTGAAAAGACCAAAATGTGACAATCCTTCTTTCCATTGAGTGCATGCATGAGGATTTAAAAATCCTCAGAAATTTTTTGGAGAACAAAACCACCCATGTAACGCCTCTCTGTGCTCTCACCACCCACTTTGTGTATTGGCCATCCCTGGTGCGTACAAAAGAAATCAACCTTTGGATTTCAAGTGACAGGTCAACACCAACACTAACCAGGATCAGTAAAGGGTGTTTCATGGTTAATAACCATTCGTCTTGGTATTATGAATTATTAAAAGTGGTTAAAATATGGATGGATAGAAGGATAGATGGATAAAGGGAAGGATGGATGGATGGATGGATGGATGGGTGGACAGACAGGGCGGCTTGGTGGATGTTGAACTTTTTAAGGTACGTAATTAATTTCATTTGTAATTTTCAAAACAGGCCATCTTTTCCATCTTTTTAGTGTTTTAAAAATTCACAAGAATTCAATCAGTGCCAGATAGCTGGGTAACAATGGGAAAAAACATGAACTCAAGCACATACCAGTGCAGAGCCACTGGGGAGGCATTGCAATAGTACATCCCTGATGCATTTGTGCCTTGGGAGACCTTATTAAAAGCAAAGTTTTAAGAAAGTGGAAATCTTCCCCAAAATCACAATTAAAATCTACTTAAAAACAATTTTTTTAATGTTTATTTTTTCTATTTTTGAGAGAGAGACAGAATGTGAGCAGGGGAGGGGCAGAGAGAGAGGGAGACACAGAATCTGAAGCAGGATCCAGGCTCCGAGCTGTCAGCACAGAGCCCAACGTGGGGCTCGAGTTCATGAACGGTGAGATCATGACCTGAGCCAAAGTCAGGTGCTTAACTGACTGACCCACCGAGGCATCCCTAAAATCTACTTTTGCTGTCAACCTCATTGAAATTCCTGATTTAAGGGGGAAAAAGTATAGATTTTAGACCTCTTTAGAAATTACATATACAACTGAATATATCTTAACTCTTCAGATGTGCTTATGGCAATTTAACATATGAAAAAATTACTTTGAAGAAAAAAGAAGTTATGCAAATGACATAAGTAAAATTCTACTAGACACAAATGAATTCCCAGGCAGTACCATTTTTTTTTCAAAGTATTAATAGATTCAGGCTTATTATTTTTGTAAAAAGAATACTTTTTTAAGCTTTGTCTTCCATAATTAAAAGGTACGTTTTTGTATTATCCACTTGAAAAAAAAAGTGCATATGTTTGACTTTAACATTAAAATTCGCACTCTATATAATCCATTTCACACAAATTTGTAGCCAAACTAAACTTATCCACCCAAGATGATAAAACAAAGAAGGTGATAGGGAATGAGATGTAGTGATATTTTAAGTACCAGGCTGCCCGGAGGCATTCACAGGACACATGACCCTCCCAGTCTGTAAAAGGAAGGATCAGGTCCTTAAGATCTCTCAAAATGCTAACTGCTGGTTCTAAATAGATGAAATCCGAGAGTGGGTGATTCTCACCAGAGTCAGTGTGTCTATATCCATACCACTGTGTGTGAGAGAGGACCGTCCGGCAACTTCTATAGATCTTAGATTCATTACAGTTCCCTGTAATTCCTCAATTTTAATCATTAATAACATCATGGGTGGAGGTAATAGTAAAAAATTCAAATAAACCTGAAAACAGCTTTGTTTTACTCTTTTTGTTGTTATTTGTTTAAATCAGAGCATCGTTTATTGTTTCAGCAACAGACAAAAAGGAAAAAGGATTCTGCTTTGAGCCCTTTCAAGACAATATTGTGTCTTTCTTTTATTGCCAAATCCCCAGACACACAATAACCCTTCAAAACGGTTAAATGTGGATGGATGGATGATGGATGGATGGATGGATGGATGGGTGGGTGGATGGATGCATGGAAGGAGGGAAGGATAGATAGATGGTCAGATGAATCTATGGATAGAAAAGGAAGGTAGGATGGATGGATGGAATAGAAGGTGAAAGAGGAGTGAAACCTATAGAGCCTGACTGATTCAATGGCATCTTAAAAACAAAAGGAAATTTACATTGAATATACCCATGTTTGTAGCATCAATGTACTTAACAATATTTCTCAAAGCATGACCTACACCCTACGTATATCAAAAAAAACCCTGAGACTCTTGCCAAAAATACAGACTACTGGGCTCCTCTTTAGACCTTTGAAGTTAGAGTTGTTAAGGCTGGACCCAGGAATATGCATTTTCGCAAGTTCTCAATGCAGAGCAAAGTTGAAAGTCACTCTTTCAGAATGTGCAAGGAAATAAGGCACGTTCTTTTTCTTAATTATTATGTTTTTTAACTTCTATGCTTATAGGATAACCAAGAGAAGAAGAAAAAGGGAAACAGACATCTGTCACTAGGGATGACACCACAGAAGTATAAAGGACGAGCAAACAAAACTCGCCCTGGTTCCCCGAGAAGGGGCTGAACAAGCCGCTTTGTGCGACAGCATGGGAAATACGTGTCTCAGCCTAAAGACACTCTCTGCAATAATCTGAGGGTCGTATTAGCAACGTCTGACATCACCATATGGGCTAATAAGGAACAATTTTATAAAATGGTACTTTCCTTGACAGAAAATGCATCGTGGACATCTTAATGCAAGGTGAATGGAAGTTACACAGAAATATCACAGCCTCTTCCCACCAGTCATATCGAGGGCAGTTAATTCTCACATAGCAGGATGTTCACGTCGTGAGATCAGAAGTGCATCTCGGCACAAACGCCTAGGAGCTCAGCACATTTTGTACATTTAAATAAAAAAAAAAGACATCGGTGTGTGTTCACTATGGGTCACTAGAATTACAGTGTAGCTTCCGGACGCTGTGCATTTCAGAAACAGATTCCCCGAAGCTAACGACTTTAATTTAACACCATTGTGTATGATTCAAGCTGCGGTTTAAACATTTATCCTTAAAACATTCATAGGCGCACAACACATTTTCAGCATTTACTCTGGGTCACGCTTCCTGAGACAAGCGTGGTGTAGGAACGCACTCGTGAGCCCCCTCGGTCCACACCGCCTACATCTCCTCTCCGGCTCCACCTCAGGCAGCCGGGTCCCATCCTGCCGGCACATCACGTCAGTCAGTGGTGACAACACGGACGGACAGATATTATTTCCTTATGTAACGTTGCAGATCGTAAGGCACGTACACGTTTTGCAAACGGGACACTGCTTCTCAAAGCCTGTTAGGAGACAGATTCACCCTGAGGTTTCCAAAGCTTGAAAGACAGGCGCTTTGGGAGTAGGAAATGCTCTATGCCCTCCCAGATCACCAGCGCACCGACAGTGGAAGAAATGCCATCGCTCCCAAACACTGATTAATGTTCACTTGGTCCGTATCCATCATCCATTCCGGTTCGTTGAGATCCGTATGGGCTGTTAAATATCTGGAATATCACCTGTGCCTGTTCCATACAATCGCCCAAACCTAAGGAAACCGTTATAACCGCTATTTACCGAAGGAAACATGTTGAATACATTACAGGGCCCCAACGTCAGGGGGTGGGAGCAAGAAGCCTCGACAAGCCAGCCCCGTGTCCCTGCCATCGTGAACAATTTATCTTCACATTTAAAATAACCGGAGCATCACGAAGTCAGGAGCACGCAAGCCACAGACGATCTCCAAGAAGCGAGTGTGGTCTGCGGCCACGGTCACGGAAGCGTTCACGGACGGCCGTGGCGCTCTCGCCGCCGGGTCGGGCGTTCTCGGGGGCAAGCCGGACTCTGTCCAAAAGTGAGACGCGGGGAAGGAGGAAGATCTGGAAACGCTGACACGCGGTGTGCGAACTGACGGGTGGAGCGGTCTGCACGTGACCAGGCTGGACAGGAAGAGGTGCAAGGAGAACCACATGGGCAGTCCAAGCCCGCCGCAGGGGAAGCAAACCCGACTTGCTCTGCAAGCTCTGGGGTGGAGGGCAGCAGAAGCAGGATTAGAATATAAATGGAGCAGTGAGGGACATTTTGCATCAGTGTAAGTTCAAATTAAAAAAAAAAGAAAGACTTTTAATTTATGGGGTTTTTTTTATTTTATTTTTGAGAGAGAGAGAGTGTGTGAGCAGGGGAGGGGCAGAGAGAGGGGGAAACAGAATCTGAATCAAGTTCCAGGCTCTGAGCTGTCTGCACAGAGCCCGATGTGGGGCTTGAACTCACGAACTGTGAGATCATGACCTGAGCTGAAGTCAGACGCTTAACCCCCTGAGCCACCCAGGTGCCCCCAGAAAGAAAGACTTTTAAGTTGAAGCTTGTATTTTGTGGCCTGGAGAGTGCTGTCGTTGGACTTGATTAAGTCCAGGCCAAGGAAGCACTTAGTGGGTGTTGCAAAGCACAGTGGAGGCTTTGATCTGTGTTTGGGTTACAGAGACTCCCTATCTTCAGATCCCAGGAATCTAAACTGTGAGCAAAGAAAGATACTAATCTTTTCAACCCCGATATCTTATGCTCGGCCTGTCATCCGTTAAAAATTTTACATTAGTTCATTGAGTCATGGGCGGCCATTTGGAAAGACGGCCGGGCATCTCTCCGTGGGAGCAAAGTGGCTGCTTGTTCACCCAAGACACCGTTCTGAGCACCTACTATGCGCCGTGCATTGCTCTGGTCACTTGGATTGTCAGCGAACAAAACACGCCAATGCCCCTGCTCCTGAGTGGCTTGCCTGCTAACAGGAGGACACAGCCAACGAGCGACAGACGTAGAGCCGGGGCGTCATTTGGTTAGAAGAGTTAGAGTGGAGAGTCGCCCTCACTCCGGGGGTGACGGGTGGCAGGCCGGTGGGCACACTGAGGGCGGGAAATCTGCGGGTCTCCTGGCAAGGGAGTCTATGGATAACCGAAGCCCATTCTACTCCCATAGCCCCCGCTGAATGCCGGCCACACGCAGCAACACTGACCTTGTGACGAGCGGCTCAGAGGAGGACAAAACGGCCGGACTGGGATTTCGCTCGTGTTGCTGTTGGGTTTTCCTCCCCTGCGTTTGCTCTAGGTCAGATGTGGAGACGGTTGCGGTGGGCAGTGGGCGAAGGAGAAAGAGTTGGAGACAAATCGCAGCCTGAGAGGCTCACTCTGCCCACCGAGGAGCTGCCCCACGATTTCCCTAGAAGTCCAGCCGTGGAGATCAGTTTTCACCAGGGGATGAACACATACGGTCAGCGTGGAACTTTGGCTCAGCAAACTGGCCCGACACGTTTGGAAGCAATTTGGCACTATGCATCCAGCTCCATAAAAACGGCTCAGATCCTTTGGCCTTTTAATCTTGACTTTTCGATAGTTGCCCTGCTTTTATAACATTGTAAGAGGAAATCTACTTGTAAATAATTCAAACGGTGCAAAGTAAAAAGAGCAGGAAATGAAAGTAAAACTTCCCAGATTCCCATAGACTCACAGTTGCAAATTCTTTGTATGCCCCCCCAACCCTGGGTTTTTACCATCCACGGAAGTGGATATGTGGGTTTAATGTGTATACGTGTTTGTGTTTCTAATGCAGACAATGTGCACAACTGTGTGTGGAGGTATGTATGATACTCTGACATACACTATCTTCTTTATTTCTGTTTATTTTTTAGAGGGAGAGAGACAGAGAGAGCAAGTGGGGGAGGGGCGCAGAGAGGGAGCGAGAGAATCTTAAGAAGGCTCCATGCTTAGCAGAGAGCGTAACGCAGGGCTCCATCACACGACCCTGGGATCATGACCTGAGCCGAAACCAAGAGTGGGACGCTCAGCCGGCTGAGCCACCCAGGCGCCCCTACGCTATCTTATCTAAACCGAGCAGGGTCCAGACGTGCTCTGTGTTCTGCGACTTGAAAAAATTACGCACGGACATGTCAGCGCAGTACGGATTCACCTCATTTTTTATGAGCAGTGGCATAAAATTCCAGTGTAAGCCAATTGTAGAATTTATTTACCTACCCTCCTTCTGATGAACACTTGCATATTTCGAAATTTTCATGCTAAAAAATTCTGTAAGAGATATTGTTAGACACACATGTCATGAAAATCAGACTCTGGGCACGTGCCGAGCACTCTTAACAAAGAATTCCCGTAAGTGGAAACGCCCAGTGAAAAGGTGAGTTTCTTTAACATTTTGATAGATATTGCTAGTTTCCCCCCCAAAAAACGCGATGTCACATCGCAGGATGTGCCGATTATTCACGGGTTCATCACAAAGGTAGTATTAATATTTTAGTCTTTGCCAGTCTGATAGGTGAAAATTAATAATCAGCTCTCTTAATTTAGGTTTCTTTGATGGTTAAACCTCAGCACTTTTCATGCACCCAGAGTGTTTCTGTCTCTAAGGACGAGTTGTTGGCATGTTTTGCCAATTTCTCTCTTCAATTGCCTTTTCCTTCTTGTCGACCTTTATGTATTAGAAAGATGAATATTTCATCTATGGATAATTACGCATCTTTCCTATTTGTCATTTGTTTTGTATGACTTCTCTGGCAACATCAATTATTTTTTCCTTTATGGTCTTGGTCTTATGCTAAAACAACAAGAAAAACTTCTCCATCCCCAAATAAGACATCCTCCCCTAGTTTATATTTTTATTTTCTAATATGTGTATGTATGTTAATCTATCGACACCTCATGTTATGAGTGGGTGAGGCAGGCAGCCAGCTTTCCCCTGAAGATAGCTGGTGTCTCTTACTATCTACCATATAATCAAGTTTGTATTATATAATTCTTTGGTTTCAGATGTAATCTTTATCACACAGCAGAAGATCCCTAAATGGGTGTGGACCCACTTCTGTGCTCTGTCTCTCAAAATTAAATAAACATTAAAAAAAAATGATATGATAGCTGACCAGCTGGAGCGGGTCTATCCAAGGTATTCACTCTTCTTTTGCACCCCAGGACATTTTCACTTCCGGATTAATGGTGTATTTTCCAATACAAAAGTGAGATTTGGATTTAACTTAGAGGTTAATTTGGGCAGAATGGACTTCTCTAGAATATTGAATTTCCTCTGTAAGCACACGCTATAATCTCCATTTTTCTCAGGCTCTCTCCTCCATTCTCCAATATAACCATTTACTTTAACTCATATGCATTTCTTATTACATTAAATGTTGGGTGCGATACAGTCCTTATCACCGCTGTGCCTCATTACACACAGAAAACACGATGCAGTCACGTGTCCACATGCACGTAAAAAGACGATGCTTTTTACATACTGTAGCCACTTTTCTACACACTTAATATTATATTTTGGTGAAAGTTTGGGACTTTTCTAAGTCAACCAGCATGCAATCTACTCACAGAGATGATATTATCTTTTAATTTCAGTATTTTCACATTTTTTTTCTTATAGTAACTGAACCTCCGAAATAGTTGAAGATCATACTCCCAGGCCATGTTGTCTGTTTCTCTTTTTTGATTTTTTTTTAATGTTTATTTATTTTTGAGAGAGAGAGAGAGAGAGAGAGACAGGGCAAGTGGGGGAGGGGCAGAGAGAGGGGGAGACCCAGAATCCGAAGCAGGTTCCGGGCTCTGAGCTGTCAGCACAGAGCCCAACGCAGAGCTCGAACTCACAGACCGCGAGATCATGACCTGAGTCGAAGTTGGATGCTCAACTGACTGAGCCACCCAGGCGCCCCAGGAGGAAATGTTTCTCTCTTGAGTCTTCAATCATTTCCTAGAAATTTATTTGTAACCTGGATTAATAAAGATATTTATTAAGAATGACTGAGGAATTTTTAATTGTTACTTCAATGTCCATCTAAAAGAACATAACATTTATACCCTTTATCTATGTAGTGAGTTACTCTTGCTTTCCAAGAATAAAACCTACTTGGTTGTGGTACATTGTCTTTTTTTTTTTTTTTTTAATGTATCACAGATTTATTTGGCTCATGTTTTCAATTTATTTTTTTTATTTATTTTTTTAACATTTATTCATTTTTGAAAGACAGAGAGACACAGAGCGCAAATGGGGGAGGGGCAGAGAGAGAGGAAGACACAGAATCCGAAGCAGGCTCCAGGCTCTGAGCTGTCAGCACAGAGCCCGACGCAGGGCTCGAACTCACGGACCGTGAGATCATGACCTGAGCCGAAGTCAGACGCTCAACCGACCTAGCCACCCAGGCGCCCCTCAAGTTTTCAATTTAACATTTTACATGAATTTTCATAAGTGGTATTGGCCTGAAATGTTCTCTCTCTCTTTTTGCTTATTCATTTTAATCTTTTTTTGAAATATCTTTCTATAGTATGTGCTTGTAAAAAGAGTTGTCATGCTCTGAGATTATTTAAATAACCTAGAAATGACCTGTTCTTTGGGTTTGTAAGATTTTCCTTTAAACTAGTAGCTAAATCTTGGGACGCCAGGGTGGCTCAGTGGGTTAAGCATCTGGCTTTGGCTCAGGTCATGATCTCACGGTCCGTGAGTTCGAGCCCCGTGTCAGCTGTCGAGCTGACAGCTGGGGGCCTGGAGCCTGCTTCGGATTCTGTGTCTCCCGCTGTCTCTGCCCCTCCCCTGCTCGCGCTCTCTCTCAAAAATGAACATTAAAAGCTTTTAATAAAAAAATAAAGATAAGCTAGTAGGTAGATCTCGATACCTTTTTAAATGTTGCTATATTGCTCTCAGTATTTTATTCTACTTACCCTAAAGAAATGATGGGAAGAGACACGAGGCAAAGATACTCACTGAAGCATTACTTCTCTCAGTGAAAACTCAGATGCAGTCTCAGTATCCAACAATAGGGGAATGGCTGGGCGAGCGGCCTTCCGTGTGCCACGTGACCTTGACCGTGCAGCCACGAAAGCTAACAGGCAAGAAAGCTAGATAGCAAAGCCAAGAGTTCAGGATGTAAGAGTTAACATGGATTATCATTCTAATCTGGTACAACAATGTGTATGTGGACCAAGAAACATGTCTATGAGGTGATCTTATGGGATTATAGACAGTTTTCTTATTTACCAGGCTTTCTAGAACATGCTGCAGGGACTTGAAAGTTCTCTGCCTGTTTCTTATTCCAACTCCACTGCCTACAGGCTTTACGACCGGGGCACACCCCATACCCTCTCCGTGCCTCAGTGTTCTGGTTATCAGCGGTGAGGCTCAAACATCCTATTACACCTACGTAAACACGCAAAAGCTTCCGGCTCGCAGCAAACGTTGTGTTAAACATTTGCAAGTTTTATTAAAAATATTAAAAGACAAAACAGCGTCAGTTATTTCCCATAAAGACACCTGCTCCATGAACTGTATCTTGCTGTCCCCAGACTAACAGAAGAAGAACATTTCTGCAGGATAAGATCGAGCCGGGAAATAGGAACAAACAAGATTTCATCTAAGAAGCAGGACAACGTCCTCCTCAAAGAAATTACCTTTGCTTGAAAATTACCTTTGCTAGAAAATGCTTGCCTCACGGCATTGATGACCCCTGAAGAGTGTGGGAGGGAGAAAGTGATTTTTGGCGACGGAGAGGGAGTGCAGGGAGAATCGTCTCCATTTCCTTTCAAAGCAAAAGCACGGCGACCTCGAAGGAAAAATGTCTGGGTGGGGCCCTTTGATGGGTCAGTCCCCTGAGTGCCCCCAGCTGCCGCTGTACTGTTCCTACATTCTGTTCCGAAACACGCTGGATCTTTTTGTTGATTTCACCGTCTTGCTGGGGAAAAAAATACTCCGTTCCTGGAGCAGAGGGCAAATATTTTGACAATGAGTGCGACTGGTTTTATTGCATCGTCGACCATTAAATCAGACCAGAGCTCCCAAGCATTTTAATTTGGCAACTGTCTGGAATGTTCTGGAGGCTACCAACTCAGATGAAAGGTAGGCACAGTCTCTCGCCCGTGCTGGTTATTTCTGTTCGGACACCCTGATTCCCGAGCACCGTGTTGCCGGTCCGTGTGAATCAGGTTGCCACGACTTTGCATCAACAAAGAGACGTTCTGTTGGGATTGCCTTCTATTCCTTCCACCAGGCAGAAAGCTCTCTCTCTTTGATGTGAAGTCCTTGCCCTGGAATCTGAAGATCCCAGCTGCCCCCTGGTGATGGTGGTGGTTTGTTCTCATCCTCAGCTGGGATTTAACACCGACCAGGGCCCAGACAGCCACCCTCTGAGCCCCCAGGGCTGCCTCTGTGATGCTCCTGATTGCCCTGTCTGGAAATGCATTTCCTGTCTACCAAGGGGTTTCGCAGGGGGCGGGAGGGAAAGGCAAACCTCCCTGGGAAAATCCTAATCATACCTGACTTCCCGAGTGTCTGTCCGGCTCCTTGCAGCCTTCGTGAAGTTAACCCTCAAAATGCCTAGGGGAACAAGCAGGCCACTTCCATTGCATAGACAAAGAAATGAGTGCACAAAGGGGAGCTAAGTGAAACCTCCCATCATCAGTAGACGCATTTATTGAAGCACCTGTAAGGGACGTCTGTAGCAAGATTTAAAGCAGGATCTTTAACATCTACAAGCTTTCAGTCTAAGTCACTTGTCAGCACACAGTAGGTGAATCAAAGTACACTTAGGAGTAAATTCAAGACCTCCCTGGGAACTTGGGTGACCAAGGATCCACCATGGTGGGACACGGGAGCCTCAGGACGGTGAGATCTGCAAATGACAGGAAGGTTTGTTTGCTTGCAAAGAACGGGGGCAGGTTTCTGCGCCTGGGAGCAGACGCTCTGGAGGCTCACGTCTCTGCACCGGGTTCATGGTTATTTCTGAGACGGGGCTGACAGAGGACACATCACGGTTGGGAGGGTGTCTCTGAGGTGATTACAGCTCGAACCCCAGAGCGTACCCGTGACGGGGTCCTCGAGTCGATGGAAACACACTCAGAGTGAGGGGGTTCAGGGAACTAACTGGCCCAGCAGGGGAAGAGGCGAGGCCACACGTCCCCACTGCAGAGGCTGGGGGAGCACGTCCCCACCCCCCCCCCGGGGCTCCCCCCACCCCAAGGCAGCAGCAGCACTGGGTCCGAACCCTGCCAAAATTTCTCTGGGACACGATTTCCACCTTCGTGAAATGAGGAGTCTGAGCCCGTGTGTCTATCAAAGTCCTCACTGTCCCGAATTCTGAGTCACTGGTGAAAAGCAAACCCTGAGAACGCCCTGGTGCCAGGCTCTCAGGGAGTGGGTCTGGCGTGGCAGCGACCGGGATCCACGGACAGGGGGTTGGCAGGGCAACAAAAACACCGCCCGAGGCTCAGCTAGCCCCAGGGCAGTGCAGGGTCCCTGGGGAGAAGCCCAGGCAGCCAGGGGTCACGCCCCCAGGAAGCCAGTAGGGCTGAGTGGAAAGAGCCAAGACCCGGGTGGAAGGTGGCCTGGGGCCGATGCAAAAAATGGGAAGTGCCTCGGAAGGAGGCAAGAATCCGGCCACCTGCAGGTCTCGGTCGGAGGCAGGGCACGAGGGTGGCCACAACGAGAATTTAGTGGAGAAGTGGTTTAAAAACAGGCATTCCAGTAGTTTCCCCCCGTGGTTCTGCTCTTGATGTCTTGTGGGAGAAGGCGGGGAAAAGTCGCGCTGCTGATGATGTGGGAGGCCTGGGTTTCCCTGAGCTAACGGTTCCTGCGCTCAACGGGTAACAGACCGCGTGCTCGGTGTTTTTTAAACCGAGCTAACATTCACACAGCCTAAAATTAGCCATTTTAAAGTGCACAGTCTGGTGACGTCTGGTGCATTCATAACTCCAAGCAACCGCCGCCTACTCCCAGAGCTCTTTCGTCACCCCTTTAGAAGCATCCTGTACCCACGAAGCAGTTACTCTGCTGTCACCCCCACGTCCCGGCGGCCCCGAATCTCCTCTCCGTGTCCGTGGGTTTGTCGGTTCTGGACACCAGAGGGGAACCAGACGGTCTGCTGTCTTTTGTAAGAGTTTCTCTTCACCCGGAGTGTTTCCCAGCTCCATCCGTGCTGTAACCTGGGTCAGAATCCCCTGCTCTTTATGGCCGGGTGACGGCGGGTGGAGCGGCCCAGGCACGTTCTGTTCATCCACACTCTGTCGATGGACATTTGGCCGCTGTGACTAGCGCCCTGTGAGCATTTGTGACCCGCACATCCTTAGTTGTTCTCCAGGCGGCCCCATCTCCCTGGTGAGGAGGGCAGGTGCACTGCCCACGGGGACACGGCTGGGCCGCTGGAATGAGAAGCTGACTCTGGAGCCCGTGCCCTGAGCCGCCACCAGCCATCTGCTGGACTTGTCCCAGCCACCAGCTGCCAAATAGGGAAGTCACCCCAAGCCCTCGGGAGCAGGAGCTTTAATGTGCGGTGCTCTTTGGGGGTCGGGACCTTGCCTGTACTCTGGCCACCGTAATGCTAACGCCCCCAGCCCCTCATGTCCCGACCCTAGGAGGAGACCCTGCCATCCAGAGGACGGTCACAGAGCCACTGGACCTTGTGAGGGACCTTGTGGGGCAAGTGGAGACGGCTGAGCGTTCCTGCCGATCGGATCAGGAGGCCACGGCTGCCACCTGTTTGAAACGAAATTTAAAGACAAATTTTAAAAGAACAAGGGTGAAAAACTCAAAGATGTGCCCCTGCAACAATGAGAGTTCAGAGGTCAGCCCAGACAACCATGCTGGAGGAAAGGGGCCCTTCTGGAAGGCCGCCCCCAGGTGCCCACCGGGGACCCCGACCGGAAGCGAGACCCGGGGCCGCAGGGCTCCACGAGGGCTCTGCTCCTGACTGCAGCACGTCTCGCTGGTGCACATTCCGGATTGTTACTCTTCAGGCAGCCAGCGAAGGTTCCGGAAGGCCTGCTTACGGGATGCAGGCTTCTCCGAGCAGTGGCCGTGAGTATAATGAAGCTTGAGGGGAGTGCCGCTGTTTTGAAGACTGGTTGTTGTGAGTCTTCATAAGAAGCTCGACCGATTTCTTTTCATAGCTCTAGAAAGGAATTAATATGCTCGTGGAGCAAAGGAAAGAAATTCCGAAGGGGGAGCGCGTCCCGGGACGAATCCTGTAAGCGCGAATCCGTCCTCCTGTCCGGGCCGCCACGTGCCCATGTACAAGTCACTCAAAGGAAGTCTCTTGTTTTACCGGAACATGGACTCTGCCAGACTCCAGTTAGCAGGGACTGTCCACCTGACCGCGTGTTTTCTTTTCCTCTCTGAGCCCCTTCCCGGGCTGGCCCCTTAAACGAACACTTCTTGCTCACTTACTATCCGCCTTTTTAAAAATGCCTCCGTGAAGCCAAGTCGAAACCACCTCCGTGGCTTTAGGCCCCACGAAGCTCTTTTTGTCTCGGAACTTCTTAAAGCAGCAATACCCTGTGCCACCGTTAGTAGGTCATTAGTGCCCTCTTTGTTCCCAGCCGTTTCATGTGTGTGTGCATGTGTGTGCGCCTGCACGCACATGTGTGTACATGTCTGTGCATATGTGTATGTGTGTGTACACATGCATGTTTGTGCCCATGTGTGTGCATGTGTGTGCATGCATGGGTGCGTGCGTGTGCACATATGTGTGTGTGTCTGCCTGCATGTGTGTACGTATGTGTGTGCATCTGCATGCATATGTACATTATGTATGTGTGTGTGCATGCCTGTACACACGTGTGTACAGGCATGCACAGATGTGTGCCAGTGTGCAAGTGTGTGCATATGTCCTGCGTGGGTGTGCGTGCACGTGCATATGTGTATGTGCATGGGTATGTGTGTGCATGTGCGTGCCTACATGCATATGTGCGTATGTACATGTATGTGCATATGTGTATGTGCGTGCGCATGCATATGTGCATGCACGTGTGTGCGTGCATGGGTGCGTGCACGTGCACATATGTGTATGTGTGTGCCTGCCTGCATGTGTGTGTATGTGCATCTGCATGCATGTGTACATTATGTGTGTGCATGCATGTACACACATGTGTGTACAGGCATGCACGGATGTGTGCCTGTGTGTGTGCACATGTGTGCATATGTCCTGCATGGGTGTGTGTGCATGGGTGCATGCATGTGCACGTGTGTGCCTGCATGCATGTGTGCTTTGTACATGTGTGCATATGTGTGCACATGCATGTGTGCATATGTGCGTGCACGTGTGTGCACATGAGTGCGTGAATGTGCACGTGTGTGCGTGCATGTACACGCATGTGTGTACAGGCATGCATGGATGTGTGCCTGTGTGCATGTGCCTGTGCGTGCATATGTCCTGCGTGGGTGTGCGTGCATGGGTGCGTGTGTGTGCATATGTGGGTGTGCGTGTGTGGGTGTGCATGTATGTGTGTGTGCATGTGGTCTCCCTCCCCACCCCAACCTAAACCATAACATTATACACTCCTTGAGACATTAGCATCGTAGTTTCTCATTTCCCCACACTCTCCTCTTCTCCACGCACAACACCCTAACACGGTGCCAGCCATAGGTGAAGAAATAAATTTTGATTATTAAGCAGTTGGAAACAAATTTAACTTCAAGGTTTGGGGGGAAACAAGGGTGATGGAATTCAGGGACAAACCGCGGAAGATTCTTTGTTTCCTGTGCTCAGTGAGGGACTGGAAAGATGCAAAAATAGAGAAAAATCAGTTTAGTTCGACGGAATCGGCAATTCTGGAAAGACACCCACCTCTCAGCTATGGTCTCGAGAGTTGTCATGACTTTCTCAGAGTTCATACGGGCCATTTATCACACGCATTTGGGTCATTTTAAAAGATCTAACTGCAGGGTCGCCAGGGTGGCTCAGTCGGTTAAGCGTCCGGCTTCGGCTCAGGTCGTGATCTCTGGGTTCGTGACTCCAAGCCCCGCATCGGGCTCTGTGCTGACAGTGTGTAGCCTGCTTGGGATTCTCTCTCAATCCCTCTCTCTGCCTCTCTCCCACTGTGTTCATTCTCTCTCTCTCAAAATAAATACATAAACTTAAAAAAAAATAAAAACCATTATTTAAAGAAAGGTCTATGGGGTGCCTGGGTGGCTTATTCGGTTGAGCGTCCAACTTCGGCTCAGGTCATGATCTCATGGTTCGTGGGTTCTAGCCCCATGTCGGGCTCTGTGCTGACAGCTCGGAGCCTGGACCTATTTCGGATTCTGTGTCTCCCTCTCTCTCTGCCTCTCTCTCTCTCTCTCTCTCTCTCAAAATAAATAAACATTAAAAAAAATTAAAGAAAGAAAAGATCTAACTGCACGCACACCGGGAGACAGGACCATTTTTTAAGATGGATAGGGACGTCGTTTCAAATTCTGTTGCTGGCCCTGTGCACTTGCCCTCAGTGATTCGTCGTCGAGTCTGGAGGAGTCAGTGGCAGCCCAGGAACAGGGCGGTGGGGACCCTGAGTCTCCCAGGCATCCCTGAGCCGGGATCCAGGCAGGAAGCTGCACCGATAGCCACGTGCCGCGTTCGTGTTGTCCTATGTTGTCTCCCAGGCCAACCCGATTTGCAGCCATTGAAACGGCACAGGCCCTTGGGGGTGGTCTTCTCACGGTGCCTCTGCCGCTTCCATACAGACCCTTTCAAGCCCAAGAACCCCTCTTGGAGTTGAGCCCTCTCTGCTCCTGTGAAGTTTCCACCTAAGTTTCTAGGGGCAGCTCCTGATCTTAAAAAAAAACAAACAAACACATTTTAGTATTTGTTTATTTTTGAGAGAGACAGAGAGAGACAGAGCGTGGTGTCAAAGTTCAGCTGGTTTTTAGAATCGGCTAGTTTACTACTTTGGCACAATTTTATCAGTAGAACGTTTTGGTTAGATGTGGAAGCTTTATGGTTTTGGATTTTGAGGCCTGGTTTTTCTGTTGTTTTGATGATTCCCTAAAGCAGCCTGACCTTTCTGGGGACAGCAAGCTAGTTCTAGTTTTTTTCGAGAGCCTGTTCTTGGCCCGGAAAATGCATTAGTGACGGGAATACCCATTATTCATTAAGTTTCGACGGGCACAAGACGCTTGCGCTGCACGTAATTAAAGTAAAAAGCAAAACAAAAGAAAACAATAAAAGCTTTTATTTCAGAGAAAAAATGTAACCTAGTGTATGACTTCAGTGTGTCCCCCCAAATGAGATTACACCGAGCCCGCTTAAATTGTTATTGGCATGTATAATCACATTGTGATTCTTTCTTTCTCTTTTGGGAGAAACAAACAAGGTAGCTGCCTTGTAATGAGGACACCCTGTCCACCTCTCATTGTTGAGATTTTAGTTCTGTGACCAGGTATTTTATTTTATTTTATTTCATTTTATTTTATTTATGTTTATTTAGTTTTGACAGAGAGACCGAGCTAAGCAGGGGAGGCACAGAGAGAGAGAAGGGGACACAGAATCCGAACAGGCCCCAGGCTCCGAGCTGGCAGCACAGAGCCTGATGTGGGGCTCAAACTCACGAACCACGAGATCATGACCTGAGCCGAAGTCGGACGCTCAACCGACTGAGCCACCCAGGCAGCCCAGTGACCAGGTTTTTAAAAAGCTGCTTTAGAATTGGTGATGATTAATTTTATGTGTCGACTTGGCTAGGTTATGGTGCCCAGTTATTTGGTCAAATACCGGTCTAGATGTTACTGTAAAAGTTTATTTAAGATGTGACTAACATCTAAATCTGTAGACTTTGAGCCAAGAAGATCGCCCTCTACGGTGTGTGGGTGGGCCTAATCTAATTGGTTGAAGGCAAAAATAGCAGTTTCCCAAAGAAGGAATTCTCAAGACTGCAACACAGAAACCCTGCCTGCGTTTCCCGCCTGGCGCCCTGTAGAATTCAGACTCCGGCCAGCAGAATCCACAGGTCTCCTGTCTGTCAGCCTGCAGATTTTAGAAAGTTCAGCCCCCACCATGTCCTGAGCCGATTTCTGAAATCCCTCAATCTTTGTTTCTCTGTCTTCTGTTTCTCTGCAGAACCCTGAGCAATACAAATATCATATAGTCAGAGGCTCTTAGATAAGGCACTGAGGTTAAGACAGGCAAGGAACCTTTCTCCTTCCCAAGAAAGTTGAATTTAGTTAGAATAAAATATATCTTTAAAAATTGTTTTTCAAAGTTTATTCATTTTTGAGAGAGAGAGAGCACAAGCCATGAGCAGAGGAAGGGCAGAGAGGGAGGCACAGAATCCGAAGCAGGTTCCAGGCTCTGAGCTGTCAGCACACAGCCCAACATGGCGCTTGAACCCATGAGCCGCGAGACCATGACCTGAGCCGAAGTCGGACAAATAACCGACTGAGCCACCCAAGCGTCCCAGTAGGAATTTCTATATATGCTGATATGAAAAGAAATGAGATGATACTTTATATTTATACATTTTGTATGTATAAATATATGTATATATACATATATATGTATTATACATACATATATATATAGTGAAAAAATTAGATGTGAGTCTCATGAGTTGTTTTCAACCTTGATTTGATACCGTTAACAAATTCCTTCTATCGTCATAAAGAATCTAAGAACCCCTCCAAATACTATTAACCAATAAAGACGTTCACCCACACAGAATATTAACATTAACGTTCCGGTTATCAGAGTAAAACTAGGCACACTGGGCCACCTCCCTAAGTCTGTCCGAATAAAGTTTATTTATGCTCATAGGAATATATATCACACCAGCAGTATGGGGGGATAGCATATAACTGCATGAATAATTTCTGCCCTCAGGGCGCTCGGTTGAGTTGGCAAGAATGATACCACATGAAAACGGACACACGTGAAACGCCTCGAAACCGATTTTCAGGTAGACTCAGTAACTTCTCAAGGGGTCCTCGGATGAAAAGCAAGGTCTTGAGTGTTCAAGCGCTCGGGTCCTTAGATGGAGAATTCCACATTCCAGAAAGGTGTGTGAAATCTCACGAACTCCTGTTTCCATTGACAACCTTCTAAGTGCCAAATGCAGAAATGGAGTCCCATAGAAGGAAGAAGACAGATAACTGAACACTGGCCATCGGGAGGCACGACTAATCTCAGAAGGCTCCTTGCAGGAGGGGGCTTAAGCTCCGCCTTCAACGTCATCTCTGAACCAGCCACGTGTGCTTTTTAGGGAACAAGAAGAGATCACAGCAGCATGGGGCACTGCCTCTGGCGATGCATCTCTGTTCTGCTGGCTGTATTCTGTCTTGCAGGGGCACTGAGACAGGAGGGCACTCCAAGGAAGCGACAGCCGCCACCGGAAGGATCCCACTGAGGAGGAAGAAGGCGGGAGGCTGAGCAGGACCAGAGACCTGGTCCGAGGGGCGGGTGTGGCCTGAAGGGCTCCGACCTCCTGAGCTCCTGCCGAGGTCGAGGGTGACTTCCAGGCTATTGTTACCCAACGGGCAGCGGCTGAACTAGTTTCCTGAGAAACGTGGAGGGCGCCTCGCACATGATGGGCATCTGAGGAATTGTGGGTTTCGCTGAGCCGGGCGCACCCCGGTTTCTCGGGGCGCCCCCATCTCCCATAACCCTAGGCTTTCCAGGAGTGGAAATCCCCCACATTCCGCAGCTCGTTACAAACACAAATGACCAGGGAGTTTGGCAAACGCAGTGAAGCATCCGTAACAATGTTTCATCATCTGTGCAAGAGACACTCGATGCTGACGAAAACCCAAAAGGAGTAAACTCGGCATTGACCTGGGGTCTGAGCCACCGGAGGGCCTGAGACTGAAGCGTCCCCCCGTCCCTCCGCGTGCGGGAGCACGTTTCTCACTAACGAGACAGAGGGCCTGGGGACTAGTTTAGCAGGAGACTTTGGGGCTAAGGTTGGGGCACCTCATTCGGCTGCTGGGGTCTTGGACGTGACCCCGGGAAGGCAGCTTGAGCCCCCGGGGCTCAGGGAGCACAGGGAGCACAGCCCGAGGCCCTGAAACTCCAGATGAAGGCGGAGGACGCTCACTGCTGCACGTGCTGTGCTGCGTCCCCTCCCGGGTCCGGTCCCACGTGAGGCCACCCGGCTGCCCGTCACACACATGGTTGCTACCCAGAGCCCGGTGGGAGCCTTCTGATTCACGAGAGCGTGCACACCGCACGCCGGTCAGTACCCGCACCTGGGCCAGCTCCGGGCCGGGCCCCCCGCAGGGCTGGTGGCACGGAAGCTCCCTGTCCCTTCCGAGCACCACGCCCAGCCACAGGTGCAGCAGCTCAGACTCCTGATTCCAAAGCCCACCCTCCAGTCCCACGGAGTCCCAGCGACCGTGTGTGCTCTGTAAAAGTCCCAGGTCCCTTGGAAGACGTCCTGACACCTCTAAGGCTCCGCAGGAGACCCGTGTCCCTTCACTGGGGCCGACCTGCATCTGAAGGACAGATGTACGTCTGGCATCCACACTTCTGCGGTCACGGGGCCAGTCCCAGGGAGGTCCCTGCCGTCGGAGGTCGGCTGTTAGCACCCCAGCCCCCACTGGCTGCATCAAAGGCTCACCTGCACATACTCTCTGGGCTAGCATCCTACCCGCCCCAGGAAGACCCATCTCTAGGAATCAGTCCCCTTTGAAAATTGCTCAGCAGGGGCGCCTGGGTGGCTCAGTGGTTCATGAGTTCGAGCCCCGCGTCCGGCTCTGGGCTGAGAGCCGGGAGCCTGCTTTGGATTCTGTCTCCCTCTCTCTCTGCCCCTCCCTCGTTTGCACTCTGCCTCTCTCTCTCTCTCTTAAAACTAAATAAACGTTAAAAATTTTTTTTAAAAAGAAAATTCCTCAACATCCAGGGAAAAAGTAATATAGCCTGTGCCACGAAGATGACTGAAGACTCCATAGTAGTCACTCACACCTTAGTTAAATTAAGTCCAAGAATTGCCTTTCCTAGTAACTAGGAACTAAGCTGTTGAAGCCTTTTAATTCTGACGCCAGAAACGCTTCGGTGCTGAGCAGGTGGGAAAGGTGTTTGGAGACCGTGTGCACTTCCTGCGGTCCTGATGTCCCTGTGTGTCTGCTGGCCCACAGGCTCTCCCCTTCCTCAGCATCTCCGCCCCCCGCGGGGCAGGAGGTGATCCGTCTCTGAGCCCCCACGGCCCGCCACACTGCTTCCCTCCCTGGGCGGGACCCGCCAGTCTACGTTAGTGCTGCTCCTGCTGTCTTGCATTTAGATTTGCTTGTGTTCGTATTTGCTAGAAGGTCCTCTCGTCCAAGCAGACCGCACGCTCTGAAACAGACGGTCCGCTGCAGCGCTGTCTTCCCGCGTCGCCTGGCACGCGGAGGCTCGCGCATGGGAGAAGCAGTACAAATATTCGGAGTGAAAGCATGAGGTGTGAGCGCCAAGAAAAGAGAGACATTGGGGTGGAGAAGCAGGTCGTGACATCTCCAGAGCGTCTGCTGTTCCTCTCACCGGCGGGTGCTGGCGGAGGGCCGGCGAGCACTGGGCGGGCGTTCAAGGCCAGGCGGCCCGGCTCTGACCCGCACCTTCTCCGAGGCGCTTCAGGCGGTAGGGCACCAGGGAGCCAACGCTCATTTGCACGAACTCTTCAGGACCACCCGGGACCGTCCAGAGCGTTTCTTGGGCAGATAGTCTCCTGGGAAGAGAATCAACAGGTGTCTACTTAGCACTGATCTATCGACAGCAGCCCCCCAGCAGGGGCTCAGCTCGGACGCTGGGGCCCGAGTGCCGTTGACCTCTGTGAGCTGGAAGGAGTCACGTGGGCCAGGCACCCCTCCCTCTCCAGAAGCAGGTCAGACACTGGCCAGGCAGGACCGCGGATGGGGTGCATGGGCCCCACGGGGGTCTGCGTGGCTGGCTTTCAGCTCGAGGCCCAGGATGCCTCCTTGGATTCACACAGGAAAAATACATGCCAAGAGTACAAACACAAGCCATTTATTTATTTATTTATTATTTATTTGTTTGTTTATTTATCGAGAGAGAGAGAGAGCAGAGAGAGGGCAGAGAGAGGAAGACGCAGAACCCGAATCAGGCTCCAGGCTCCGAGCTGTCAGCACAGAGCCCGATGCGAGGCTCGAACTCACGAACAGTGAGATCATGACCTGAGCCGAAGTCGGCCGCTCAACCGACCGAGCCACCCAGGCGCCCCAGACACAAGCCATTTAAAGGGGAAACTCTGAGGACACACTAACAATTCGACTCCTGCCTGAACCATTTCAGTCATGTGTGCAACTTCTGGAGAGAAAATCTTGGCCCTCAATCTGAACTGACAGCCTTTAAGCCGGATGTCCTGCCCCACCTCTTTAAAAAACCCTTCTCGGGGCGCCTGGGTGGCTCAGTCGGTTAAGCGTCCGACTTCGGCTCAGGTCATGATCTCACTGTTCGTGAGTTCGAGCCCCCGCGCCGGGCTCTGTGCTGCCAGCTCAGAGCCTGGAAACTGCTTTGGATGCTGTGTCTCCCTCTCTCTACCCCTCCCCCACTCACACTCTGTCTCTTTCCTTCAAAAATAAACATTAAAGAAAAAAAAAAACCCTTCTGGTGCAACCTCACACACACACACACACACACAAACGATGAAAGCTCCATGTTAAAAATAAAGGTCCAAGATCAAGTGTAAAAATAAAGGTCCAGAAAGAGAAAGGGCAACATTTCTGAGGTCCTTCTCTCGAACACCGTCTTTCTGATTTTAGGACAAGGAGATGATGCGGCATTCCTGGTTTCCAGCCACCCAGGAACAGAGGACAAGCGCTTCTCTGCTCTGAGCAGTTCAGATGCCCAAGGCGTTCACCCATGGCTCCCCGTGGATTACCTTTTAGTTTTTTTTTTAAGTTTATTTATTTATTTAGAGAGACAGTGCATGAGCAAGTGGGGGAGGGGCAGAGAGGGAGAGAGAGAATCCCAAGCCAGCTTGGTGCCGAACCGGACGCGGGGCTCAGACTCACAAAACATGAGATCATGACCTGAGCGGAAATTAAGAGCGGGACGCTTAACCGACTGAGCCACCCAGGCGCCCCGTGAACTGTCGTCCAGTAATGACAGACCCGCACCCGTCACATTTCCTGGGTCCCCACACCTGGTGCTGGAGTCTTCTCTGCTACCCAACTCTTGTCTGCTATCAAGGGCGGAGACAGGCCACCTCCATCTCCTTACCCCCTTCCCCGCTTCTCGTTACTTAGGAGAAACACGCGATGTGTTTGCCGTAGCCCCAAACACGGAGAGGTGGCTCTATGTTACAGGGCTGTTTGTTTCTCGGGGTGGGGGGGTTTGCAAGCGATCGTTTACTTATTCTTATATATTCCTAATTACTGGTAAATTACAGAAGTTATAAATTCATTCTCCTTAAAAAAAAAAAACAAAAACACCCTAGAATACTGCAGACAAAGCTCCTCTGGCCGCTCTCCTGTCTCCTGCTCCGCAAAGGCATCCGTCCCGCTAGCTACCCAGAGGTATTTTTATATTTCCACATACATTTTGATGTGTCCTGTGGCTTTGTGCACGTGTGTGTGTGTGTGTGTGTGTGTACATGGTGTGCCCTCACACTATAAATGTAACTTGGCCACATGATTCTTTTTAACTTGGCCACTTTTTTAAATTAACGAGCTGTATTTTTAGAGCAGCTTTAAGTTCGTAGCAAAATTGAATGTAAGGTGCAGAGATTTTCCATTGGGCCCCTTCCCCCCCCACCACGTGAATGACCTCTCCCCCCCACATACATGACCTCCTCATTATCAACATCCCCCCGAGAGCACCACATTCGTTACAATAGGTGAACCCGTGCTGACACGTCGTAGTCGCCCAGAGTCCACAGTTCACATGGGGGTCACTCTTGCTGTCGTGCGTTCTCTGAGTCTGGACAAATGTGCGACGTCATGTGTCCACCATCAGGGCATCACGCAGAGTAGGCTCACTGCCCTAGAAATCCTCTATGCGCCCCCCACTTATCGCCCCCCCCAACCCGATCCCTGGCAATAACTGATCTTTTAATCATCTCCATAGTTTTGCCTTTTCAAGAATGTCACGTAGTTGGAATCACACAGTATGGCACCTTTTCAGATTGGTTTCTTCTACTGAGTAACATGCATTTCAGGTTTCTCCATGTCTTTTCATGGCTTGATAGCTCATTTCTTTTTACTGCTGGATAACAATCCGTTGCCTGAAAGGACCACAGTGTATTTACCCATCACCTACTGAAGGGCATCTTGGTTGCTTCTAAGTCTGGGCCATTGGGAACAAACCTGCTGTAAACATCCTCGTGCAGGTTTCTGTGTGGATACAAGTCTTCAACTCCTTTGGGTAAATACCAAGGATCACGATTGCTGGGTTATACGGTAAGAGTACGTTTAGTTTTGTAAGAAACCACCAACTGTCTTCCAGAATGGCTGCGCCATTTTGCATCCCCACCAGCAAAGAATGAGAGTTTCTGTTGCTTTGCACCCTCACCAGCATTGTCAGTGTTCTGGATTTTGGCCATTCTAATAAGTGTGTTGTGATATCTCGTTGTGGCTTTAATTTGCATTTCCCTGATGACAGGTGATGTTGAACATCTTTTCATATGCTTACTTGTCATCTGTATATCTTCCTTGGTGAGATGTCTGTTCAGATCTTTTGCTCATATTCTAATTGGGCTGTTCATTTATTATTGGTGAGTTTTAAAGTTCTGTATACTTTTGGATAACAGTCTTTTAACAGATGTGTCTTTTGAAAATATTTTCTCCCAGGCTTGCCTTATAATTCTCTTGACGTTGCCTTTCACAGAGCAGAAGTTTTTAATTTTAATGAGGTCCAGCTTATCAATTTATTTTTATGGATTGCATCTTTCATGTCGAATCTAAAACCGCATCTCTGAACCCTAGGTCATCTAGATATTGTCTTATTTTCTAGGAGTTTTATGCATTTTACAGTTAGGAGTATAGTCCATTTGAGTTATTTGTGTGTGTGTGTGTGAGGGGTGTAAGGTCTGTGTCTAGATTAATTTTTTTGCATGTGGATATCTAGCCTCATTTGTTGAAAAGATTATCTTTGTTACATTGTATTGCCTTTGCTTTTTTCTCAAAGATTAGATGACTATGCTTATGAGGATCTATTTCTGGACTCTCTGTTCTGTTCCATTGATCTGTTTGTCTATTTTATTGCTGATACAACACTTTCTTGGTTACAGTAGCTTTACAGTAATCTTGAAATTGGGTAGTGCCAGTTCTTTGATTTGGTTCTTCTCTTTCAACACTGTGTTGGCAATTCGGGGTCTTTTGCCCCTCCATATGAACTTTAGAATCAGTTTGTCAATAATCACAACATAACCTACTTGGATTTTAACTAGCGTTGTATTGAATCCATAGATCAAGCTTGGAAGAAAAGACATTGACAATATTGAGCCTTCCTATCCATGAACATGGGATATCTCTCCATTTATTTAGTTCTTTGGTATCGTTCATCGATGTTTTGTAGTTTTCTTCATATAGACCTTGTACATATTTTGTTAGATTTATACCTAAGTATTTCATTTTGGAGGGATGCTAATGTGAATGGAAATATTTTTAAATTACAAATTCCATTTGTTTTCAAATTTTGCCTTGAGTTTAGCAGGAAAGATTTAAGTTTCTCATAATTAAGTGATATTAGCTGGAGGTTTTTTGTAGATTCCCCTGATCAACTTGAGGAGTTTATTGAGTTTTTATCATGAATAAGGTTTAGATTCTGTCAAATGCTTTCTCTGCATCTGTTGATATGATCATGTGAGTTTTCTTCTTTAGCCCACTGATGTGGTGGACCGCATTAATTGATTTTCAAATGTTGACACTACATACCTGGGACGAATCCCACTCGGTTGTGGTGTATAATGGTATGCATTGTTGGATTTGATTTACTAATATTCTTTTTAGGATTTTTGCACCTAGGCTTATGTTCGTTTCTCTTGAAATGTCCTTGTCTGATTCTGATGTTCATCTCTTCATTTTTAAATGACGTGGCTGCCCCAAAACACAGTCCAACTAAAAAGTATATCATTTCTATTTTTTGGTTTTTTTTAAAGAGCACCCAAAATATGCAAGCTATTTTAAACAACAAACAACATTTAAAAATCCCTCATAGGGGCGCCTGGGTGGCTCAGTCAGCTGAGCATCCGACTTAGGCTCAGGTCATGATCTCATGGTTTATGGGCTCCAACAGCTCAGAGCCTGGAGCCTGCTTCCGATTCTGTGTCTCCCTTTCTCTCTGCCCCTCCCCCATTCGTGCCACGTCTCTGTCTCTCAAAAATAAACATTAAAAATCTTTTTAAAAAAAGGGGCACCTGTGTGGCTTAGTCAGTTAAGCGTCTGGCTTCGGCTCAAGTCAGGATCTCACAGCTCGTGAGTTCGAGCCCCGCGTCGGGCTCTGTGCTGACTGCTCAGAGCCTGGAGCCTGTTTCAGATTCTGTGTCTCCCTCTCTCTCTCTGACCCTCCCCCCATTCATGCTCTGTCTCTCTCTGTCTCAAAAATAAATAAACGTTAAAAAAATTTTTTTAATCTTTAAAAGAAAAAATCCCTTCTAATTTACCTCCCGGGACTAGTTACTTTAAATACTTATTCACCTTCAGAGTAAAATCAGTTGAAGCCAAGTGTGGAGGATAATGCCTATCGACAACATTGTTTTCCACCTGAAAAGTATTTCATAGTTTTGCACGTCTATCGTCTCATTTTATTTTCACAGGTGGGCTGCTATTACTATGCAGATCAGGAAACGGTGACTCGGCGCTAAATGCCGCGCTCGTGGCGAAATGAAGTTGAGTGTCCTAGCTCCTAACTCAGGTCTTTCCACCAGAAATACAAACTTTTCTCTGTGGTCCTTTTTCTTGCCTCCCTCAATCCTAGTTTTCCCAACGTATTCACTGCAGGCCTCCAACTAGAAGCTCAGGCCTCCTCCAGACGACAAAGCAAGAGGCGTGGCTTTAACCTCCTCCTTTTGATCCCTCCCTCCCACCTGCCTGGCCACCCCCAATCCTCTAGTCGCACAGCTATTATTCCCGGACACCAGCTGGGGGGGCCTGGCCAGGGCCACTAGGTATGCGTGTCGCTCCCCCATTCTGTCCATCTCATTCCAGCACAGCGGCCTCGGGCTTCTGTGTGACCAGAGATGACAACAGCCCCTGCCCGTACCCACGCTGTAGTACCTGCAATTAGGTCTGTGCGCCCGGGCATCTGGCAAAACTGGGAGGGCCTCAAGTGGCCTAACTGCATGTTCGTTCCCCTTCCCACTCCACTCCCAGGATGCGGTTCCCTTCCAAAACACCCTCCTCATCACGGGGACCAAACACAGCGCCCGTTCATCTCCCAGCAGTGGGACTCACTTCCCCGAGAGCCCACAGAATTATTCCAACAAGCCAGTCCTATGCCCCATGGGAATCGCCTGCTGACACTACAGAGCCTCCCCCCACAGCCCCTGCTGGCGGCCCTGCTTCTGCCTGCCGTCCTACTGCCGCTTTAACCCCTGGCACCCTCCTTCCCACTCTGTCCCGTTGCACACAAATGTACAAGCTGGTATTCAGAGAAACGTGGGTACGAAACGTGAACCGCCCCTCGGGCGCCATCTGGTCCCTCTGGTGTCCTCCACTTTGGGGCATTGCCCCTCACAGGCTCTCTCAATGCCTCCCATTTTTATTGTAGAATCTTCACGTCTTCAGAAACCGGTTGGCAGTTCGTTTAAATGTATGCATTTACTCGTAACAAGAGAGAGTTTTATGCTGGTATTGACCCCATTTCTTTAGTGGAATAACTGAGAAAGTATCAAAACCTACCCTGGGATTAAAACTCCAAAACTTTAGATGCCCTGTTCGCTGTACCTTCCTGTGCCTAGATTTCCTTCCAGAAAGAGCCGGTTCGAAGGCAGCCACCTGGGATCTTCACCGGAAGGAATCTACCAATTTCTCGTCCTTGGTGCTGCGAAATGTTAGCCGATTTAGATACCAGCTGTTATGACGGGATCGCAAAATTAAAACTTCCGTCGTGTGTCGTGTGTCATTATCCAGATATCACATCACTGCTGTCCTTGGAGGGGATTGAGTTTAACCCAGGAGATGGCAGGAGACACAGCGTCTATGTCATGTGAGGCCATTTGTTCCCACGTAAAGCCTACCTTAAAAGAGGATGAGAATTTCATGGTAGATCATGAAAAAAAAATATATAGTTCTGCTGATGTTTTATCTTGAAAACAAATGCAACCAAATTATATAAATAAGTTTATTTTAATTAAAAAATTTTTTTTAGTGTTTGTTTATTTTTGAGAGAGAGAAAGAGACAGAGTGTGAGTAAGGGAGGGGCAGAGAGAGAGGGAGACACAGAATCAGAAGCAGGCTCCAGGCTCTGAGCCGTCAGCACAGAGCCGGACGTGGGGCTCAAACTCATGAACTGTGAGATCATGACCTGAGCCGAAGTCGGACGCTCAACCGACTGAGCCACTCGGGCACCCCAAATTTGTTTCAATTTATTTCACATAAAATATAATTTATAATCACAATCACGCAATAATCCCTAGACTCCACAACAAATGCCTCCGGTGCTCCTGGTTTTCCGGCACAATTTTCCCAGTGTGATACATCAGGATCAGGCATCTTTCCACTTTGCACGCTATCCTGCGAAAAGTCCTTTTTGCAAGACTGGCGGAGGGCTGCCTCGTGCCTCCTTAATCACTGGGGGTGCAAACGTGTGTCTCGTGCTATGTCCTGTCCCTCGGCGAGCACGTTTCTGGGATCGCTCGCTGCGGGAAGAGAGGTGCCAGCGGCCGTGGGGGCGTCTGGGACGGTTCTCTGACATCAAGATCCCAAACCGTCGGTGAGGTTCACAGTCTTATTTGACACTGAGCTCCGCAGACCTGTGGCCTCACGCGTGCGGATGAGGCCACCTCGTGTCCCCCGGACGGCCGCGCGTGGGGTGCAGACCGGGCCTCTCGCCTTCCACAGCTGGCTGGGCTCGGAGCAATGACCCTGACGGTTATTCTCGATTGAACTGTGTCCCCTCAGAAGCCGCAGAAGCCCCTGCCCCGGCAGCTGTGCATGGACCCAGAAATGCAGTGTGTGCAGACGGCCGAGTTGGGGTCAGGTCTTCAGGGAGGACCCAACCCAGCGAGACGGCCTTACAACAAGCAGTGTGCCCCGAGCAGCGTGCCAGGCCGAGGAGCACCGCAGACGGGAAACCGCTCGAAGGTGGAGAGCGGCCTCAGAAGGAGCCGATCCTGCAGACACCTTGACCTCAGACCTCCAGCTCCGGAGCTGTGCCACAGTCCCTCTTGTGGCTCGAGCCGGCGCTCTGTGGTGCTGGGTCACAGCCGCCCCAGGAAGCGCCTGCAGAAGAAGAGGCCAGCGTCCGGGCCCTCCCAGTCACTGCGGGTAGCTGGGCCTCTGCGGTGGGGGGCACGCTGTCTTGCCCCCTCCGGTCAGCGGTCCCCGGGATCACGTTCAACGACGGGCCGCAGAAGAGACGGCAAAGGCAAGGAGGGTCCCTCTGGAACCCAAGGCCACCCGGAAAGCCAGAGGAAGGCAGAGAAGACGCCTAAGTGGGGCTCCCCAGGGACACAGGGAAGAGGACACAAGTCCCCGTCAGCCGGGACACGTCTCGTTAGAGACGGGCGCCGGCCCGTAGGCACCACTCTGGGCTGCTGTGAATTTGCCTCGGTTCAGGTTCTCCCTCGCGAGAGAGTGGGCGGCGGGCTTTCGTGCTGGGTCCAGTTTGAACCCAGCTGACTAATTACAGGGGGGCCTACACTTGAACGTCCTCAGACCAGTGGCCGTGTCAGCTACTCCTGACTCCCCCAAGGAGAACGTTCTCCTGCCTTCTTTGCTGGTATTTAGAAACCCGCCCTCCCCAAGAGGCAGGGAGCCTAGGGACGTGAGGGCACACAGGTGTGGTGCTTGTTCACTCGCAGGTGCTTGTGTGCACCTGCAGGGGAACCACAGATTTCCCTTCCTGGCATTTCCGCATAGACGTACATTCTTCAAGGCACACAGAGCAACGAGCCCAGCCAGCCCTTCTGGGCGGCCTCCACCTGCCCGCGTACGCGGGTCTGGCACAGAGTGGGATAGTTGAGTGTTTTCTTTTTTACCCCCGAAAGCTTCATTTATACAAACATCAACATGACATTTGAAAAGTTTATGTCTCACTCTTATTCCCAGTCAGAATCTGTGAAATATTTCCGGTGAATTCTGCAGTGCTCGAATCTGAGCACACGTTTATATAGCGCTCCTGTGGCGGTACACAAGGCCCTTGCTGGGCCGGGGCATTTTTTTTCAGGGCTCTGGAATCAATCCTTATATAGGATCCATTTTAAACCCTAAGGCCGGTTGCACAGTGCGAGCCAACATCTGGAACAGCGGAAGATGGTTGGACGACATTGCGAAATATAAAACATGAAACTTATTAGCTTTTTCCTGTGTTAAAAATATTTTTAAATAATGGAAGCAATCTGATAGCACGCTGAAAAAACCTTCCTACTCAGAAAAGCTAGAAAGAAAAAGAATTCAGTCATTTTCGGGCTTATTCCGTTTCTTTTTGCTTGAGTTGCACTTTTTCCAATTTTAGAACATCATTACCTTTGCAAAAATGGATTTTGCTTTAAAAGCATTCTCACACATTTGCCTTTTTGTAGGTAGTAATGTCACATTGAGCCGCAGAAAAACAACAAGCCATAAATCAGTGTATTAATGAGCAGAGTAACTCCACGGTGAGAGGGCTTTTTGTCATCCGGGTCCTCCTCGGGTGCAATTGTACGGTGGGCGGTGGGCGCGGTTTTACAGTCTTCTGACAGCTCTAACCCATGTGAGCGTGCACATGCAAAGTAGCTAGCAAGGAAAATCGCTCCAGCAGCCAAGGAGCAGGAGGAAATCTTAACCAGGGCTGTGACATCCCCCAAAGGTTGTATATCACCATCGGTGGCACCGCGGAAAAGTGGGCGGCAAGATGCAAATGACCTGAGCAGATCCGCCTTGGGATTGGCCGCCCGTCTCTCCTCCCACCAGCTGAAACCTGAGTCCCAGCCATAAATATCCCCAAGTCACACTCAAAGTAGGAAGCATCTCAGCAATGTTGGCTGCTCACAATTTTACCCCAAGAAAGGGAATCTCCTAGAAAGTGTGGGAAGACAAAGGGACGACTTGGAACAGACACAAGTTGACTGCAGACATGCTTTAATTAAATGATAAGAGATTAAATAAATCTGTGGCACAAAAACACTGAGAGTCTGTCTGTTCAGCAAACACACTGAGTCAGCGAATTGTTTTTCTTTTTCTAGCCGTCAGGGTTAGTGAAATTGACCCACGATTCCAGCTAAGGTATCTTTGGCTTCCTAATGTTGCAAAAGGTTTAGAACGTTTAGAAGGCAATGTTCCAGCCCTGGGAAGGCCACGCCTCCCTGGCACCTACCTTCTAGAAGGGCAAGATGAGGAGCCCATGCAAATATGTGGCTCTGAGTAGCAGAAGATATCAAGATCCCAGACCCAGGGCTGGCTGGGCACCAGTCACCCTGCAGATCCTGTTAGGAAGTTGCTGGTAACGAGTCTCACCCACTCTCCACAGGAACGTTGCCAGATAGGTACGCTGGTGTCCATTTCATGGATGCAGAAATGGAGGCTTAGAGAAGCTAAGACGTTTCCCCAAAATAACAGAGAAAGCAAGAGGCACAGCTAACATTCTAACCCAAGTCTCTAACCTCAGTCTTCTCTAAAATTTTAAGTAATGACTACACTGCCACGATCATTTACACCTTTAGGAGAGAATTAAGGACAATAGGCACATTTTACCCTCCCCCATACCGAATGGCCAGAGAGCCAGATGGAATCACCCGCAGGCGGTCCCGACTGTCGCCTTACTGCGTTTACCCACATGGTGCGCTTCACAGAGCGTCATGCCTTACATTTCATGGCTGTTATGAGTCCTTTCAAGGTTTAGACGGCAGGTAGGAGTCCTTTTTTCATTTTGCAAATGAAGAAACCTGGGTTCAGACAAGTTAAATGGTTCACCTGAGATCAGGCATTAGGAATCTGAACCTAGATCACCAAACTCGAAATTCCACGGTCTTGAAAGAAAATTAACCTCCAGGAAGCATCTATTCAGTTATGTCCATTCTCATAAATTCCCATTTTCCAAAGATGTTTGGAAAGTATTCTGGGGAAGGTATTCAGGTGGTACTCTAGCCCCACAAAATAATTATTTTTACATAGTTATTTATCATTTAAAAGGGCAGCATTCATCTTGACAATAGACTTAGCCGTGAACACCTGACCGTGAAGCCACGGTAACAGGAAGAAGCCTTCTTAGGGCAGGTGGTACAGCCTGGGGACTCTGTCACCTGAGTGGGCTTCTCACCTACACACAAGGATACTAACCTTTCCTGCAAAATAAAGGGGGTTCAGCTGCATTACTGACACCAGCTGATTCACTTTAAGAAGTGTGTCCGCCCATGCGCAAGCGTGTGTTCCCATGCATGAGCGTCTCTGCCCGTGTATAAGCGTGTCTTCCCATGCACAAGCGTCTCTGCCCGCGCACAGGTGTGCCCGCCCATGCACAAGAATGTCCGCCTGTGCACAAGCGTCTCTGCCCGTGTGCAAGCGTGTCTTCCTATGCACGAGTGTCTCTGCCCAGGCATAAGCGTGTCTCCCATGCGCAAGCGTCTCTGCCCATGCACAAGTGTGTCCTCCCATGCACAAGTGCAAAGCAAGATATCATTGCTTCTGGTTACACCTACCAAGTCCAGGTGCCCTCCTGACTCTGGAGCACACCTGTCTTGTTTCAGGTGGGGACTGCCCACCTCTCCCCATGGGACAGGATCCGAACCAGATGCTTCACAGAGCTTAGCTCAGGGGACGGGAGGTGGCTTTTCCAGCTGGCAGGTGGGAGCTGGTGTCCAATGGGAGAACGGCCCCCACATGGAGCGGGCTGTGGGTGAGGGGAATGATGTCTCAGTCTGCTCCGATGGCGATAACGCCGTGCGAGGGGGTGACCTGAACAGCAGACACTTACTTCTCACGGTTCTGGAGGCTGGAAGTCCGAGATCAAGGTGCCGGCAGATTTGGTTTCTGGTGAAGCGTCTCCCCTCTACTCGAAGACAACTTCATCTGGCCGTGCCCTTGGGTGGCCTGTCTTTGCTGCAGGCAGGGAGAGAGGGAAAGACCCTGCCCTGGTGTCTGCCCCTCTTACAGGGACATCAGTCTGGCTGGATCACAGCCCGACCCCACGGCCTCATTATCGCCTTAATCGCCTCCCACCTCCAAACACCCACACCGCAGGTCAGGACCTTAGCACAGGACGTTTGGGGGACGCAGACACTCGGTCCACAGCAAGGCCGTCAAGAGCTCCCACGGGCCGTTACCCAGTTAGTGGGAAGCAAGCCCCACGTGTCAGACAGGCTCTGGCCCAGGAGGAGCGCTGGCAGGGGCGAGGCAGGCGCTAAAACCAGGCCCATTCCAGAAAGACCCACCCCAGGGGGGGAAACGGCCCCACGTTGGGCCGACACAGAGGCTGTCCCCATGGGCTGCTGGGTGCGGGAGCCACGTTCCAGGCTTTCCTCTCCCAGAACCCAGTGTTTGGATTCAGCAAGCCCACCCAAACCAGCCGGACCGAGAGCTCCCCGGCAAGCAGCCAGGACCGCCCACGCTCAACGCGTACTTCCAGCCGGACCCCGTGGGCCCAGAACCGCTCCCGGAAAACGGAAGCGAGCCGCGCTGACAATCTCCCCGTCGCCTATCCTGTCCCCAACGAGACCGTGCTGGTGTGCCAGGGACGCCCCTTCTCCATGACGCCCACACGTGCCAGCCGTGGACGTCCTTCACAGAAGGTGCCCGGGAAGGTGGGTGGGAGCTGGCATTACGGAATCTAGAAGGGACTTCCAGGAGCGTCAGAACGGAACCCAGCCCGCCCCCGGCCGGCCGCCCCGACCTCTCTCTAAGTCCCAGTCCCAGGGCCCCGTGATGCCGCTGCAGCTTGCTGTCGCCAGGCCAGGGGGAGCAGGACAGTAACACACGTCGAAGGGCAGGGCAGAGTCACGAAGACACCGTCCGCTGGACACACACACGATGTGACTCTGTGATGCAGCTTTTGCGTCCAACCCAGCCATCGGCTCTGAGCGCGGGACCCCACGGCCTGCACCCCAAGGCCAGCACCACCTGCCTCCATCCTGCCCCGAGGCTGCTGTGGCCGCTGGGACAGCAGTGGGGACAGCTGGGGGACACACACACACGGGGGACACACACACACACCCAGGAGACAAAACACACACACGGGGGACACACACACACACCCAGGAGACAAAACACACACACGGGGGACACACACACACACGGGAAACAATAATACACAGGGGACACAGACACACACAGGAGACTTTTAAATTACCAAATTTTCATTTAGCTGGGAAACTACCTTCAGAGTTTATTTTTCTACCTTTTATAATATTGTAATTGAGAGCTGTGGTTAAGAATTCAAAAACCACAAACAATAAAAGCATGAGGATGTAATAAATATGATAAATAACTAGATACAAAGAGCTGAAGAATGAATTAATGAGTTAAACTATGATATTGAGGCATTTTTCCAGAAGGCTAAGGAGAGGATGGAGAGACAGAAAATATCAAAGAGAAGCCTAGGGAAATGATAATAGCAACACCTGATATATGGGCAATAGGAATCCCAGGAGGCATGATCAATAAATCCAGAGCAGAGCAAATATTTGAAAAAATAATGCAGATGTATTTCCCAGAAAGAAAGAAAAAACTCACAGAATTTTTTAAAAAGTGGGGGAGGATAAGAAAAGCCCCCCATGAAGACATATGGTAGTGAAATCTAAGACCACCAAATACAAAGAGAATATTCTAGAAGTTTCCATAAGCAACAAGCAGTTCATGTACAAAGAACAAGACCCAGATTGTCATTAGACTTCTCAACAGCAGCACTCACTGCGAGAGAACAATGAGAAATATTTTTAAATAATTAAAGGAAAATAGATTTGAACCTAGAATGTTATTTCTAGAGAAGCTGCCATTCAAATCTGAAGGAATAATAGAAGAAATTCCCCAAATAGGGCTCAGGTGGTTTGTTACACGAAGACCCACTTTTTGTGAGAAAACACTCGGGGAAAAGTACTAAAAATAAGAGAACTGAATCCCTAAGAGATGGCTCTAAAAGACAAGGAATTCAAAGGAGCTAAACATTTTGGTGACATTTCTTCTTTTTTTTTTTAATTTTTTTAATGTTCCTTTATTTTTGAGAGAGGCAGAGCGTGAGCAGGGGAAGGGCAGAGAGAGAGGGAGACACAGAATCCCAAGCAGGCTCCAGGCTCTGAGCTGTCAGCACAGAGCCTGACGTGGGGCTCGAACCCACGAACCACAAGATCATGACCTGAGCCAAAGTCAGACACTTAACTGACTGAGCCACCCAGGCATCCCTGGTGACATTTATTCTTTGAGAGAATCCAGAGTCCAACCTGTGGGCAGTAGCGACATCAAAGGTGGGAGAGGGACACTAAGGGATATGGAAGTGTGGTTACTTCCTTCTTCACCAGGAGAAAAGCACACATGTGGATAAGGTTAAGAAGCTGGCAAGGATCAATGCACACGAGAACTTGTCTTAAGGTGAGGACAGCTGTAAAAGCAAAAACGCCCCACGTGTCAACCAGCAGAAGACAACTGGGCCCGTACAATAGAAAGCAGAAGCAAAACTAAGAGGAGGAAATAAGAGGTTCAGCAAATTAAAAATACAATATCAGAAGTGAGTTTTTTCTTTTCTTTTTCCATTTACTTACTTTGAGGGAGAGAGAGCGCACATGAGCACGTGAGTAAGCAGGGGGAGGGGCAGAGAGAAAGGGAGACAGAATCCCAAGCAGGCTCGGTGCGTACTACCAGTGCAGAACCCAACACGGGGCTCGACCCCACGAGCCACGAGATCATGACCTGAGCTGAAATCAAGGGTTGGAGGATTAACCTTGACTGAGCCACCCAGGTGCCCCAGAAGTGAGTTTTTTTCTATAAGTAATCACGATAAACACAAATAGGTTAAATCTACCAACCGAAAGACAGATCTGGGGTTAAAAACAAGAACGTAAAAGACAAAGAAATGATAATGGAAGGGTTAGAATCTTATGCACTAAGCGAATATGAACCTAAAGAAAGTTGTGTAGTAATCTGAAGTTCTGACAAAATAGAATATCAAGCCAAAATACCATAAGAGCCAAAGGGTGCCATCACATGCCGGTTGGAGACCGGAGGGAACCAGGAGCTAAATCCACAGTAAATGTAAAAACAGTCACAAGGGACAGGACCTCGGGGGGCAGTGGCTAAGTCAACAATCGTCAGTGAGACTTTAGCATTTCTTTTTCAAAGATGGACAGAGCAAAAAGATAAAATGTAAGCCTAGCTGTCAAAGATCCAAACAATGTCCTTAATCGGCTTGAGCTATTAGATTAAAAAAAAAGAACAGTATTCCAAAGGAGGGGCACAGTATACACGGGCACATTTAGGAAACTAGGCCATGCGTTAGGCCACAAATGGCTCGGTGTCATCCAGAGTATGTTCCACAACAACACTGGGATAAAAAATACACGTTACTTAACATAGTGGTGGTTTTCTAAAAGTCCGTATGTTTGGAAACTAAAAAACATACTACTAAATAAATGTTGAATTAAAAAGAAAATTAAGTAATGTTGAAAACAGTGTGATAATAAGATCATTTCATAACAAAAAACGTGGGACGTGATAAAAACAGTACTTAGTGGGGCCCCTGGGTGGCTCGGTCGGTTAAGCGTCCGACTTCGGCTCAGGTCATGATCTCACAGTTCGTGGGTTCGAGCCCCGCGTCAGGCTCTGTGCTGACAGCTCAGAGCCTGGAGCCTGTTTCAGATTCTGGGTCTCCCTCTCTCTCGGCCCCTCCCCTGCGCGCACTCTGTCTCTGTCTCAAGAATAAATAAACATTAAAAAAAATTAAAAAAAAAAGAAAAGTAATGCAAAATGGATGACTATTTATATGGATGAAAAAATCCGCAGCTATGTATGGTGGTGGATGTTAACTAGAGACCTGGAACTAATAAAATGTTACACGTCAATCATATCTCAACAAAAGTCTAAAAAATTTTTAACTGGAAAAAATTTTTAAGTGGGTGAGTAGTAAAGAAAAATGCCAAATTTCAAAATTTCAGAGAGAGAGGTGGAAAATGAATAGACCAAGACTATTATTGAAACGATGTCCCTTCCAAAACAGCTCAGGCACAGGTGGTTTACAGGGAGTGCTGATAAAGTTTTCCTTCCCTGCAGCTTTTATATAATTTACATATCATAAAGCTCACCCATTTAAAGTGCACCATTCAATTGCTTTAGTTCATGTACAGAGTTATGCAACAGTCACCGTAATCTAACTGTAGAACGTTCTTAGCACCCCAGAAGAAACCATTAGGACGTTAAGGCAAATTCTAGAAGTTTCACTTCTCATTTCCCTGTCCAACCTCACTTCCCCGTCCTCAGCCCTACACAAACAATAATCTACTTTATGCCTGTCTTGATTTGCCTCTTCTGGGCATTTCGTGGAAGTGGTATTACGCAATACGTAGTCCTTGACGACTGGCTGCCCCAGCTTGGCGTAACGTGTTCAAGGTACGTGTACATTGGAGCGTATATCAGCAAATCATTGTCTTACTGCTGTCAAATAATGTTCTGTCATACAGATATGCCACATTTTGTTTATCCATTCATTAGTTGCCGGAAATTGGGTTGTTTTCACTTTGGGGCCACTATGAGTAATGCTGTTACGAATACTTGTGTGCAAATATTTGTGTGGACAGACGTTTCATTTCTCTTGGATGTAGACCTAGGAGTACAATGGCTTGGCCCTATGATAACCCTGTATTTGACGTTATTACAAAGTAACAAACTGTTTTTCAAAGCGGCTACCGTTTTACATCCCCACCAGCAATGGATGTGTGTTTTAGTTTCTCCGCATCCTTGCCAACACCTGCCATCGTCTATCTTTTTGATCACAGCCATTTTGGTGGCTGTCACGTGCTATTTCACTATGGTTTTTATTTTCATCTCTCCGGTGACTAATAATGTTCGGCTTCTTTTCATGTGCTTATTGGTCATTTGTATGTCTTCTTTGCAGAAATGCCTATTCAAATCCTTTGTTCTTTTTTAGTGTTTTGTTTGTTTGTTGTTTTTTACTTTGAGAGAGAGTACACAGGGGAGGGGCAGAGAGAGAGAGAGAGAGAGAGAGAGAGAGAGAGGATCCCAAGCAGGCTCCACACAGGCAGCACAGACCCCGATGTGGGCTCGAACCCACAAAACCATGAGATCATGACCTGAGCTGAAACCATGAATCAGACACTTAACCCCACTGAGCCACCCAGGTGCCCCTTTAGGAGCTCAAGATTTTATATGAAAGAATAAATTTCCGCAAAACAGTAAATCAGCCTGAAAGAAGTACGAAGAGGGAAATCTTCTCTGCCTGATATCAAGCAACATCCCAAATCCATCCTGGATTGTTACTGTCATTGGTGCAAAAACACCACATCAAATGGAATGCAACTGAAGCCAGGCTGCGCTTTTCCCACTGACCCGTGAAGTCACCTTCGATGTTCACTGAGTGAACCTGTGCGAACCTGGGTGTGTTGGGTCGTGTGAACGGCGAAACCGCCCTGCGGAGGCACCCCCCCCCCCGCCCATGAGACGCACGTGCGTAGTACCCCCGACCCAAAATTCGCTTCCAAAAAAATGCTCTCACGTTTCCACAAGGGCTCCATCCACAAGGGTGTGCACCAGGATGTTGGTCCGCATGATTTTGTGGTAGCAGGAGGTTGGAAGCAATCTGGGTGTCCAGCCTGGAAGAGGATAATTCTGGAAGGGATTCATCGCCAACAGCTAGAAGCTACGGGTGATTTGTATACATTATCAGAATGGGTGAGCGCCAAAGATAACAAAACGAGAAACAGAATAAAATGGGCAATACGGTTCCGCTTACATCTACTAAAAACGCTCCAGCACAAAATGATACACTTTTCAAGAAAACGTACGAACAAAGAGGCACACGTGAAACACGTGAACGCGGTTGCCGACTGTGGGGCGGCGGTCAGAGATGGGACGACATAAGTAGGAATGAGCAAGTGTGGACATTCGTTAATTAATGATATAAACCAGGAGGAGCCCCTGCACTGCCCCTTGGCGACAGCGTGCCACAAAGGAGGAGGAAATATAACTAAGTTAATCCTCTGTACCTGATGTTAGATACTCCACACACACACACACACACACACACACAAAGACACACACACGTCATAGAATAAATACTATAAACCCTCGCGTCCCTCTCATTCCCTGTAATGGCGAGCTGGGACCTGTGAGCAGGGTGGAGGCATCTTTCTGAGGAGCTTTAACACGTTATACACGGGGTGTGCCTCTCACACGCTCTTCTCCCAAATGCAAGGACTAATTGTCCATGAGAGTTTGAGAAAAGGTGCTGTGGGATGTCTGAGAAGCTCCTGCCTCCCTGGGAAGGCCCGGGGTCCCCTCCGCGTGTCCCCGCATCGCCCCCCCTGCCCCTGCGGCAGCTGGTGGCAGCCCCGACCTTCACAGCTGGTGCCCACGGACACGAACTCGTGTCTTTACCCTTCGCTCACACCTGCTGGGCAATTCCTCCCACATATGCGGCTTTATAATGTATAAATGTACACGTTTACCGTTTACACGATGCTCTCGCACAGCGTATTCGTGAAATTTTTGTTCACCAGCTCTTGAAATCCCAAGTGTACAATTCATAGGGTCGCAAAGGTTTAGATGGATTTCTATGGGTATCTGTCAGAGGATGCCGTGGGTTACATGCGCACCGCGGGGTCCTAGGCAGACAGGGACCCTTGCTCCTTGAGAGGTGGGCACAGGGACACAGCAGCTGACCAGACTTCCAGGGAGCTTCACGGGGGCAGGGGAGCGAACTCCTGCGGGAGAGGGTGGGATGCATTCTTGGGGGAGTCTGACGCCAGCCGAGGGAGTCCCCTGTGCAGCGGACTGTGGTCTCCCGGCCGCGGTTCGGGGGTCGGGGCGAGCTCCCCCACCGCCTCATTTGGGGTGTGTGACCCCACTCCCAAGGGACAGCACGTTGTGACCCGGGGCAGCAGGCGGGTGGGAGGCACCGGGACCCCGGGAACGTGGACGGGTGTGGTCGGGACCTCACGACGGAGCCCGGGGCCCCCGTGAGGGTCCCCGAGCTGCAGACTGAAACGCGAGGGGCCGCGGGAGGACTTCCTTCTCTGAGGCGGGGCCGGAGGCCAAAGCCAAGCACGCTCGGATCGCCCCCACCCCCAGGCCGTGGGAAGCGCTGTACGGTTCCAGGTGGCCCCCGTTCTGTGTCACGTGCTGCACAGGTGCCCTTTGGGGGACACACGAGGTTGGAGAAACCAGCCGACGCCAGCTTGCAGAGCGGAGACGGACTGTGTGAGTAGAGGGGCTCCTGTCCCCGCTCTGCCGACGATGGCCCCGTGCGTCCTGCCTGCGTGGCGCATCCCTGCCACGGGCACACCCAGGCACACCCCAGCTTCTTCCGGGGCTCGGGGTCCTAACTGACTGGGAAAGACGCACTATGTCGCACGGATGTCGTGCAGCCGGGCTCGAGGGGCACGTGGCAAGACATCGGCCAGTGAAGTGTCCCCTGCGTGGCGTCCAGCGGCTCGGGTGTCCACGCAGGGCGGGAGCACACAGGCGCCAGGTCCTGCCCTGGGGCGGGCTCTCCAGCATGTGGTGGTGGCTCCTTCCCTGGAGAAAAAACCGGGCACACGGTCCCTTGGTCCCCAGGTGCAGGACGCCCTTTAACTCAGGGGTTGTCATAACACTGTTTTCCGTCCTTAAAATGGTTTTCCTGAGTCACGTGTGTTCAAACATGCCGGCCCGACACGGGTGGTTCCCCGAACGTTTAAGCAGCCGGTCCGCATGGCCTCGGCCTGTCCAGGCCCACGGACGCACCTGCACCGTTCGGGCTGGAAGGCGGCCAAGGTTGTTTGAACTGTTCTGGGGAGCAGGCGGGGCCCACGGAGTGGATGTGACTGCGGCCTCCTGACCTGCGAGGAAACCCGGAGAGGACGCTGGTGGCCCGAGTGGCCAGCCAGGGGGCCGGGCCGCTCACATCGAGCTGCTTTTCAACGTTTACCGCGCGTTCCGTGCACAAGGGACACAAGGCGCTGCCAGGCGGTTTCGGGGGTTCCTTCGAGGAGAAGGGGTGGTGAACCCCTGTCGCCCGCGGGCCTCGGAGCCCCTCCTGAGGAAGCCGGGAGACGTTTCTTGGAGGCCCCTCCCTGAAAGCTCCTCAGCCCCTCTTTTCTGGGGCCCTTTCCTTCAGTTATTTCAGCCGCATAATCCTCCCTGCCTCCCCCTCCCCCTCCCCTTCTTCCTCCTCCTCCTCCTCCTCTCCCTCTTCCTCCTCCTTCACCTCCCCCCTCCTCCCCCTCCCCCTCCCCCTCCTCCTCCTCCCCCTCCTTGTCCTCGGGCCCAGGGGCCTGAGTCACAGAGGGGGTTAAGCTGATAAAGCAGTTCACACTCAGCTGCTAATGGGTGGTAATGACTTTGGAAGTTTGCCCCACTCGACCCTGCAGGGTGCCAGTCTCAAAGGCACATGGCAGGGTTGAATAACCCTTTCACCCACTAACTCAGTGTTTACTAATGTAACTTTATAACTCGGTGGCAGGTGATGCCACGCCATCCATAATACATGGGTCCCCTGCCTGTTCATAAAATGTAGTCCTGCTTAGAACCCCCACACGTATTCATTCATTCATTCATTCATTCAACAAGCACTGAATGAATATTCAACTATAGGGGGTGCAAAGATAAAAGCTACATCTCACCTGCCCGGAAGACGCTCCTAGTCGCAAGGGTGACAGGGAGATGTATACCAATAAAAATATGTCAGGTGCCCTACCGAACGATGACACAGACTGGTGCATGCCTCCGGGACCTAGCACAGAACTAAGGCGTCTTTCCTGCTGTGTCTCTGATGCCGACACAGACCTGCCTCCCCTGGAATTCTGTGCACACGAAGCCAAGCCCCCTGAGCCCGACATTGTCATCACTTCTGCCAGTTCAGCCTCGGGATTGGTACCGATTGCCCCATCCTTTGAGTTGCCTTGGAGGGTTTCTCCAACACAGGGTTTCAGTGCGTTCACCAAGGCAACAGGCCACATCACTGCACAAAGAACCAGACAATTCCGCTGGAGCCCGGCTTAATGAGAGCCCAGTGACGTCCGTGTGCCTCTCGCTGGAAAGAGGTCCGTCCCTCAACAGCCAGGGGACTAGCCAGCAAGTTGGTCCTTGCCTGGGGAGCGGGGTGCTCACAATATGGGGTATCTCCCTACAAATGCAAGAGTGGGATGTCATGTCCGGATTTCCATTAGACAAATATAACATTTCCCGAATGGGGAGTGTCACACACTCCCCCACAGCCCCACTTACACCTGTGACACCTGCAATTCGCGTGATAGCATGCTCATTCTAGAAACAGAGGACAGAGTGCCCTGACCCGTCTTCTCCCCATTTATTTGGTGAGGGGGTGGGTGGGGCCAGGTTGCTTCAGGGCCATGGGAGGCAGACCGAGGAAGGGCCAGGAGCCACCCCTTAGAGGTCACACAGGCAAGAGTCATCTAAACCACATGTGAAATAGATATGTCTTCACGTCTAAAAAGGGGGGCGACATACCAGTGCATGTTTAATAATTTAATAGCTAATATTTTAGTTTAGGTCTTATTTGTGCTGCAGCAGAACTGTGATTCCTTATCTTTTTATATGCAAATCTGACGGAACACTGGGCCCCTGTTCTCTGGAGCCTCTCAATATGCCTGTTGTATGAGGGAGGGAGGGAGGCATGTGGGCGGGGACAAAGTACCGAATTGGAAATCAGGAGGTAGGAGTTCAGTCCAGGGTGTGCGATTAACCTCTTGGAGACTCAATTTCCATATCTTAAAAATGATGTTAGATTAATGATCTCTTAGGTACATTTCAGCTCTAAAATGCAATGACATTGAGCATAATTTGACTATTCAGAATTAGCGTAGGAATCAATAATTATAGCAGCTTTGCATTTATGACATTATATTAATCATGGACACATCATTTATTCGACCTCATGTTTTTAATAGGAATATAACCTCCAACAGAAACATTGCTCATCAGAGAAAAATATTCAGCTGCACCACATGAAATTGCTGATATTTGACCATTTTGGACACACACAAATAGCAATTCATGTGGTTCAGCTAATATTCTCTCTTAAAAGGATCTACTTTAAGACATGGTTTCTAGACATAATGTGATTGATTTTAATTTCATGGGGCAACAGCCTTTTCCACAGAATCAGAACAAATAACAATAAAATTTTATGGAACAGCAAAAGACCTCAGATAGCTGAAGCCATCCTGAGAAAGAAGAACAAAGCTGGAGGTAACACAAGATTTCAAGATACACTACAAAGCCATAGTTATCAAAGCAGTATGGTACTGGCACAAAAATAGACACATAGGTTAATGGAACAAAACAGAGAGCTCAGGAGCAAACCCATGCTATGGGGTCAATTAATCCACGACAGAGGAGACCATGATATATAGTGGTGAAAAGCCCGTGTCTCCAACAAACGGTGTTGGGAAAACTGGACAGCGACATGCAAAATAATGAGACTGGACCACTTTCTAACACCATACGCAAAAATAAACGCAAAATGGGTTAAGGATCTAAATGTGAGACCTGACCCGTAAAAATCCTAGAAGAGAGCACAGGCAGAAAAATCTCTGACGTCGGCTGTGGCAACACATTTCTGGATCGGTCTCCTGAGACAAGGGAAGCCGAAACAAAAATAAACTATCGGGACTACGTCAAGATAAAAAGCTTCCGCACAGCAAAGGAAGCAGCTGGCCAGACTGAAAGACAACCTACTGAACGGGAGAAGATATTTGCAAATGACATATCTGACAAAGGGTTAGTATCCTAAATATATAAAGAACTGATACAACTCAACACCAAAAAATCCAAACAATCCGATTAAAAAAAATGAGCAGAGGACCTGAATAGACACTTTTCCAAAGAAGACGTCCAGATGGCCAACCGACACACGAAACGATGCTCCGCGTCACTCATCATCAGGGAAATACAGATCAAAACCACCTTAAGATACCGCCTTCCACTTGTCAGAGACACTAATATTAAAAAGATGAGGAGTAACAAGTTTTGGTGAGGATGCGGAGAAAAGGAAACTCTCTGTGCACTGTTGGTGGGAATTAAAATCGGTGCAGTCTCTGAGGAAAACAACTCAAAAAGTTAAAAATAGAAATATCACGTGATCCGAGGATGCCACTCCTGGTTATTTACCCAAAGGAAACAAAAGCACTAATTCAAAAAGGCACATTCACCCCTATGTTCATCGCGGCATTATTTACAATAGCCGAGATACAGAAGCAGCCCGTGTGTCCACCCCTAGATGAATGGATAAAGAGGACGTGACGTAATGGAATAGTACTCAGCCGTTAAAAAGGACGAGATGTGGCAACAACGTGGATGGAGCTAAAGGGTGTGATGCAAAATGAAATAAGCCAACCTAAGAACGACAAATGCCATATGGTTTTCACTCATATGTGGAATCTGAGGAACAAAACAAGCAAACAAAGAGAAAAAAGTCAAAAAGAGACTTTAAAAAAATGCTTATTTGTTTACTTGGGGGGGGGCATGCAGGGGAGGGGCAGAGAGAGGGAGAGAGAATCCAAAGCAGGCTCCACAGTCAGCACAGAGCCTGACGTGGGCCTCGATCCCACGAGATCATCACGACCTGCCCTGATACCGAGAGTCCGACGCTCAACCGACTGAGCCACCCAGGGGCCCCACAAAAGACTCTTGACTACAGAGCACAAACGAGCGGTTGCCACAGGGGACCAAGTGGGGGGGATGGGCAGGGCGGGGGAAGGGAAGGGGGAGGTCCTGGCTTCCGGTTATGGAAAGAGTAAGTCACAGGAATAACAGGCACAGACCGGGAATACGCTCGACGGTATCGTAGTAGCCTTGCACGGTGCCGGATGGTGGCCATGCTTGGGAACACGGCGACCCGGATAACACGCGGAGAAGCTGGATCCCCACGTTGTACCCTGGAGACTCGCGTAACATGGTGCGTCGACTGTGCTCAAGTAAAACGTTGTTAAAAAGTTTTCACGGAGGGGTGCCTGGGTGGCTCAGTCGGTTAAGTGTCCGACTCTTGACCTCAACCCAGGTCATGATCTCGCGGTTCCAGAGTTTGAGCCCCACGTTGGGCTCTGCACTGAAGGTACAGAGCTGGTTACAATCAACACTGGCGAACCGAGGGAAAGCAACACCATAAAAATAAATCGTTTGGGTTACAAGAAAAAAAAAAAACCCCACCTAATTAGTTACTTTGCTGATCCTTATCGCCTCGTTATCAGGAACACCAATAACAATTATGCGTATCATTTAAAAAATGTGCCAGATTGACTTGGTATTTTTTTTTAATTCTAAATTCTTTTTGTAATTTTTATGTGGTTATCAAAGGCCAGCCCCAAGTTCACATGTGATCATCATTTATAATTTCTAAAATATGCAGCCAGCCCTTCTGGTCGGACCTACAAAATGGAGAGCCGCATGGCTCAGAGCCCAGATAGCATCGCTAGGCTTCGGGAAGGTAAGAATATCATTCGCGTTTATTTTTTAATTGTAAGTAAAAATACCGTTTGCCGAGCACCAAGTCCTCATGGAAAGAAACTCAAACACAAAGGACAGCTAGTAAGTCATAGGTGTGTTAAGTCTTGTAAACACATTCAGATGCAGAAGAATTAGGCACAGTTAGAGCCTCCCCTCCCGCTCCCACAGTGCCCACCGCTCGGCCCAGAGGCAGCCGGTACTCACCGCGTCCGCGTGGCCCTCGAGTCTCCAAATGTGATCTGCAGACCAGGGGCACTGGCCTCGCCCGGGAACTTGCTAGAAAAGCAGAATCTTCGGCAGCCCCAGATCTGCTGAATCAGATATCCTCGGGGGTGGGCCCGGTGACCCGTGTTTTTGTAGGCTCTGTAGCGATTTTAGGTGAGGTATGTCCACAAACATCCATGCTTAAAAATGACGGCACTGTCCCCAGACGAGCGTCCTGCAGCCTCCTGTTGTCCTAACTCTGTCTTGGCTGTAAAGAAAAGAGACGGTCCAGGTCTGTCCAGCGAAGAACTCCGTAGGATGCGGGACAAACAGGACAGTAAAGGAAGCTGGGATTCGGGGGAAACTTGTACGTTCCACACTGGTCCTGGGCCGCTCCTCACGTGCAGGGGAAGGTGTGTGCAACAGGTATACGGATGTGAAGAATTCAAAAGGCTCCTGCGTCTGTCCCCCAACGTAGGGTCCAGCCACCTCTGCCCTGTCTGTCGCTGCCCCTTCACTCCCCAGCCCATAAAGCGAGATCTCTCCGGGGTTCAGGAGAGAAGCCAGGCTTCCTTCCCTCCCCTTCCACATAATCCGCTGAGACCCTTCCAGATGGACGACACAGAGAGACAGATAGGAAGTGCCCTTTGCAGGCTCTGGAGGCAGGCTTGCTCCCTCCTTGCTCGGAGTGGGGGCTGACGGTCCAGGACACAGACTCCTTCGCGCAGGAGGGCCCAGCAGGCTTGAGGCAGGACTCTGCGATGTGCGGGCAGCGTCTGAGGGCGTCCCATCGGATGGGATTCTGACTCGGTGGTTTTCTATCAAGTCGAATAAAAATAGCACCTCGGCAGCTTCACTGCTGATGCACCTGAGCTCTGTCTTATGTTCTTTGCTGCTAAGCGTTCCTTTCCGTCTGGCTCTCTCCGGACTGTTTAAAACTGGCTCCAAACTCAGAGAAAACAAAGATACTTGTGCACGCGGAGATATTCAAACCACAGAGGGGCTAGGAGCCACGTTCTGGGAGAAATTTCACTTGCTCACGTCTTACCACTTAGTATGTGACCCGCTAACGCCCATCGGCCGGGAGTCTCACAGAAACCACTAGGTCTGCGGAAGCGGAAGACGTCATCTTTCTACGGGATCGTCAAGTGAAACGCTCGTCTCTTCCAACGCAGAATCGGACCGCTCTTCTAGTGCTCGGAGCACAAAGATAACGGAACGGTAAAAAGTCAAACCGCCTATCCTTGTAAATACACTGAAAATGTCAGATCTATTTTTGGACCTATTTTCCTCACCCGCTATTTTCTTTTTTTTTTTGACTCTTAAATTAAATGCTATGTAATTTTCTAGTTCCTAGGAAATGAGTAAGATGAAAAGGGGGGACGTGGGGGCTGCATGTTGCTCCACACATAAAATTAGCCAATTTAATTAGTGTCCCCTAAATCTGCACTCAGACGTGGAAACGCGTCATACCTGTAGATGAGCCTGCTCGCTGTCCTACCCATCTTGACGTTTCAAACATTTTTTGCCCATATTAAAAAAAATTTTTTTACATTTATTTATTTTTGAGAAACAGAGTGAGACAAAGCGTGAGCGGGGGAGGGGCAGAGAGAGAAGGAGACACAGCATCCGAAGCAGGCTCCGCGCTCCGAGCTGTCGGCACAGAGCCCGACGCGGGGCTCGAACCCACAAACCGTGAGATCACGGCCTGAGCCGAAGTCGGATGCTCAGCTGACTGAGCCCCCCAGGGGCCCCCATTTTTGCCCATATTAAGGCTGATTGTGAAGTCACACGGACCTTCACACAGAAGCAGGACCAGAGGGAACGTGATCGTATCTCCTTAGGGGCAAGTGGAGTAAACAGATACCATTTTGATTCGGGGCTAGTTTGCTGAAATTCCGAAATAACCCCAGCTGGCCTTAGCCCAGCTGAGGTTACGTGGATTATATACAGCTGGCTATTAACTCCGGCTGTGTGCTGGCCAGAGGATGGCCTTGGGCTAGAACGAGGGAGAAGGACACGGAAACCCAACTGTTGGGGCCGTCCCTCCCTGTCCCAGACAGAGCCCTGCCGTCCATCAGTCTCTGCCCTCCACCCACACCCCGTCACCTCCTCCTCCCCAGCCAGGGAGATGAGTCCCTTCTGCCCCTCCCCCACAGCACCACCGGGACACGTACCCATCTGCACCAATGCTGTGGCCGCTAGGATGGGACCTGCCTGCCCACTCGATGGCCGTCCTCCTGAGAAGCCTTCCCAGCTCTCCCACACAGCGTGACCCCTTCGTGTCCTCACTTACCACATTGCCCGTGACCCAATGTGTGCGTCCAGATGTCGGCCTGCCCTCCGGAGCGGCCAGCTCTGTGACAGAGGGACGCTATTCTCAGTCACTGGCCCCAGGTCCTGGAGTGTTTGCAGTGCTTGCTGGCGACCGCGGGAGCCTTGGTTGTCGACTTTGTCCCGGCGGTGGGAGTTTCTGTTGAATATTACAGAGTAACCGTGCTAGACTCTCCCGTCTCTAATGCCCATCAGACCTGCCGCCCCGACTGCCTCACGGCCCGGACCCTCAGTTAACCAGCAATCAAAACTGATAGCCACAGCCCATGCGATGACACTGGTCTTGCTCCCTGTCCCAGCACCTCATTTTGGGGTGCTCTGTGTGAAGTTCTAACGTTGCCTTCGTGCGGACTTACAAAGCTCCTAAATGCTGTATTTTCCTGGGAGATATTCGAAATGTTTTTTTAATGTTTTATTTATTCTGAGAGAGAGAGAGGCAGACAGAGAGGGAGAGAAGGAGAATCCCAAGCAGGGTCTACGCTGTTAGAACAGAGCTCGACACGGGGCTCGAGCTCATGAACCTCGAGATCATGACCTGAGCCGAGGTCAAGAATTGGACGCTTAAGTGATGGAGCCCCCCAGACGCCCCAGGAATCGTTAATATTATAAGCAAATTCCGTCAAGTAGCGTTCCACGAATTACCTGGGACTGGACAGCTTTCTTCCCTCGGACGTGAATTCTCAGCGGCTTCAGCAGAGATGATTCACCGGTAAACAGAGGCACCTCTGGGACAGTCACTTGGGATCCGTGCGTTGGCCAGTGTCAAACATGCGTGCCCTGCTCTCTCTACAACGTGGTCACCGTGGCTGAGAGGAGGCGGCCGTGCCCCGGGAAAGGGCCGATCCCGGTGCCACTGGGCCCCCACGCGCGGGCGAACGCCTTCCCAGGAGGGGCGTGAAGTGACCTGAGGTTGTCTTGTTCTGGACACAGACCTCCTCTTGCACCTGTCAGGCTGCCTGTCGTCTCCGCGGAAGACAGTCGCTGACAGAAACCAGCAAACGAGAGCCAGTTGTGTTTGACCCACCAGCCTCAGAAAACACACTGTTTCCTGAGGTCCTCCTTCCCGTGCTCTGCTGACCTCCTTGGCCGACTTTTTCCAGGGCGAGTGGCCGGTGGGCGCCCACGATCGGAGCGCCACAACCCCTGGAGGGACGCCCACGAACACACACGCGTGCTTCACGCCCGGTTTACAAGGGAATACGCTGAGGGAGCGGGAGGAGATGATCTTCTCCCCACGGCAGGTCAAGTCGCTGCCCCCTTTCCTGACACCTGTCAACGCGCTTTGGTGTGTATTTTTGAACGGGCTTATTGCACGGAACCTGTCTGTAGCACTTACGTTGTGCTGGGCATTGTCCCGAGTGCCTTAAAAACATTATCTGGCTTAAGCCTCACACCAGGCTCGTGGACCTGGGTGCCTCGGCACCCTCGTCGTCCCTGTGTTCAGATGGAGAGACTGAGGCCCAGCAGGGCTACTAACAGGTGCCGAGCGGGCGAGCCAGCACTGTTTCTAGCCGCTACGCCGTGCTTTTCCTATCAGCTAAATGGGAACATCCAAGTTCACGTAAAACTAATCCCACGCTTTGTTCTTGTGTCTTGTGAGAAAAAAGGTTCCCTCTTAACAGATCCAAACACGTCAGGACATGACAAGCAGTGTCCCCCAGACCAGAACGAGGTAAGACTCGGGCGGCAGCTGGGGACCTCTGCCAGCTGGCCTGCTACAGGCCTGACGTCGTGGCCCTCGCCCCACGACAGCCAGGTCTAGAAGCACACGGGAGGCCCTTCCTCCTCGGACAGCCTCTGCTGTCCCCCTGCTTGGACCTCGGTCTCCAGGCTGCTGTGGTTTCAGCTGGTTGCCCCACGGGCCAGCACCCCCCAGCACAAGTGGTCAGAAGAGCCAGGACCCCCCACGAGACTCAGAGTGATTCCTGCCCCCGCTCCCAAATCTTGAAGAACAACCATGTCCTGTGACCTTCTAGAAACACCAACCGCATCCCCGATTCATGGGTGCAGATTCTCTCAAGGCCCAGGGGCACAGTGAGTCACATAGCTCAGCCACAGAAGCAGGTCCTCTGTCTTCTGCCCGTAACTTTTGAAGGCAGAGGTTTTAAGAAACGGGGTGCAGGTGCCTAATCATAGCCTCAAGGTACTCGATGCGCTAATAAGCATACGGCATTCTGGTGCGGGTGCAGCGGACTCTGAACTGGAAAATTTCATCAGAAGGACGAGAATAAGTGAGAGTTTTCCTCAACTGACCTTTTATAAAGAAACACATTTCCTGTAGTAGAGAAAGAAAGGATATTTGACAATAGGACCGAGCTGACGATGGCTTTATCCCATGAGCATCGAAAAGAGTTCGGATGCTATAAAACTCCTCAGGATGTGTGGGAGCTGAACCTTATGACAAATCATGTGGATGTATATATTTCCTTAAAAATAAGACATATGGTGGGTAAAATGGGTGATGGGGACTAAGCATACCCCAATCGTGACCGGCACTGAGAAACACTGTGGAACCACTATATTGCACGCTTGAAACTTAACAAACAATTGAAATAAAAGAAATACATACACTAAAATATTGAAACGGTTACTGCTACCTGTTTTTCAATATTTTCCCTAAAATATTGGGATCCCAAGAGAGATCCCAAGAGCCAAGGAGAGATGATCTCAAGAGCCAAAGTGAGAGATCCCAAGAGCCAAGGATCTGACAGCCAAGGGCACAGTGTGGGGCCAGGGAGCAGGTGTGAACATACAATTCTCTTCAGCAACAAGGGTGGTGATTATTTCATGCAGCGTATCATCTGGGCTTTGTCCTTTTGATGGCCGAGGTACAGATTAAGAATTTTGTTTTATTTTTTTAATGTTTATTTATTTTTGAGAGAGAGAGAGAGAGAGAGAGAGAGAGAGACAGAGTGTGAGTGGGGGAGGGACAGAGAGAGAGGGAGGCACAGAATCCGAAGCAGGCTCCAGGCTCTGAGCTGTCGGCACAGAGCCCGACGCGGGGCTCGAACCCACGGACCGCGAGATCCTAGCCTGAGCCAAAACCAAGAGTTGGACGCTCAACTGAGGGAGCCACCCAGGTGCTCCTGGATGGTGAATTTTATACGATAACCATCACTCTTGCTACTGAAGGTAGCTGTGCATCTGTAGCTGCTCCCAGGTCCCGAACCGCTTCCCGGGATGTACCTGCTTAATCTACTCAGGCGTCCCTAGCACAGTATCCCAGGCACGGCAGCTTGAACAAACAGACACGTATCTGTCACAGTTCTGGGGGCTGGAAGTCTGATAGGGACGTGCCGGCAGAGCCCGGATCTGGTGAAGACCATCTTCCTGGCCTGTAGATGATGCCTCCTCGCGGTGTGCTCCCCAGGCGGACAGAAATCCCATGGCTCCCCGTGGTTTATGAGGGCACCGATCCCCCTCATGACCCAATCACCTCCCAGTGCCCCACCTCCTCATACCATCACACCGGGGGTTAAGGGTTCAACACATAAATTTGGGGGGAGACCCAAAAATGCAATGCTAACAAACCTTGACAAACTCTGCCCAGTGAAAGAGGCCAGGCACAGAAGGACACGTACCGTGGTTCTTCTTGTAGGCGATGTCCAGGAGAGAAGACAGATTGGAGATCACCAGGGCCCAACGGGGGGAAGGGAGAAGGTAATCACCCAGCGGGCACAAGGTATTTTTGTGGGGTTGTTAGGGCCCATCCTGATCAGGGTAATCGAGGAACGCTCCCTGGGGGAAGTGAGATTTGAATGTGCCCTCGAGAGTCCATGGGTGTTTGTCGTGGGCACACAGCGGGCCATCCAGATCCCCCTCGGAACTGAAGCCCCTCACCCCTCACCCCTCCAGGGTGGTGACAGCCTACAGCTGAGGACGCCTCCCAGAGTCGCCTCGCCTGGAGGGACCTGCCCCGCAAGCTTACGAAGGCCCCCTAGACGCCGCCCACTTCCAGTGATGGGTCCGTGTGAGGGCTCTCCCTGCTCAGGGCTCTTCGCCCACCTTCTGCTGCCGCCCATCCCGTCTCCTTCAATTCTTCCGGGTGTACGTCCCTCCAGCCCTGGCCATGGGGACCCGCTCCCGCTTCACAGCCACAGGTGTGAGAGCACTGGGGGGGCCGGTCGGCTCCGGAGGCCTCTCGGGCGCTCAAAGCATCAGCTCCCTTGTCTATAAAACAGGGGTCCTAAGGGGACAATCCTCAGAGCAGCTGGAAAAGTTAAATGAGCCAACGCACTACAGCTCTTAGCTCAGTGCTCGCTAAAAGTCGCCGTGTGTTCACGTGTTGCTCGCGGAAAGTACGGGAAACGGACGAGGGGACAAGGAAGGCAGTAGAAGCTGCTCCTGGGTCAGCGGCCTGGGTGTCATCTTCGGGGTGCACGCGCGTGTGTTCTGAGGGGCGTCCCGCGCACCCACGCACACTTCCTGCGTGAACCTCCTCCTTAGCACCTGCCGTCCGTCCGCCACACGGTTCACGCGGTAGTGTGGTCTCCGAAGCCGGATCGCAGGGTAAGGAGGCGCCAGGCGCTCAGGGGCTTTGGGACACCCTCCCCGGTCCTTGTGGCCGGTTTTCCAGCTGGAAGAATGTGGACACGCGTGTCGACCAAGAGAAGAATAAAAACTGAGTGGGTGGGAAATGACCTGACCATAGATGACGATGATGGTGAAAAGGACCCAGGACAGACTGACCTCAGCAGTAGAGGGGTGCACCGCCCCTCAAGGCCGGGAGAGAAAGGCAGGTGATTCGGAGGAGGAGAGAGGAGAGTAAAAGTTGGTGTCAACTCTGTTCCTGTTAACAACGTGCCAGCGTGTCACCTGCAGACGTGTCATTGGGCAGGATGGTGGAACTGGGGAAGGCACGGAGACTTCTCTGGAGACTGACGGAGATTCAGCGAGGTGGGCGAAGAAGCAGAAACAAAGGATGACTACGGCCGTTTGGGGCCACCCAGAAGCGGAGATTGGGTCTGCAGTCTGTCCAGGGGACAGACTTGTCCACGGCTCCCAGGACCTGGTTTGGGCTTCAGAAAGGGGCCGGTTGGCTCAGGGTCCGCGTGGGCCAACGGCAAGGCAGGTAACTGAGGAGGGCAGGAGCCAGGCCCTCCAGGATCGGCCTGCTAACTATTTGTCCCAAGTGTCCCGCCGCACTGTCCTGCCCAGTCCTGACAGAGGGCGAACCAGGGACGACCTGCGCGTAAGACCGGAAGGGGGTCTGGGACCCTGGAGGCTCCGGGAGGCAGTGAGTTGGAACTCAGCCCTGTGCACTTGAGAAACACAGGCGTCCCTGCAGTGGCAGAGGGACAGGTCTTGCCCACTGTGTCACTAAGAAAATGGAGGGGACACCAGGGGCTCCCCCACCGGCCTGGCCACTGTCATGAGGAAGCCGGGGCCCCTGGCATCTACAGCACTTGACCCACTGCACGAGAAAGGCAGGCGCACATCTGGGGGCACCCCTTCGCTGCCCCCCGACTCCTCCTGCAGCCTGGCTGGGACTGAGCAGACCCAGCAGGGGCCGTCCTTACCTTGACCGGGTCCTTCAGCGCCCGCAAGCATGGCGGCCGCCATCTGTACCTTTTACAAGGTACAGGACGCCAAGTCGCAGGACGCCAACTGCAGAACGCCAAGAAAAGTGACGGAACGTGGAAAAGGAGAAATGGAAAACTATCAATGTCCTGTGACAACAACAGAAAGGAAATATGAAAAACTCAGTGTTAATGTGCCGGTGTGATTGGATTTTGGACCAATTTTCTTTTTTGAATTTATAATGAAGTTTATGCAATAAGTAAAGCAAACAGGGATAAATATAACCGTCATCACAAAATTACGTTTGTGCGTATGGGCACACACATGTGCACATATAGGTCGCTCTCTCTAGACACACTTGTATATATAAAACACATACAGACAGGTGTCAAATTGCACAGCCAGAAATGATGTAGCTCATCCTGTTCTACCATAAAGAACATTGGCCAACAGAAGTCGTTGAAAAATGCCAAGCGCACACCACGGAAGCCAGGGAAGACCTTGCATTTGGCCTTCTGGAATGTGCTGTGGCCGCCGGCCAGCCTCCCCCGTCCTGGCAAGGATGCAGGGTGCAGAGGGAGGCAGAGGGTGGGCCCAGCGCGGAGGCGTGGGGCTCTAAGGCAGGGGGACTTTGCGTGAGGTGTGGGTTTGATGGGCACGGGGACACCCAGGTCACGTGCTGGGGGAACAGAATTACCTGCTGAGTGAAGTTTTGTGTCCAATTTGGAAGCTGCTATGGAAACCTCTCCTGGCGCCTGTGTTTTCAGAAAAGTGGAGAACAGGCCAACGACACTTGCCAGATTTCTCGCTGGGTCAGTCCAGTTCTGCTCTCTGTCTTGGGAAACAGCGACACCCGAATCTGAAGGAGGTACCTGCCCCCAGCGGGCCTCCTCCGGCCTCCCTCGTGCCCCTCTCTGACGGGTTCCATGTCTCCCTGTGTTCTCCACCATGGTTGACGCTGTCTCGAATTATCCCTCACTGTCGATGCTTCTAGCGGAATGTCCCTGCCGACGGCAGCCCTGTGGGAGGGACGCCGCCCGCCCCAGGTGCCAGCGCCTGGGAGTGCCGCGGCCCGGCGCACGGGAGGAGCCTCCCCACGCTCCGCCACCGGGGCCCCCCCTGCTTCCCAAGCTCCTGTCCACCCTTCCCCCTCCACTTCCCATTTCCTCCGAGGGCAGGGCATGTCAGGGTGCAACCTTAGGGGTGACGGTTGCACGTGGCCGCGAGATGGAGACAACCCAAGCGTCCATCAGCTGACAGGTGAGTCAAGAACGTGTGGTCCGTCCAGACCACGGAGAGTCATTTGGCAATAAAAGGGAAGGCCGTCCTCACACATGCGATCACACGGATGAACCTTAAATAGATTATGTCAGTGAAAGAAGCCAGACACGAAAGACCACATGTTGCATGATTCCGTTGACATGGAATGTCCAGAACAGGGGAACCCATAGCTCCAGTGAGTCGATCTGCGGTCGCCAGGGGCTGGGGGGAGGGGACAACGGGCAGTGGCTGCTGAGGGTCCCAAAGGGGTTTCTCTCGGGGGCGATGAAAATGTTGAGACAGTTGATAGAGGCGGGTGGTCGCACAGCCTCGTGAATGTTCTAGATGTCACTGACGTGCACACTCAACTCACAATGGTTAACCTTATGTGAATTTACCTCAACTAAAAAAAACCCTTAGATTTAGGGCTCAGAGAGATTTAGGGGCTGGAGGATAAGGCTTTAGGATTCAGAGGGGATTCATTAAAGGAGTTAGGATGCTAAATATATTTCCAGTGTCACTAGGTCACCAGTTGGCCCCTCGGGGCTGCCTCAGAGCCCCTGAGGAATATGGTGCTCTGCGAAAAAGCATTCTGAGCTTCAGGTAGTGGAGTCATCAACTTTGGGACGTAGCCTTTTCCTTTTCAGTTGTTGGGGACTGTCTGTAATTTAGTCTCTTGAATGCAGTCAACCCTTGGCTCTTGTTGTGGATTAATCAATAGAAAGACATCATAGTGGTAATCTTTGGGGAGGCAAAATTCAATTTAATCCATTTTTTCTATTTGTTAGCTCCTCTGGTAATTGGTTTGATGGGGAAGAAGTTTGAAGTTATTGGTTAAATAGAGGTTTTTGGATTATCTGTGAATTTCAATTATCCATGCTTCACCTGGCCCCAATTAGCACTAATAATTGAGTTAACTGAATAGAAGTCATTTCCCATCATATCAGTTTTACCATAGCCTTATTTATTGTTTCACTAATGGAGACCCCGAAACACAAAGCCCCTTTCTCCAGCCGGCACTCACACCCCCATCCCACAATTTGTCAAATTAATGCCGTTTAACGGGCTCCAACTTGACTGCACAGTTAATGGTATGAAACAAACACTCTTAATAATACGAGCGCAGCTAAGGAGGGCGACCAGAAATTTCTAAAGTGCGCTGGGCTGTGTTTGCATTTGTGGCCAGAAGGTTTCCCAAAGCGTTTCTAAAGTGCAGCTAGACGTCTTCCTCAAGGTTTTCAACTAATTTGTATGTTCGATGTCGGTGAAGATTGTTGCTGTCTTAATTTGTCCCAGTTTAAATCACGACAGCTTCTGCAGTGCCAGTCAATTTCACCAGCCGCCTGCTTTCAAGATGTGTTCTTTTCTATTTACCAAACGCCATCCACAGGCCTGTTAAGGTTTCGGTCTCTCTTCTTGGACACGTTTGTATTTATATTAAACACAATAAATATCTGCCATTCCAACGGCCCCCTTTTGACCTTCTTTGATCTCTGAATCCCAACATCCCCAAACGCCGCATGGAAATTAGCCCGGCCCCTCCCGCGGGGCGGCCAGGAGGGCAGGGTTTCCGCAGCTTCGGGGCCCTGCGACTCTCACCGTGTTTGTCCATTGCTATGGTGATGCAGCGGGCAGCCGGGCCCGGGGAAAGTCCGGCTAGGTAAAGCTAGGACTCCAGCCGAACACACGATCCTGGTGCCAGGGTGCCGGGCGGGGCAGGGCTCCCCGTCGCTGCCCGCAGTGAGGCTGCAGGTGCACGCACGCACTCCGGGAGCAGGCGCGCTGTCCCTCCGCAGACACGTCACCCTGCGGGGCCACTCGGCTTTCGGCTCCGAGCCAGCCCACGCGGAGCTCTGGGCGGTGGAAATGTGGAAGGTTTCGTGCTCCTACTGGGACAACGTCACTGCCTCGACCCCACATCGCGCTCTTCTTGGTGAATAAAGCAGCCGAGAGAGGCACCGAGAACCCACCAGTGAGGACCCCAGGAGAAGCCCCTGGCTCTGCGCGGACAGCCTGCTCCCCGCCGTCCTGTGCGGGGGAATGATGACCCGGCCTTCCCTGACGCCGTGAGACAGCCACTGGCTGGGGCCGTTTCTCTCCAGAATGAATAAGTTAACTAATACACAGTTCTTTCGTGTGGTTTCTAAAATAATAAAACCGTCTAGGCAACCGTCCGAGAATCAGACAGACAGACAGCTTCTAAGTTCTGCTTTTCTCGGTCTCATTTGTGTCTTTTGTTTTTGTTTCTTTTCTCATGATGTATTTGATGCTGGTTAAAGGACCGCTGACCAGTCTCTAAGGGACATGAAAAGCTTGGAAGACGATAAATATTTGAGAAGGCGGTACCTGGACATTGCCATTGAAAGATGTCCTTAACGGTGTTTCGGATCGGCCAGCTACGCAGATTTCTAAATGCGAAAAGTACATGGTGACGTCTAAGTGTTAATTAATCATTTATTTTGTTACTTTGGAAACTAGAAGCTGATCGTAGTTGACATCTGAGGCTAGTGGGGACATGATCCCTGTCTTTCCTGCCCAGTGGTCAGGGCACGCCTCTCAGTCTCTGTTCTTGCGAAGCGTAAGTGAATTCTGTGCAGATTGTCACTTTCCTGTCACTGGTGTGCATCCTGCTGGGCGCTAATCAGCTTGTAGTCCTATTTGACTTAAGGTTTGGGGACCCCAAGGCCGTGTGGACAACCCCACATCAGCAACACATTGGGTAGGAGAGGGTCAGATGCCTGGCATCAGGCGTTTCAGTGATTTTTCAAAACGGGATTGATTTACCAGTTAATCTTGACAATTGCTGGGTGTTTCTTGGCATTTATTCAATAGAATTATGGGCGTTAGAGACTTTCTGAGACAGCAGTTGTTCCATGGCTGAAGATAGTTTCTACCCCAATTTTCCACTTAGGTTTTGAAGAACTACAGTGTTTTTAACTTCCCTTAAAAGGTGTTACCAGGTAACAGAAAACAGGTTGAAAAAATGCTAAAGCCAGCTTAATTTTCCTTTTCGAAGCTTAACACAGTTAATTCGCTTTTTCTGGCAAGCGTCTCCCTCTCGGTGGAAAGACCGAGAGGGCTCGTCCTGACAGAGATCCTCAACCCAGGTGTGAAACCGGGTTTTCTTCTGAGGAAAAGCCTTTCTTGGAATATTGACTTCCCCCAAATCGTTTCAGGGCTTTGGCTGGTGCAGAGTTGACAGAGGCCTGGACATCTATATGCGACAGAAAGGAACCCTCGCCAGAAACTTCTCTGGGTGATGTTGCTGGCAGATCATAATACCAGTGCCGGCCATTATCAGCGGGCACCTCTGCGGAGCGGAAGATGCCCAAAGGGTGGTTGAAATGACTGATATTTGACAAACACTTATCTTCACAACGTAAACACCTGTTTCCTGGCAACCACGAAAGCCCATCCCTCGATTCGGTTTTCTCACGTATTACAGAAAATAAAAATCCAGATGAAGAAAACAGACCCTCTTTGCCGGGTCCTGTCATTACGGCCCTTGTGCGATCATTATTCGCATCGCTGTCGATACCATAAATTTGAAGTGATCTCAGTGACATTAATAAGGATTTCTGGCCGGCGTGTGTTTGTGATGTGGCCTCCCGGGCTCGGTCTGTCACATCAGCGTTCACCGCGTCGTGCTCTCCGAAGGGCAACTTTGCTTTCAAAACCCCTGGAGAAAGAACCCCCTAAGACTCCCCACGCCCCGGACCAGGCACTCTTACCTGCTGCTGGGCCTGAATTCAATTTCCACTTAGGTCAGAAGCACTTCTGTGAGTGGAAAGCGTCTTGATTCAACACGAAAGGCCGTCGGTCTCGCAACACTGAAAAGAAAGGCGGCCTTTAATACGCCATGGGATTCACCAGCCCCTTTGCTGAACCCACTTGCCCCCAAACTCCCTGCCCCATTAACCAGCACACATGGGACTCTGGCTGAATGTTCATTACAAACAGAGTTTAGTCTCTGTTCAGGAACGGGCTCGGGTTTTCGCTGGTTAAGATCAAGGGCCTTGTTCAAGGTGCACATGTGTATTAGTGTTAATAATCCAGTGTCAGTGAATGCCGTGCTAATTTAAAACCATGCTCTGTAAACCTCTGCCTCTCGCGGCCGCATATCCAAATGTCCCGGAAAGAGAATCGGTTAAGATTAGCTTATCTACGGCTTATGTGTCTCAAAGGCCATCAACAATATATTGCTTGGAATTCTTAGAAATCAGTTGTGTCCATTTAAATTGGTGTTGTTACTGAGGTAACGAAGAGGGAGCCTGGGAGCCATTTAGGGGCACTTTGTTATGACCGAAGCTCCCGGTCCTGGAACTGTACTTCTCCGGTTCGCCCGGAGACCTTGATTTAAAGAGTGACCCCAAGACTCTGCTGGCGGCAAATGTGGGGTGAGCTACTGCGTGTGGCCGGGAAAGGCTCCTGGGCGCCACTGTCCTTGGTGTGGAACGTGGGAGTGCCCCGTGAATCCACGTTACCAGGCCACACACGTCATTTCAAACAACGCAGCGATGACAGAGAAAGCCTTGCCAGTCGCTGGTGCACATGATAACAAATAAATCAGCTAAGGGGCGCCTGGGGGCTCAGTCGGTTAAGCCTCCGACTTCAGCTCAGGTCACGATCTCACAGTTCGCGAGTTCGAGCCCCGCATCCGGGCTCTGTGCTGACAGCTCGGAGCCTGGGGCCTGTTTCGGATGTTGTGTCTCCCTCTCTCTCTCTGACCCTCCCCCACCCCCCACCCTGCTCACGTGCTCTCTCTTTCCCTCTCTCCCTCTCTTTGCCCCTCCCCCACTCACGCTCTCTCTCTCTCTCTCTCTGTGTCTCAAAAATAAATAAACTTTCTAAAAGATCAGCTAAAGAAACGAAGAGCCCACCGAAAGGCAGAAGGAGATGGTTTGAAAACGGCAAATAATCTTTTCTTCAAGAAAGAAAGGGACTTCGTTTAGCAGAGGTATCAGCAGTGAAACGTCACTGCCATGCAAGTACCCTTCGCAAAATAAATGTCGCCTCTTGTGGCGGAGACAACAGACACACAGCTCCTTTTAGCGTTCTAGTCTAAAATGGTTTTTCCCACTTACAAAAATAGGTGATAGTTTTTAACCATATAATTTAGTGCATATAACTCGTCTTTTAATAGGTAACCATGAGTGAACACTCTATGGAATTGTTAGGATCGGCTGACGAAGAAGAATGTTATTAAGGCTTAAGGAAAGCCAGCGACAATGCCGAGGTTTTCAGGGGAGAGAAAGCCTCTTTTCCACTTTGACCCAGGACAAGGGGAGAGAACCGTTTCTTACAGAACACGGAAGCCGTGGACTTGCCCTCCGCTCCCACGTCAGGTGGCTGGGGCCCCACGGCGAGGAAGGCCGTGCAGTGCTTAGCTCAGTGTCAGCTTTTGTACTTTAGGGACTGAGATTTGGGCCTTGCGGTTTTTACAGTTAATCATTAACTTCTCTGAGGTCTTGACGGCATTTCAGTGGAGCTAGAAATATGCCACTTTTCCAAGGAGTCTGTCTTGTAATTTCCCATTTTACCCCCAAAATCTAGTTAGCAGCTCATTGACCCGAGCTGGGTTAGGTGGAGACTAAACCCATGCTTCTGAATTCAGCAGAGCATCTGGGTTAAATAAAACCGGGAAAAGGAAAGGCAAGGACTCTTGTACTGAATACTTAATTTGCACATTAAAAGCTGATCATTAATCCTATATTTTAACACTGCAAATGTCAGAAGCTATTATTTCCTGGGGAGTCTGACAGTTCCAGGGATAGACTGTCCTGTTGCAAAGTCCGTGGAATGAGCGTGAATAGATTCTGCATCAAACCCGAAGGCCATTAAATAATACTTAAAGGATCAATTTGTTGTCACACGTAAGCAAAGGGTACGACTCCAAGAACAAACCGTAACCACCACAGAATCACAGCGGGAAGATCACGTTATTAAAATCTAATAAAACATGTAAATACAATATCGTACACAGATAAGTATACACTTATTACAGTGCTGCGATGTGCGTCTGCAGTTCAACGTTCTTGAAATAAAATAAAGATAAGGCTTCCAGGGGCCCAACGACCATCGGTTTGTTTTTTTTAATGTTTGAGAAACCCCAGACCCTCAGGTGCCTAAAACGGCCAGCCAAAGGCTGTTTTCAAGCGATTCCGGTACAAACCAATGTGACCATAACCATTTACCAGTTTCTGAGAAATCACAAATCAAACACATTAAAAAAGCTGTCTTTGGACCAAATTGGAGTTTCTAACAAGACTGCCTACCGAGCGTTATATGTGCCTGATTATTAAGCTTTTAAAGCTGGGCTTCCCTAATGCCACTTGAAAGGGGCGGGCGGTGCTCCCTCTCCCTAAGCTTATTAAGTTCAAGTTTTGTGCAAACAGCTATTTAAAATGATTTGTTCATAAATGTGCACATGGCTTTCAACATAACAACTTTCACACACTGTAACAACGACAACAACAACAACAACACAGTACAAGGAAAATAAAGCTGAAGCAGCCACGAGAATCTTGCACTGATGGTGTTTTGAAATAGTACCTTTGGATCTCTTCCCCAAATCTTCAAATGACTTTTAAAATGTAGCGGGTCTTGCGTAATTAATGCGCTAAATGCCCATCGCCAGCCTGAAAACACCAGAGCAAAATGTAGCCGATTTCCTCCCCGAACGTTCGATTTTATATTCTTTGAACTTCCTCAGAATGTGGTGACCCTTCTAAGAGAAACTTTAAAGACGCGTTAGTCATTTTGTTGAGGCTTAAGGACATTCACTGTATCCAAGCAGGAGACTGGCACTCATTCACCGGCCCGCTGGCCGCGAGGGTAAAGCCGAGCAGGGAGGCCAGGCCGAGGCTTATTTGAGGAGCAGAAAGGGGAAGCGGTCTTCTGGGCCCACTGGAGGCAGGGGGCGAAGGCGAGCCGGGAACTCATTCCCCATCCCGGAGTCCAGAGCTCAGAAACTACTGGAAAAGCCCAAACTCCCACGCTCCCTATTCTCAGTTCAAGGTTTCATTCGGGACAATCAGGAGGGCCGCTTCCCAATCCCACGACCTGGGAGGCTCACTTAAAATACTGTGTGTCGATAAAATGAATAACAGCCATACCCACCCCCCCAAAAACAACCCGCCATTTTATTGCATTTCATCCAGTTTTTCTTACGAACACACAAACTCCGTAGGTATTTCCTAACTTGGAGTCTGAACCAAAATCCTTGCGTATTCCTCAGTGCGGGAAGATGTTTAGACTTCCAAACTCTGCAATCCAAAATACAACCAGTGCACGGAAATGGGAACAGAGTAGTGAATAAGGCTCACATGGGGGTTCTTGGGCTTCTGGGCCTGAGAGAGGAAGGAGCATGCCCTGAGCAGCAGAGGAAACCCTCCCACCGCAGCCCCCTTTCTGCAGAAAGCCAGCCCCGCGGGTGACAGAGCAAGGGGGTCCCTCTCCCCGCACACACGCCCAGGGGGTCTGATCCCCAGGAAAACCAGCAGCCCCGGGGCCAAAAACAACGCACAGCCTACTCTGTGCTGCTCACTGGCTCCACCTCTCTCTCACCTCCGAAGACACACGGCAGTGTTTTGAGAGAGACACAAATAAAGCGCAAAGCTAAACAATTAAAGTCTGGGACAGGCCCAAGAGGCGGTTATTAACGAGACTATTTACACAGTAATGTCAGGGCTTTTTTTGAAATATCAAAGATGTTTTGCCCAGAGAAAATGTAGTACTTTTCAGCATTTTCAAAAAACAAACAAAAAAACCTAAATATGTATCAATTCCCGAAGCACTAGGCACACCTACTTATCTGAAACCCAAGACTGCTGCTGTTGTAAGGGTTTGTAGAACTCACTTCCTGTCTTTGTACTTACACAACAGGATATTTGAATAACAAAGACCACGGAGAAGCCAGGCAAAACCGTGGGGCCCCACCTCACGTGGGCATTTCTTCATTTCCTAATCCCATCTCTCTTGTGTTCCGAGTTGCCCAAGTAATTTGCAAACACAAAGGCATCGGTAGGGTAGTGACTGCCTGTCGCTGTGCACCTTACCAAGCAAGGGCAGCGTTCACCCGGGACCCCTGCATGTAGCGAGGAGCTGCTTGTGTCCCGAGGAAAAACCGCTTGTGGTCCCATGGCTCAAGGTGTGCTGAGGTCCACTATGACCTCCGTCTCAGTTTCCCAGGCTCAATGAGCAAACACAGGGAGGCACACGGGGGCAGGTGTGTGATGTCCCCCCACATTCACTGCGACGCTTGCCGTATTTGACGATATCTGTACCTTCCACTGTGTTGCCTTTTACTTCTTAAAACTCACAACTTGTGTTTCAAGCTCAAAGCGATAGATCATTTCGACTGTCCACACTAAAAATAGTTCAGTTAAAGAAAACCCTTTCCATTGAATTAACGTGCTCTCTGCCTAATGTAGATCACAGTTTCCTGGTTTGGAAATCTGAACTAAACGGTCTTCACTGTTTTATTACTTCCTTCATAAGCACATGACTGCGTGTATCTTATACATTATTTTACCACAGCTTTAGTCTTGTCCTTCGTGCGGACCTATGGTAAGTGACCGAGTTTCATATACGAAACTATCAGACTAAGTATTTTTCTGACTACGCCCTTTTATTGGGAAAGATGCATTAGAGGCCCCGTCTCTCCCTGCTGTCTGTAAATGAAGTTAGCACATGCACATACATCATGAGAACCACAGGTATGTGCCAGGGACTCTATTCAATTTGAAAACCAAGAACACATTTAAACAAAGAGAACTTAATTCTGTAGAGGAGAATTCCGTCTTAAAAAACACCAAGGGGTTTCAAATATCTCCACTCGTCCCTGGAAAATTACAAATGTCTTTCTTGCATCTGTATTTATGGATTTAACAGACTTGTATTTCAATCAAGTTATCACATTTTAACCAGTGCAATCCAAAGCTTTTTCAAAAAATATTTTCTTCCAGGATATTAAATATGCTCATGTAAAGAATTGAGAAGCATACACGAGGAAAACACCAATCACCCACCCTACAAGTCAGCCGGGATTCACGTTGTTGCATATTTAAAAAGTAAGTAAATACAGAGCCACCTGGGTGGCTCAGTCGGTTGAGCATCCGGCTTCGGCTCAGGTCATGATCTCAACGGTTTGTGAGTTTGAGCCCCGTGTCGGGCTCTGTGCTTACAGCTCAGAGCCTGGAGCCTGTTTCAGATTCTGTGTCTCCCTCTCTCTGTACTCCTCCCCCACTTGTGCTCTGTCTCTCTCTCTCTCTCCAAGATAAATGAACATTAAAAAAATTTTTTTAAATAAAAAAATAAAAACTAAGTAAATACATTTTGCTTTCATGATTATGCTTATATTTACAAATGCCATTTTAAATCTGAATCATAAAACTCTAACATAGGAGGATTTATTTAGTTCTGGCCTCTCATTTTTCAGATGAGCTGTCTAAAGCCCAGAGAAGTTAAGTGACTTGCCAAAGGTCACACACTTAGACATAGCAGAATCAGGGCACGAAGCCATTCTTTCCATGTCTCTCCTCCAGATGCCAGGGTATCACTCATCACAGCTGTGACATCGACCCTTCTCTAAATGACCGGAAGACCAGGGAAGTTGGGAACACTTGAGAAAAAATAATTTGTAGTATAGTACGATACCTAGGAAGATGTGTTACCTTCTAGGCCATTAAATCTCCTTTTTGTGCATAACAGAGAAGACCATTGGTAATGACCCTGTCATTTTTTAAAAAAATAATAGACTTACTGAAATATAATTCACATACCATACAACTCATGTATTGAAACTGTACTATGGCTTTTAGCACATACACGGTATCGTGCGACCATCATCCCCATCGATGTAGGACGAGAGCATCTTCATTACCCCGTACGCAACCATCGGTCCCCCCCAGTCCCTCCCACAACCCCCACCCCTGGCAGCCCCTCGTCTACTTTCTGTCTGTGGATTCTACTATTCTGGACACGTCACGTCAACAGAGTCACACGGTCTGCGGTCTTTTGTGCCTGGCCCCCTTCACTGCTCTCTGACGCTCATCCACGTTGTGCCTGTAAGAGTCCTTCACCCTTGTTTATGGCTGAACAGTGCTCCATTGTGTGCGTGAACCATGTTTTGGGTATCCCTCGGCGGGCTTTTCCACTTGGTTCTTTCCACTCCCTGTTGGGCTGTTACGCATAACGCTGCTATGAAACATTCACGTGTAAGTTTCCGCATGGATGTATTTTTTCATTTCTCTTGATTACGTATGTAGGAATGGGAGGGCTGGGTCACGTGATCACTCAGTTCTACCTTCTGAGGAACTCCCCATTTCCCCGAAGTGCTGCGTGGTTTTACCCCCCTCCCCCCACAACAGTGCATGGGGACCTCACCACCTCCTTGCCCACACTTGTTAATATCTGTCTTTTGATTCTGGCCTTCCTGGTGCGTGGGACACCGTATCTAACTCACTATGGTTTTGATTTGCATTTCCCTAATGTCTCATGATCTTGATTATCTTTTCATGTGCTTATCGGTCATTTGAGCATCTTCTTGGAGAAATACCTGGTCAGATCCCGGGCCCGTTTATTTTATTTTATTTTTAAAATTTTTTTTAATCTTTATTATTTATTTTTGAGAGAGAGAGAGAGAGAATGAGCAGGGGAGGGGCAGAGAGAGAGGGAGACACAGAATCTGAAGCAGGCTCCAGGCTCCAAGCTGGGAGCACAGAGCCCGATGCGGGGCTCGAACCCACAAACTGTGAGATCATGACCTGAGCTGAAGTCGGATGCTTAACCAACTGAGCCATCCAGGCGCCCCTGGGGCCCGTTTATTTTTAATGTAATTTATTGTCAAGCTGGCTAACATACAGAGTATACAGTGTGCTCTTGGTTACAGGAGTAGACTCCTGTGTTTCATCGCCTATATACAGCACCCAACGCTCCTCCCAACAAGTGCCCTCCTCAATTGGGCCAGTTATTAAATTGGGTTACTTATTTTTAAATTATTGAGTTGTTAGAATCCTTTGTATCTACCAGATTCCAGGTCCCTTATCGGATATGACGCGTGATTTGCAAATATCTTCTCCCACATTCTGGAGCTCTTTTCACTTTCTTGAGAATGTCCTTTGAAGCCGTGAAAGCTTTTCATTTTGAATGGGCCCAATTTATCTGTGTTCTTTGCTGCTTTCAGTGTCATATCTAAGAAGGCTCTGCCTACCCAAATTCATGACGATTTACCACTTATTTCCTTCTCAGAGTGTTTATAGCGTTAGCATGTACATTTGGGTCTATGATCCATCTTGAGTTAATTTGGGGCATGTTGAGAGGAAGGGGTCCAACTTCATTCTTTTTTTTTAAATTTTTTTTTTTAATGTTTATTTTATTTTTGAGACAGAGACAGAGCGTAAGCAGGGGAGGGGCAGGGAGAGAGGGAGGCACAGAATCCGAAGCAGGCTCCAGGCTCTGAGCTGTCAGCACAGAGCCCGACACGGGGCTCGAACTCACAAACCGTTGAGATCATGACCTGAGCCGAAGCCGGATGCTCAACCGACTGAGCCACCCAGGCGCCCCTAACTTCATTCTTTTGAATGTGCACATCCAGTTGTCCCACCGCACTTGTTGGAAAGACCCTGTCATTTTAAATATGAGGCAAGGAAGCAGACTTCTAGATGATTCTCATAAAATGTCAAAGGAAGAGAATGTGGGTCTGAAGCAGGAGCCGTACCGCAGTCGTCAGTCTTTTCACCCCTCGTGGTAAATCTGGGGCGTTGGAAAAACAGTGTAAGAAACCTGACACCAATTAACCCGTCTCTTTGCTGGTCTGAACCTTTGCTTTTCTAGAACCTGTGAGTGTGCTACTTACGGCCCCCCACGGACGGACTGACAGATCCTTGCAGTTGAAGCAGGGAGAGCTTAGATTCATTCTGACTTTCCACGTTTGCTGTCTTTCTTCTCCACAGTGTCTCCTTCCCGGAAACTGCCTCCTTTTCTTCTTCAGTTTGCCTACAGCCTCATCAAGGGATCAAGCTGGTCACGAGCTGGATTCGCAGTTGTAAGTATTGTCACTTCAGTGACTTACGTGGGGGAAACTGGGACACCCAGGATTAGACAAACGCCGCCCACAGCTGATGGGAGAGCCTGGCCAGTTCCCCTCCACAGGAAGTGCGGGTCTGTCCTGACGACTGTCCCTGACAGTTGGCAGTCCTTACTACGGACAAAATTGTTTGTGTGTTTGTTTGTTTGTTTGTTTGTTTTAATATTCACATATTTTTTTAAAAGGTCGACCTGGAAAGTTTATACTTCAAAACTCAGCTTTCGTTATTATTCCATCACTCTGGAACTGACAATGTCCTCTGCGATGCCGTCACACCCACACGTACTGTGTTCTCTTGTTTCATTTGAAGACTTCTCCCCCAGCGAGAACCCTCCTGCACCGTTGGTGGGAATGCAAACTGGTGCAGCCGCTCTAGAAAACAGTGTGGAGGTTCCTCAAAAAATTAAAAATAGATCTACCCTATGACCCAGCAGTAGCACTGCTAGGAATTGACCCAGGGGATACAGGAGTGCTGAGCATAGGGGCACTCGTACCCCAACGTTTATAGCAGCACTCTCAACAATAGCCAAATCACGGGAAGAGCCCAAATGTCCTTCAACTGACAAATGGATCAAGAAGATGTGGTTTATATATACAATGGAATACTACTTGGCAATGAGAAAGAATGAGATCTGGCCATTTGCAGCAATGTGGATGGAACCGGAGAGTGTTATGCTAAGCGAAATAAGTCAGGCAGAGAAAGACAGATACCATATGTTTTCACTCATATGTGGATCCTGGGAAACTTAACAGAAGACCATGGCGGAAGCGAAGGGGGAAACAGTTACAGAGAGGGAGGGAGGCAAACCTTAAGAGACTCTTAAATACTGAGAACAAACTGAGGGTTGATGGGGGTGGGGGAGAGGGAAAAGTGGGTGATGGGCACTAAAGAGGGCACTTATTGGGGTGAGCCCTGGGTGTTGTATGGAAACCAATTTGACAATAAATTATATATATATATATGTATATATATATATATATATATATATATATTTTTTTTTAAGACTTCTCCCCCAACGTCTCCGTGAAAGGTGTCTCTTCAGGTTGTTAAAATATTGTCTAGAAATGTTTATTTCTTTGAAGCAAGGGAAAAGCTGACTCTAAATATTCTGCAACATATAATGGTACATCCGTATAATTGAATCCTGCGCCTCTGTTATATTTTTTATATGGAATGATGTCATGACACCAAGCGGAAGGGAAAAAGCAAGCTGTAGACCAATATGTGTTTTAAGATCTCCTTTTTGTAAACCTCACACATACGCATACATATACCTGTTTGTAGTAAGGTCTGTGGCCAACAGGTTATTGCTGGGGGTTGAAATTTGCATAAAGGAGGCAGTGAGAAGATTTTCTTTTTATTGTATGTATTTACATATGTTCAACTATTTTATTTAAACTAAGTTTTACTTCTATAATTAAAAAGTAAGACATTTTTTAAATGACACAACTCCATAAAACCATCTAATCTAGTGTCATTTTAAATCAAAGATCTAGATCTCTTTTCAGACTTTTCTGCAATTATTTGTATATTTAAGGTAACGACTTATTCTTCAAGCCAATTTTGGCAATTTATACCCTTAAAAATATTTAGGAAAAATATTTCTTTTGGATTGCTAAATGTATTGATATAAACACATTATTCCTTTGTAATAAAAATATACTTTCATTTATTTCTAATTTATTTCTAACTGTTGATTTTGTATATTCCCTTTCTGTCTCTTGATTAGAACTGAAAAAGTTTATCTGATGATTTTTTTTTTTTTTAGTTTTACTATTCAACTCAATTATTGATGATTATTTTTTATCTATTTCATGGATTGCGTTTGACGTTTACTGTTTCCTTTCTTCTACCTTCTTTGGATTGATTTCATTTCACTTTTATTTTTGGTAGTTTTCTGTGTTGAAACCTTGGTTCGTGCATCTTATAATAAATGTATTCCTACTTAAGATTCCTTCTCTGTCAGCTGCATCATACTTCGACAAGATCCCACATATTTGATAGGTAGATACCACATTTCTCTTTTATCTAAACAGTAACTTCTGGTTTGTTTTTCTCTTAAAGTCTGAAATTTGTACTTACAAAAGATCTTTTAAAATTTAAGATATTTTCCATTTTTACTCCGTTTGTTGTTATTATTTTTTCCAGTAGGTGGTTGACTGTCTCTGTATTGTAAATTGCTAATTGTTTGCACTGTGGTTCAGAATAATGCCTTTATATTTCTGCACTTTGTAGCTTTTGTTCATTTGTGTTTTTGTTTTCCTTTCACAAGGACTGTCTCCAGAAAAGGCTCTGTTCTGTCTTCTACAGTCTTCCATATTTTGTTAGCTCAACTGTACTGACTGTGTTAGTCCTGACTACATTTACTTAAACCCATGATTTCTGTTAGAGGTATGTTAAATCCCTTACTAGACCTGATGATTTGTCTATTTTCCTCATATTTATTAGCGCTTGCTTTATATGTTTGGAAGCTACGTTGTTAGGTACATATATGTCCATGACTAATCTTCTTGTAACTTTTATCAGTTCGGAATATCCTTTTATCTCTTCTCATCGTGACTTCTATTTTGTCTGTTGTTTCTATGGTTACGTTTTATTTATTTTTATTAGTATTTTTTTAAACACATTTTTCTCTTTCTGATTTCTTTTCTTAGCTTTTACTCGTAAATTTTGAGCACACATATCGAACCTTTCTTTCTGTCAATATCCAGTATTCTTTTTTCCACCCGGCACAAACAAAACCTCCCATGCTTCCTTCTAGCTCCTTCGGTCTTGGGATGTAGTTACCGCTACACATCTTATGACCAACACTTATTAAAACGCAGTGATTTCTTCTGGCTTCTTTGCTCTATCCCTGGTCTTCTTCTTCTTTTTTTTAATTTATATTTTACTTCCAGTTTTCTTTAGTCTGGGTTTCAAAAGAATTCCAGGCCCTGAGGTCGTCCAAACTTGATGCGAGGAAAACATAAAGTTCTAATTGCACATTTGGAGGGGATTTTGTAAGTGAGGCAGCAGATGTGAAGTGAGAGCCGACATCTAGAAGGGGCATCAGGATGGGTCTTGGGCCCGGAGAATAGGATGGGTCCCAACAACCAAGCAAAGGCCAGTGATTTCCGACATCCAGGGTGCTTAGCAGAGGCCTTCCAACAAAAGGTCGGGTAAAACTCCTGCTCAGAGGCCGGGAGCCTGGCTTACACGTGCACGGGCTGACCGGCACCCTGAGCATTAACCTCTTTGTAGGTTGTAGTCAGTCAGGTGGCTGCACCAGCCAGGAGTAGAAAGAGCCTGAGACTTGGCGGCCGCTGCGTGTGCCTCGTTCTCCAGACCTGTCTGCATTTCTTCAGATACCTTTGCATCTGTGTTACACACACTCACATTGCTCCCACCTTCAAACAAACGGCAATGATGCAAAGACCTCTGCCTCAACCCCAAGGCCCGTGCAGGTGGGACTGACGGCAGGCTAGGCTCACCCCCACCTGTCCCGGCCGAGGCGGTCGGCCTGCTGCCCCCGGCGTTCCTCGGAAGCTCTGTCCCGAGGTCCCTGCGGCAGCCTGTGGCTGGATCTGGTGACATGCTGTAGGATCTGACCCCTTGGCCGCTTCGGCCTTCGGGTGAGCCTCTCCCCTCCACGACAATGCTCCTACCCCCCTGTGCTCCCCTGCCTGCTTCGGACACCTCCCTGCTTCTGCCCAGAGGGGAGATGCTCAGGGTTTTGCTCTTCAGGTGCAGCAGGATTTGACCTCTTAATTCTCTTCACTGAGGCCAGGCGATCTCTAAAGACGTATTTGATTCTGTCCGTCCTCGGTTTAAAACACTCTTGGTGGCCCCTGCAGGCGGCCCACCTTCTTTCCGCAGCGCTGCGGTTCTCTGTTCCGGGCCGGTTGTCTGCCACTCACTGGGTCCCTGGACCAGTGAGGACCGTGGCAGAGCCAAGAACCCCTTCAGAAACAGACTGAGGTTGCTTTCGAGGGAAAGAAACCGAAATCCCTGACTTGAAGGCAAAAACCAAGAGGGAAATTTACTAGCATAAGGCACCTGCTCCAAGCGGTGGCGTCCTCCTCCTGCCGGGTGGGAGACGGCCCCCGGTCCTGCCGCCCCAAACGGCCACCGCTCCAAGTGACTGCCCTCCAGGACACGTAGGAGAGCCAGGTGTCCACCTCCCATTCCTTTTCTCCACAAGAAGACCCTTTGCGAGCAGGGCTCAGATGTGCCAAAGCCTGGTAAGCACCTTGCAGCCCGAGGAGTGTCCTCGTGGTGCGGACTCAGGGCCCGGCTCAGTACTCATGGCAACTATGAATCCAGCACGCATTTGCTGAAGGAACGAACAACTCCATCTCTGCTCGGCTAATGTGTTTAATATACATTATAACTGCGATAGCGTCAAACGCCATAACGTAAGTCAAAAGTTACCATGCTGGGTTTTATGACTTGCCTGTGCTGTTACTGATACTACGTGCACTTAAAGCCAGATGTTCCTTTATCCTCTTAAATATTGCTTGACAGCATTCATATTTTGGAAGCCGGTTAAGGTTATAATCACACATGCAGCTGACATTGGCTGGTAAAGTTGAGTCTATCAAGGAACTATCCCAAATTTGCGGTTCCTCGTTGGCTGCTCCATTTTGCGAGACAATCTTGGCTCTACAGAAAGAATCACCACCCCAACTAAAATTTCTCAGTGGGCGCATACCAGGGAATTCAGAAGTGACGCAGGATGGAGCGATGATAGACACTGTTCCGCCTCAATATCTCAGAGTGGAGCGTGAGCCTCACAGAACCACAGGGAAAGGTCTTCCTGTAGTGGGTGGGATAAATGGATTTTAAGAGCTATCCTCTTAGGGGCGCCTGCCTCGCTCAGCTGAAAGAGCGTGCGATTCTTGATCTCAGGGGCGTGAATTCGAGCCCCACATGGGGCATAAAGATTACTAAAACTAACTAAATAAATGAATAAACTTATAAAAAGGAACTATACTGTTAGACACATGGTTCTTAAAAACGTATACATTCCAAATGGTTGTGCTTCTAACCGACTGTACCACATCGGGAACATAACAACTTTGCTATGAATTTTAAACTTCTTTTTATATTATCTTTAAGTGTTTATTTTATTTATTTTTAAGAGACAAAGAGAGAGACAGAGTAAGCATGTGTGGGGAGGGGCAGAGAGCAAGAGAAAGAGAGAGACACGAAGAATCCCAAGCAGGATCCTGGCTGTCAGTGCAGAGCCCAACATGGGGTTAAAACTCAGAAACCAAGAATCGGGCGCTCGACTGACTGAGCCACCCAGGCGCTCCATTTTTTAATTTCATCTTTAAAGTTTATGTATGTTTTGTAATCTCTTCATCCAACATGGGGCTCGAACCCACGACCCTGATATCAGGAGTCACACGCTCTTCTGACTGAGCCTGCCAGGTGCCCCCTGAATTTTAAACTTTTAAATGGAATTAATAATTCTGAGCGATTTCACTTTGCTATTGTGAGCAGAATTAAAGCAAATGAAGGAGAAAGTATTTCCAAACACAGGAGGGGTAAGTATTATAATTCCACGGGACCATCCTCTCCTTGTATTTCAGAAGGAACCTAATGGTTATCTGCTCTGATCGCAGCTGGTGTGGGAATACCCAGACCCACAGGCAGCGGCGCCCTGGCCCCTGGAACGTTAGGTGTTACACAATGAACTCATTCATTTGACTGTTTCATTTTTTGACTTGTAAATAATCACCTAGAATCCGTTGTCCCCACCTTCATTATCCACGCCATCCTATACACATTGTCTTTGTCTTTGAGTTGAAACACCGGCGCATCTACACACAGAGAGAAGTAGCTGTCTTTTACTGCTTTCACGCGCCGTCCTGACACGCACGGGACCCATCGGAAACGATTGTCCTGTGAGTTTTCACCAAACAAAATGTTTTTGACTCGGTTTCTGTCTTTCTTCCCATAGCGTTAGCTAAGCAAACTTTTCACAAGCCCTTCTTACGGATGCTCGGTGTTTCCTCCCTGTTCAGTTAATCAGCACTAGAGTGGCCCTAAAATGAACAGGATATTTGCACCATTAACCTCCCGGTGATTCTGCACAGCCAGGGAGGGTGCAGTAACATTGCACAATGGCCTACAAGGGGGGAAGAGAAAGTCAGCTCTCGGTGGAGATAATGTTGCTAGAGGTTCTTCTGGGGCAGAGTTTAGTTTTGGTCGTCCTTTTTGTAGTGTAGGTGACCGAAAGAAGGTTTCCTCAAAACTTTCGATAAGGGGATACATGTAAGCACATCATCGTGTCTAAAAATTAGATGAAATTTCCCGCAAAGGTAAGCGTGGTTTAACACTAATCTCTGTAATACTTCACAAGTCCATCTTTTTATTTATTTTCTTTAAAAAAAAGTTTTATTGTTTATTTATCTTTGAGAGAGAGAGAGAGAGAGAGAGAGAGAGAATGAGCAGGGGGAGGGGCAGAGAGAGAGGGAGACACAGAATCCGAAGCAGGCTCCAGGCTCCGAGCTGACAGCACAGAGCCCAATTCAGGGCTTGAACCCAGGACCGTGAGGTCACGACCTGAGCCCAAGTTGGACGCTCAACCGACTGAGCCACCCAGGCAAGCCAAAGTCTGTCTTTTTAAATTTTGGCCTTTGTATTGTTCCAAAGAAATGTTTTCTACTATTAGAAATATTAGTGAAATGTTTTAACATTTCCTAAAGGATCCAAGATCTACAACTGAAGCTGATTATCAGTTTGCCTAAAAGTTAACTTTTCTGCTCCATCTGGATGACGTCCCGATATAAACAATTGGATAAACTCAATTACAGCTAAAAAAAAAAAAAGAAAGAAAGAAAAAAAAAAGGAAAGAAAGAAGCCACAAAGAAAGAAGAAAGAAGCAAGAAAGAAAGAAGAAAGAAGGATGGAAGAAAGAAAGAAAGACAGATAGAAGAGAGAAAGAGAGAAAGAAAGAAGAAAGAAGAAAGAAAGAAAGATGGAAGAAAGAAAGAAGCAAGCAAGAAAGAAAGAAGAAAGAAGCAAGAATGAAAGAAAGAAGAAGGAAAGAAAGAAAGAAAGAAAGAAAGAAAGAAAGAAGAAAGAAAGAGCTGAGCGGTGTGGGAGAGAGGTGGGAAACCGAAACGTCTGTCCGGTAAGTATGGGGTGATTTATTTTCTGGAAAAAAAGGGACACAGTGAAAACGACTTCCATTTAAGGATTTATTTTTACCAATACCCTCAATTTACTGAGGTATTCCAACCCAGAAGCAAAGCGGATGAAGAAGAAGAAATCTGCCCGGCTCCTTCTGCGGGGCCGCTTCGCGCCGTGCTGCCCACAGGACAGGGACACAGGCTGAGTGGCGGCCCCTCCTCTCTGAATTTCCTGGCTTTTGTAAATTTGTCAGTCCAGCCATGAGCTTTGTTTGAACAGAGGTTGGCACTTCATGGAGAATTGTATCGTATTGTAACGCACAGCGCAACACATCTTTCCTGTATTTATTTTACATAAAGGCTTTCTAGGAGCCAAAGGGCTTAAGCCATAGGAAATAAAGAAGTTAAGTGTGCGTCCGGACCCTGCAGAGGCTTCACGTCCACACCCCAGGAGCTTCTGCGAACCCAGAAGTGCAGAGAGGCCTCGCTGGCGACAGGAGGCGAGGGTTGGTGAGCTCTGGGGCCTCCCGGGGAGAAGCCAAGTCCTGTGCCAGGAAGATCAGGGGCCCCACCGGGAACCTGACCCGGGCCCAGCAAGGAGGGGAGTGGGCAGGGCGTGCGGCTGGGTGGGGGGGGAGAGCCCGGAACCCCAGCCCACGTTTCACATCGCGGCTGGAACGTCTACATCAGATCCTGAACGGAAACACTTCTCAAACATCTGTGATTTGGGGTGTGAATCCAAAACCCGGCTCGGCTTGTCCATGCCAACGACATCCCGTGGAAACAAACCAAATTCTAAAAAAGAAGAAAAATCGAAGAGTTCTAGACACAGCCCACATCTCAAGAGAACGAATGCAACTTGGGATAACAGTTTTGGTGCCTTTGGACATTTTGAACCACTCTTAGAGCAGAATGGGATTGTGTAGTGTGGACTGTATTAGCAACTACGTGCTGGGAGAGACTCTGAATATTAAGAACAGACACTTGTACACTCTATTATGCTGTGAAAACAGTTGTGAGTGATTTCACTCACATTACACCCATCTTGTCTGTAATAATTCTAAGTGTGATTCCTAGTTTGCAGATAAGGTAATTCAGGTAAATTCTTAATACGTTGGGGGTTGATGGTTTTACCTCCAAACTACAGTGAGGAACACTGAGTATTTTGGTCGGTAAAAATAATGTTGGTATGAAAAAATAAGGTCGGGAATTTACTCCATTCCATTCCATCATCACTGCTTTCAAGAGAGCGTTGGAGAAATTTCACTTGGGCACCAGAATTCGGACGGAATAGTTTTCTACGGAAATATGCACTTCTCATTTTATAGGTTTCTAAATCTTGTAAAGATGAGTGCAGGGGCACCTGGGGGGCTCAGTCGGCTGAGCGTCCAGCTTCGGCTCAGGCCATGATCTCACGGTCCGTGAGTTCGAGCCCCGCGTCGGGCTCTGTGCTGACAGCTCGGAGCCTGGAGTCTGCTTTAGATTCTGTGTTTCTCTCTCTCTCTCTGTCCCTCCCGTTCATGCTCTCGCTCTCTCTCTCAAAAATAAACATTAAAAAAAAATTATAAGTGCTTCCCTCTTTGTTTAGGATGCTAGGAAACTCACTGGAAAATTCTGCCCCCTCTAAAAACCCAGAGGATCAATGTGTGCTTATCTTAAACCCCGGTGAACTTATCTTGACCCTGATTTCATTTTTTTCTACTCTTATTTTTACTGACCTAATTCCTCAACTCTTATGCTATCTTTTTAAATTTCTTTATTTTTTTCTTTGAGTTTATTTATTTTGAGGGAGAGAGCCACAGTGCGAGCGGGGGAGGGGCAGAGAGCGAGGGAGACCCGGAATCCGAAGCAGGCTCCAGGCTCCGAGCCATCGGCACAGAGCCCGACACGGGGCTCGGACTCACGGACCGTGAGGTCATGCCCTGAGCCGAAGTGGGACGCTCAATCGACTGAGCCGCCCAGGCGCCCCTTGTTCACTTATTTTTAAAGATTTTTAAGTAACCCCCATGCCCAACATGGGGCTCGAACCCACAACCCTGAGATCAAGAGTCACACGCTCCAGCGACTGAGCCAGCCAGGCACCGCACGTTGTCACGTGCCTCTGTACCTGAAATGTCTTTTAAAATTAAAAACATTTTATTTCTTTAAAAATTTAAAATATTAAAAAAAATTTTTTTTTTATCATATAAAATGCTCCAGCAGGGAGCGTGGGCGGCTCAGTCAGTTGAGTGACAGGCCACTGATTTCAGCTTAGGTCATGATCCCAGAGTCTTGGGATCGAGCCCCGAGTCGGGCTCTGTGCTGTGAAGCCTGCTTAAGACTCTCTCTCCCTCTGCCCCCTCCTCTGTTCACATGCTCTCTCTCTAAAATAATAAAAAAAAAAAAAAATAAAAAAAAAGAATAAAATAAAAAACAAAATCTTAAAAAAATTGTTTTAAATGCTTCAGCAGCCTAACATCATTTCCCCCTAGCACCAGTGCCATAACCAGCATCACAAAACAAAAACACAAAAGTGTGTTTAGTGACTCAGTACAACTGAGCCCCTCAATGAGAGATCCAACTTTTTGTCTCTTTCCAAAATTCCATTTTGGCCTCCCAAGTCTAATTTGATGCCATTGGTTTAGTGTGTGTTTGGGGCACACGAAAACACCTCCATCCATTCTAGAACCAAATGCCTGTGCACAGCCTGGCGGGGAGGCCCCAGGGTCGCACCTGGTTCTGTGGTTCTGACCCGCATCTGTTAACCCACCTCAGATGCCTGATACATAAACTTCCCCGTTCCTTTTTGTTGGGCTTAATTTTTAATTTTTTGATGTCTTAATACACTTTCTCCAACTTGAGGGCAAGCAGTCTGGCTGTAAATCATAAATAAGCCATGAAAATACTACCCCAAGGGGCGCCTGGGGGGCTCAGTCGGTTAAGCATCCGACTTCAGCTTGGGTCATGATCTCACGGTCTGTGAGTTCGAGCCCCGCGTCGGGCTCTGGGCTGACAGCTCGGAGCCTGGAGCCTGCTTCGGATTCTGTGTCTTCCTCTCTCTCTGACTCTCCCCTGCTCGTGCTGTCTCTTTCTCTCTCAAAAATAACGAGAAACGTTAAAAAAAAGAAAAGAAAAGAAAATACTACCCCAAGAGTATTTAACTCAAATTCAGCCTCGGGTGTGTTCCACGTGGTTTCAGCTGTACTGGTTTCCATTTGAGAAGATGACTGGGCTTTCCTTCGTATTTATCCCGAAGTTAACGAGGAGACAGAGACAAGCAAAGACAGCCAGAAAGGCGATCATTTTAGGGAAGAGAAGAAAAATTTTTGAGAACTGTTTTGGTGGAGATGATCGTCACTTTGTTAGTTTATTTGGTAAAAGTTCTTGCCTCCATTTATATATAACCTCTGCATCTTTATTTTTTATTTTTTTTAAATGTTTCTTTATTCTGGGGGGAGCGCAAGCGGGGGAGGGGCAGAGAGAGAGGGGGACAGAGCGGGCTTTAAGCTGACAGCACGAGTCACGAGATCATGACCTGAGCTGAAGTTGGACACTCAACTGAGTTGAGTCAGTCAGGGTCAGGTGGCCCTAACCTCCGCATCTTTTTTAAAGAAGACAAAATACTACCTTGCCACGTGCTACCCCATGGATGGACCTCGAGGACATCACGCTGGGGGAAGTAAGCCTGACCCAAAAGGACAAACACCCGTGATCCCATTTCCATGAGGCCCCTGGAGGAGTCACATTCACCGGGACAGGAAGCAGGGCTGGGGCGACGGGGTGTTGATGGGTCCGAGTTCCAGTTTTGCAAGATGGAAAGAGTTCTGGAGACGGATGTACAAGACGTGCTGGCCACTCTGCTGAACTTCAAACGGTCAAAATGGTAGTAAATTTTATGTCATGTATATTTTGCCACAAGTCAGCCCCCAAAACGTACCTAGCGTCCCTCATCAACAAAGCCTCCTGACCTCTGAACCGTGACAACCACTCATCCATATCCCGACCACTTCTTTCCCTATCGTCCTGCTTCTAACTCCCCCACAACTCCTAAATGCCAAATTGTACTTTCTTTCCCGCTGTCTTAGGGGACAAGTCACTTGCCATCTCTGGCGAAGCCTCTGACCGTTTCTTCCTCCTCAGTTTCATTACGAGTGTGTCTGGCCTGCCCACAGCGAGAGAGGCCTTGCTGGTTCCCTTATTTTATTTCAGTTCTCCCCGCAAACTTTGCAACGAACACACACCATGTAATCAGTCATGTCTGGTGAAACATAATGGGATTTCGGGGGGGGGGGGAAGTCAATGGTTTTGCTGTTGTAAGAAAGTGTGGTGTTAATAGGTCACAACGTCTCTGTTAAGTAATTAACATACTGTAGGGATTACGAGAAAAGGTAATAAACACAGTCCGTCTTCTAACGCGGAGAATCTCCCACGAGAGGAGTCCTTCCTGACTTTGTCTTCCCTTAAATGAATCCTGCTCCGTGGACTCCTTCCTTTCATCCTTCAAACTATTAAGAACCACATCTGTGGAATTCGGTATCAGCTATTCAGCTGCCAGCTGTTGCCGAAAGTCTTTACTTAACTTGAAATTAAGAACAGATTTGAGGGCCCTCTACCTGCTGTGAGGTCCTGATGTAGTTACCGAAAACCGCAAACGGTAAGAAAATGCGGCTGCCAATCTCAACGGTTAGTGTGTTTTCTGCGCTACTTTGGCCACAATCGCAAACCTGCACGAGCTCTATGTCCCCACACCATTAACGATACCTTGGTCGTTAACCAAAATGGATGCATGAGGATCAGGAACAGAAAATCTGTGTTGCAATAAGACTAGTACCATGGGTCATTGGGAGCTTGCCTCTGACAGATGGTGGGGAACGTTGATTCCCTGGGAAATCGCAGAAGATGAACGAGACATTCTCCGTATCATACCTATGGGTACATGTTGCACAGAATCTTGGAGGGATACTTTGCTGATTATTAAGCTATCTGAAAATTCAGTTGTGGCTCCGTGTAGAGAGCATCTTCAGACTGGGACACCGAGGAGAGATGAAAAGATCTTCACAAAAGTCTCCTGACAACATGCAGGTCTCCACCATGACTCTCTAAGCCTAGGGTACAGCCATTTTGGCCCTAAATTGTCCTGAATGTAAAAGACCCAACAGGAGAAAGCTACTTAGTGAGAAGTTACCATGGCGTAAACATGGGACAATCTGGACATAGATCAATTAGAGGCGGATGTGTGTATGTGTGTTTATAAGAAATGCATATTATCTATTTCATTACTAGAGTTTATCACCTTCAAGAGAATAAATCTTAAAAAGCAGAACTAAGATAGTTTCCTACACCAAGGTTAAACACATTCTGTTAGTTACCTCCAGATTCAAGCCGTCTGAAACCATTTTGTAGAAGACTATTTAAAAAAAAAAATGGGGCACCCGGGTGGCTCAGTCGGTTAAGTGTCCGACTTCAGCTCAGGTCATGATCTCTCAATTTGAGGGTTTGAGCCCCGCGTCAGGCTCTGTGCTGACAGCTCAGAGCCTGGAGCCTGCTTTGGATTCTGTGTCTCCCTCCGTCTCTCTGCCCCTCCCCTGCTCTTGCTCTGTCTCTCAAAAATAAATAAACATTAAAAAAATTAAAAAAATATATAATCACAACTTTGCCCCTCTTCCACACAGGGGATCAGCATATGTTAAATTCCATACTGATGGGCCGTTTCCCCTTCCTCCATAATCTAAATGCAGTGTATTCTCTCAGTTTCTGAGTTCTGTGAGAAAAAAAAAAAAAAAAAGACTTCAGAAAAAACATCAAGTTAGGATTGGGGTAATGTTTCTGAAACTCTCAGTGATTAAACAAACAACCAATTTTCATTTATACATGAAATTGTTACCTATAACACACGATAGAACAGCTGTACTGTTCCTAAAACAGTCTGTATACCTTGGAATACTTGTGGACGGTTTAACTAAAACATACCCCTAATCCACTCTTAAATCTGTGAAATCTAAGTTAGTTCAAAGAGCTAAAAATTACCTTTAGATTTAGGTGCATCCTGTCCTCCTTTCTCAGATATAATTTAGAATATAGGATATAAATTCACACAGAGATAGAATTAACATTAAATATTTACTAATAAGTGGTGCACTTAAATTTTTGAGCATGCATATTTAATAAATATTTTTTAGTTTGTCTTGGATTTCATACCTTAGGGACTTTCACTTCCAGCTTTCAGACAGACAAGGCCTTTTCTGGGGTTCTTTTTGTTTCTTATCCTTAGCTAGTCTTTAACGGAACCCTCCAGAACCTCTCTGATCCAAATGGCCACCCATCACGCTGCTGCATAAGCTACACAGACCAGCTGCTGAACGCTGTTTCATTAAAGTGCCATTTTCCTTACCTTGAAGGGACAGAGTCCCAAATAATTCATTAGACAATCACAGGAGAAAATGTGTTTTCTTTTCCATCTATTTCATCAACCAGAATTATTGTCTGTTATAAAATTGTAGATAGCCAAATATCTAGTCAACCAACCATCAATCCATTAATATCGCTGACTCTTCTCCACCCAAATATTGTCCTGTGACATTTCAAATGAGGTGAACCTCTTTTGAAGGATTTCAGGGATTTGTATTTTGTGCAGGAAGCATGTCCTCGATCTTCAAGGGCAACTTTAAATATTTGAAGATATTATTAAACACGAAATTTTAGCCATGCTAAATACGTTGTAGGAGTAGTATGGGAACTACTACAAAATATTTTATTTTCATACCCTCCCTCCCCCTGAATAAGCTAACAGCACACCCCCAAACGAACAACGATCAGTGACTTGGTGTACAAATAATGTCAACACGTCTCGCCTGCCACAAACAGCACCCTCACAAGCAGCAAACTCTGCTGGCCCGCAAGCTGCTGTTTTTCCAGAGTGTAACCTTGCCCGTCTCTCGAATTACATTCTCAGATTCTGCATGCATTGTGGAGACACGGAGAAAGGAAATCTTTAAAAGCACAGTATGATTGTAGAACCAGCATAGCCCTGAGTGAAATCACATGTGGGTGACAAGCAGGCTCCAGAAGGGAGGTGAGTCATGGAAATCACAATTTTACGTGGAGGGAGGACTTTGGAAGGTTTGCTCACCGTTCCTTGATCGAACTTGTCAATTTTGAACACATGGAAGTTATTAGTGCAACACTGTAGTCCTAAATAGACCCAAGAATGCAGATGAATGGAGTGGATTTTTTACCGTGGACTCCAATCGATTCCCAGATACGACAAAAACAACTATTAAAATTCCAAGTATGCAAATTTGAATCTCTTTGTGGGTGCTCACATATATATGCGGTAATGCATCTGTGTCTATATATGCCATTTATGACCACGTAATTAGTTGAATTGGGAGATACTTTCATTTGGGCATTTTTTACTGGGTATTGTAATGAATTCTGGGCAGTTCAATACTTTTCTGTGAATCAGACTTAAATCTGATTAAGAATACATCCCACTTAAGCATTCATGCCCAAACCTGCAACAATTGTCAATGACATTTACTGTGCCTGCTGTCCAAATTAGTGCAGATCGTTAATCACAAAGAGCTTGCCTTTTAGGATTCCAGAATCCTTTTTGGAAAGGTTCTCACCGCTCTCGCTGCGGCTCCTTTCCTCCCCCGACCCCCCCCCCCCCCCACGTGCAGAATGGCCCCTGTGTCTGATACTCCAGCTCGGCAGGCACAAGCTCCCCCCTTTGGAGCTCGTGTGTAGTAGTTTCTGTTGTAAATGCCATAAGTTGGAGAGGCCCCGAGCTGCATCAGCAGTGAGTGTTAGCGAGCGCCTGGCACCAAGAGAAATTGCAAGGGCGGAAGGTGACGCCGGACTGCGGCGCCGACTGCGGTGTCTTGGCCGAAATCCATCCTCACTGCGGAGCTATCACGAGGAGAGCAGGGCAACATGGCCAGGAGCCTGGTGGGGGAAGACAGTGCTCCCCTCCGCAGGCCAACTCCCTCGCTCTGCGTCATCGCGGACTCAGGGGCGCGCCTCTTCTCTTTCTCCTCTCCACGCCCCCCCCCCCCCCCCCCGCCATCTGCACCCCCCCGCCCCGTGTACCATTATTGCTTCTTGGAGTCACACTGGGATTTCCGTTCCCAGACTTAACTTATTGCCACTAACTACGGGCCGCGGAGAGCAGTTGGGGGGTGAAGAAATGGTTTGAAAAACAGAAAAATTTAAGTTGAACTTTCCAAGGATAGAAATGAAAATAAAACCCCACAGTCATTTTTAAATTGCCAGATAGCAGAATCCTCGTCTGAAGTCTTTCCAGACTTTGATCTCGATTTAGGACTTAATCTATCGAGTATCCCCAGCACATTTACCAGGAAGTTCAGTGAAACGCACACCCTAAGCCGTTTGGAATGCACACGCATCTGGGACCACCGGAAGGATACCCACAGAGAGATCTGGACTCGAGGCTTAGTGCTCAGGTGCCCAAGTCGGCTGAAAATGCATCCCAACACGTCTGCACGTATGGATGCGTGCGTGTGTGTCCGTGTGCGCGCGTAAACAGCTTCCCGTAACTGGATCTGCGGCAGCGTTAGTCCTTGAGAAGAAGGGGCGACAACTAGCCGCTGGGATCGTGATTCAGGGCTATTAGGGGAAGAATTATCTGGGTCTGAGTCATCGCGAGCCTCCAGACTTTGCCCGCAGTGTGGTAGAACTTTGTGCTGATGAGACAATAGTGGAGCGTGTGCGTTTCCTACAGGGCAGACCATTCCGTGGCTGGGGGAAGCCTCGGGCCTGCGCCCGGCCGCCGGGGCCCGGCCCCCTCCCCCCGCCGCGCAGGCCCCCAAGCCCGGCCGGCGCCGGGGTCCCCGCGGGGCGGGCGCGTCCGGGGCGCGCGAGGGCGGCGCGGGGAGGGGGCAGGGCGCGTGGCGGGCCCCGCGCGCCCTCGCGCGTCCCCCGCGCCCGGGCGCAGCTGGCGCGGTCGGTCTAGTGCAGCGCTCGGCTCCGCGCCTCGGGCGCTCGGCTTCACCTTCAGAGGCGCGGGGCGTGCGCGTCCTCCTCCCCGGGCCCGCCGCCTCCCGCCAAGGTAGGGGCCGGGGTGGGGGTGGGGGTGGGGGCGCCGCGGGGCCCGCGAGGGGCGGGGGCGCGGGGCCCCGGGCCCGGCCGCGCCGGGGACCCCGGTGTGCGCCGCGGGGGTGGGGGGCGGGGAAGGGGCTCCCGGGCGCGGGGAGGGCGGCTCGGCTGCCCTGTGGGTAGTTGCTCCGCTCCGCAATTCCAGGAGTGGGAAGATGCAACTTCGGGCGGCGAGGCGAGCGCTGGGAGGTGGTTTTTACCGCAGTGGAGGGGCGGGGTGGGGGCCGGGTGGGAGCGCGGAAGAGGCTCTGGCTTTGTACACTTCGTCAAAGGCGACGCGGGAGGAGGGGAGCTCGGATGCGCTCTCCATCCATTAGGAGACAAAGAGCAAATTGCCTTACTTTAAAGTAAAACGCTCTGGCTAATGAAGGTGGGTGATGGGGCTGCGGGGCCCGAGGAGCCGCTTCAATTATTAAGGGTTTGGCTGATGGGATCGATGCCTGTAGGCACCGAGGGCTGCTGCCTCGGGTACGTGTTTGCGTGTGTGTTTGCGTGTGTGTGTGTGTGTGTTCGGGGGGGGGGGGTTGCCTCCCCCTCCCCTGGCTGCATGCCCATTAGCTGGGAGCGTATAAGTGACCCTAACATTAAAGAAGTAAGGGCGCCTGGAAGGGAAGTTAGGGTGGGGGTGGGGGGCGATGGTTCTCTCAATCACCATGAGGGGTAGGGAGTGGGGTCGGGGTGGCAGGGACTCCTCGGAGTCGCACCCGGCCTGGCGGGGGTCGGAGTGGGGGTGGGGGAAGTATTGATCGCGATATATACCCGGGTATATACGAGAAAAGAAGAATGCTGTGGGGCGTGTGTGTTGGGTGGGGGGGGGGGGTGCGGTGGTTGGAAAAGCGCCTCGTCTGCCATTTCCAGGGAGAACTAACACAGTGAATAGTTAGGATCAGTATTTAGAATAAACCGCCTCGTCAAGTTTTAAAGAAACTTTGTATGAATAAGTTTGTTAAAAGCCAGCCGAGTTGGGTATTTAAAACAGCGGTTTATGGAGGAGGCTGGTGTGCGGCGACGATCAGCGGTGGTAGGCAGGGAAGCCGGTGGAGCCCTGCAATTAGGGACCGGAGAGACCCAGCCTTTTAGCCGAGAATGTGGGTCTGTAAGTCAGCTCCATTTATTATCCGCGTTAATAAGCTCTCCGCAGCAGACCGGGATCAGACCGGGAGCTTCTGGGGTGTGTGTCTGCATTTTACTCAGGCTGCTGGCTTACTGATAAAGAATTACTTGGTCTCCGGGTGTGCAAAGATCAACTTGCTCAGCCCTCTTTTTAAATATATTCATTCTGTGCCTTATTTAATCCAGATGCACAAAAAGCCATTTGCTGCTTCATTGTTGGTTTACATTTTTTGAAAAGGCGACCGGTGTAACCTGTGGAATTTGAAATGCAAATAGAAGCCTGTGGGAGTTGAGGCAGAACAAATCAGCATTTATAAAGTGAAAAAGATTTAATGTCTTTGAAATCATTGCAGAGGAAAAAAACTGGAGGGGGGGGGTGATTTTTCAGGGAGTGAATTGTGACGTCAGGTCTTTTTGGAAAAGATGTTATTTTTAAGGTCTGAAACCCGGGTATGTAAAGTGCTTACAGGAAAAACAGATTACAAGATTAACATCTGTTAACATGATCGTTTATCTCCAGCCAAAAATAGGTCAGTTCTTTCTTAAGGAAACACGATTGCTGGCGCATGCTTAAATAATAAAATTAAAATAATGAGTGCATCAATGAGGGCCGGCATTTGTTATAATCTGATCTATGAAAAACATTTTTTAATTTCGAGATCAGTAGAGGTCAAAATCTCTTTTGGGCGTTGAGAACAACTCTTCACTCTGCGTCCACCCCCCGGATGACCCCCTCCTCCTTACTCCTCGCTCCCTCTCCGCCCCCATCCCGGACTGCTAATTTCCCTTTTCATCCATTGTGGAAGTACAAAATATATTTAAATGGATATTGTCTGACGCCCCCGTCGTTAAAGAAAGCAAACTCTCCGCGCAGATGGCTAACTTTCAGGGTTCTGCTGTTGTTTTACCATTAAATGAAACGGTAGGGAGGGAAGGAAAAAAAAAAAAAAAAAAAAAAAAAAAAAAAAAAAGGAAACAGCCTTGCAAAGTCTCCCTGCCCCCTGGGTGTGAGTGACGGCTCTGCCGGCCAATCCGGAGCGGGTTTCTCCATCCCGGAGGTAATTTGGGGTGTGAGTGTGTGTGTGTGTGTGCGCGCGCGCGCGCGCGTGCATGCGCCCATGTGTATGCACACTGTTAAGTGCGACCAGCCCCGCGCACCCGCAGCCTCCTGATGTGCACAGCTCTGTGCTGTAGACGTGGACACGCTTGCATCTGAGTCTGGACAGCTAGATGGGCGCGCAGCAGTCCAAAAGGAGACCCTGCCCCCTCTGCCCTCCTGCAAAGAATGGGCGGTAAGAGGCGCTTTCGGATTCAAGTCGAAACCTGCAAATGGGGAAGAGGAGTGATAGGATTATGCTTCTCAGCAACCGGGGACTCGAAATGTACGGTTCCTTCCGTCTCGTTCCCACGCGACGGGCGCGCCCTCGCGCGCCCGGGGTCCGGAGCCCACTCGCCTGGCGCAGAACGTACAGAAAAGTGGGATTATGGAAATTGGTGTGAATTGCGTAGAAAAGTGAAGGACGGCGTGTACTTTACAACTTCGTATTTTATTGTCTCCCTGGAAGTTCATACTTAGTCCATGGCAAATTCTAGAATGTGACCCACTCACGGTCAGTGAAAAGTTCTGCTGCCCACCCGACTTGTGAGCGCGGAGCGCCTGCCGGGTCTCCACCGTACAATGGGCACATTCACGGGCGCAGTGCGTCACGGGCCGCCCCACGTTTCGAACCAGCTTAATCCGGCACCAACTTCCCCCGGAATACTGGTAGTGATGTGTGGAAGTGTACGGACCAGACCTGGTCCTGTAGCATCTCTCCATCCGTGTCGCAGATGCTGTGCCGCTTCATTCCGGGGTGGATGATGCCGCTGCATCGGACGGGTTAAGGACCCACGTGTGACCCCTCCTTCCCCGGAGACCCCTTCAGGGAGGCCCCCTGGGAGGGACTCCGCGCCCCGCCCTCGTCCGAGTACGGGGTGCCCGGCTGCCGGGCCGCACCGAGGTTACCCCAGGGGTCCATGGGCGACCCCAGGCCGCCTTCGTCGTACCCCTGCAAGAACCCAACTCAGTTACAAGGTAGCGCCCGGCCCCGCGCTTCCTGCTCCGGCCATTTTCGGCCCCCAAAACCTGAGTTCGATCCGATTCAGCGCCCCCCCCCCCCCCCACCTCCTCCTCTGAACTCGCGGATTGAGAAGTGGGCAGCAGGGGGGACGTGTCTCCGGGTTAAACCGTTCCTATTTCTGTATCCTGGCGTGCGGCCTTGGGCCCGGGGCGCCGCTGGGGGAGGCGGGGCGGGGGCGGGGCGGAGGCGGGGGGATTTACCTGCCCGCCCCGGGGGCGGGGGCGGTGGCCGCTTGTTGCTGGGCTGCCAGGGGGCGGGCTGTGGGCGGGGCGGGCAGGGCAGCGAGGTGGGGGAGGGCCCGGCCCGCGCCCCCGCCCCCCGGCGCCCGCCCCCCGCCCCCGTCATGTGGAGCGGACGTCACTCGCCTGCACTGTAACCCAAGAAGTGAAAGAGACGGGGACCCACGGCCCAACTTCGCACCGTAACAAAGGCGGGGGTCCGTGCGGGCCGGAGAGGGACGAGCTGGGGAGGGAGCGGGCTGGGGGTGAGGGGGCCAAGGAGGTGGGGCAGCCGGGCGGGGAGTGGGGGGAACCGGGACGGGGTGGGGGGGGGTCTGCGCAGGGCGGGGGGCGGAGGGTCTCTGCTGGGCCAGACGGTCGGGGTCTCCGCGGGTGGGGCGGGTAGTGAGGTCTGGCTGGGGTCGGGGGGGGGGTCTCCGCGGGGCTGGGGTGGGGGGGGGGCCCTTGCAGGGGCCGAGGTCTGCGTGGGGCCGGGGCCGGGAGTGGGCGGGGGGGGGGGGTGGTTCTGGCCGGGTCCGGGGTGTCTCCGCGCGGGCGGGGGGCGGGGGTCTGCGCGGCGGCGCGGGCCGCGCTCCGGGGGCCGAGGCGAGGCCGAGGCCGAGGCCAGGTAATTGGTTTCTATTTTAAACTTCACTTTGTTCAGGCGGAGGTGGGGCGGTGGGAAAGGCGTGGCCCCCGAGGACGATTACATAAGTATTCACACCTGATTCGGTCCCGGCCGGGGCTCCGCGCGCGGCTGCGGGTGGGCGGCGCGGGGGCACCGGCCGCCGTCCCCGCGAAGGGCTGCCGCGCGTGGGTGTGGCGCCCTGCCTGCGTGGCCTCTTCCCGGCCGGGCGGCGAGCAGCCCGGGTAGACGCGGGGGCCTGTTCCTGGAAGCCCAGATGTGCCCGAGGGCGTGGGGCCGGCCTGCCGGCGGGGTCCTCTGCGTAACAAAGGGCAGGGGCTTCGGGACCCTGCTGCAAGTCACAAAAGGAACTTTGGACGGTGGTCTTAATTAAACATGCGGGGGGGGGGGGAAGGCATTTCCCTCGTGAACCTGCCATTAAGTCTGCAATCCTGGTTAAAGATGATTTAAAAACTGGTGGCCCTCCATCCTGTGGCTGTGTAATAAAATGCCGTTAAAGTACTGACCCCAGTGGAAGCGAGGCTGGATCTTCCCCCAGCAGGATCCTCTCCAGATTATTTTTTAAGCCGCCCTATTAATATGATTGGAGTATTTTGGTTTAGGAATGTAAGAGCTACTTTAAGGAACCAGGCATGCATGCTATTTGATAGGAAACTTTCTGCTGCCGCGTAAAAAAGCTCACTTTATCATTTGTTTGTGCCTCCTTCATTTTCTCTTACATTCTTTGATTGTGGCGTCAAAATAGCTGTGCTATTTATGCTTACACAGACCCGCTAGAATTAAATATACCACATGCCTCTGCTCTGCATGATTCCGAGCTTCCTTCTCCTGGTAAAACTGGGGAGCGAGTTTGAGCGAGCTGGCCTGGAGCCTGGGGCTGGCAGCGGGTTACCGGAGGAGGACATCTTTAGTTTCACTAGGCCCCCGCGCCTTCTTGGACAGGCCCTGCAAGAAGGGGCCCTGAGCAAGCCTGGAGGAGTTAGAATAAATTCTGATGGCATTAGAATTTTCATGTGCCGAGATGCAAGCATATCAGCCTAGTATTTTTCTTAGTTCTTTGGTAGGACTTTGTTTTCTTAAATTAGCTAATTTGAATATGCTGAAACACTCAGAGGCATTAACATTCTTAAAAAAAAAACACAAAATCCCAAGGGATGTGTAATAAAACTAACCCAGAGCAGTGGCACTGCCCCTCTCAAATGAAACAAAGCAGCCCGTTGGTTAGGTACAGGGTTCAGCAGTGGAGAGAGAGAGAGAGAGAGAGAGAGAGGGGTGTTGCTTATTTTTATTTCTGAAAGCTTTTGTTAAGAAGCATCTTCCAAACTGGCTTGGTGTGCTCCAAAACGCACCAGATCAAGAACGTGTAACTATGGGTTGTGTAACTGATATTAGTCGCTGAGGAGTATACTTTACATCATTGGTGTTAATCCCACCTTTATTTGTAAACAACCTTTAAAGTTGACTGGCTAATGTAGAGATTGAAGTCTTCCTGGGACTTTGACGTCCTACGTGTCTAACTTTGTAAGATGATGTCTGTCCCAGAGGCCATCATGGAGGGAAGAGAATGAGAGAGGTTTTTGAAAGCTGGTCCATGCTAAAAAGCGTGTTGTTTCCATTACCATAAATTGAACTTTACCTTCCTTTACCTTCCTTGCTCCTGTGTGGGTAATGTCTGAGTGTTCATAGGTGGAGCGTTTGATGTGAAAGTTGTTGAGCCACAGTTATGTGAGAAAGCAAAGAGACTTCGTTAGAGACTGCTTCAGAACGCGGTATACTATAACAGATGATTTTCAGTCTTACCAAATAGGGAAAAGGGCTAATGTGACCTAGGAAGTTAAGTAGAATTTAGTCCTGGATTGTTCTTGAAACACCAGCGCTCAGTTTAATGGGTTGTTGTGGATTTTTATGCATTCATTTTCCAGGATACGTATGGGTCTTGTAATCTGCCAGAAGGAATCTTTTAAACAGGCTCTTTGTGGGAGTGGCTGTAAGTCTGACTGAAGGTTGTGTGTAGAGTTTCAAGTGCATTATACCTTAATGTGGTAGGGATAGGAAACTAGAGTACGAGCTGGTTACTTTCACCGGGAAGGAGCTTGTCCAAATGCGTGCACTTTCCTCTGACACCGTGCTTGTTTTAAATGCTTGAGACGTTACACTATTTTGGGTTTTGTTCCATTTTCAACCTTGGAGAACAGGGCAAGTGTTAACTATATAATTAAAAGTGGTATTTTGTCTATAACTAGATCGCTACCTGAATAAAGCATCAGGATTAAAGGTAAAAGAAACAAGAGTTTTTCGTCGGTGTCTGAAGACCATATTTAGCTGGAGACATCCGAACTTTCTCAAGGGCACAGATTAAAGCAGAAGTAAGAAATAATGGAGGGAAGCAAAAGAAAGTTACATTTATTTGATTACATATCTGCATTATAAATATTTGAACGTAGAAGTAACATTCCTTCTTCAAAAGCAGACATCTTACTTGCTGTAAATGTTTATACATTTTAGTGCTTGGATAGAGCCGTTCTGTTCTGTCATAATCAAGCAGTTTTTTCAGAAATGCATCTCTCGGCTGCCCTTCCCCCTCCCCCTCAAAAGTTCCAGGGGCTGTGGGAAAAGTGGAATTAGCTCGCATCTTACCGACTGTAGCCCAGAGAACGCTGGGGGCCTGGCACCACACGTGCAGAGCTGAGGGTGTGCTGTCCGTCACTCACACTCCTGCCTTGTACTTGAACCCACTGCTGAACTAGCACCCAGTACTTAGACCTTCTGTGGATTGCTTACCACTTGGCACCTTTGACCCTTGTTTCCAGAATTAGTAATGTCTACACGTGACGAGTAACTGGGTTACTGTCTTGGGCTCCCAGACTGTTACTCTGTTGATAGGAAACTACACGTCTTTGGGTTTGCATTTTTCAGGTGACTTGGAGAGTCAGGAGGTGGGCGGCTCTGAGGTCTGATGAGGTGCTGGTTGGACTACGTCTCCCAGTATGTTATGGAGATGGGTAGCAGGACGGAGCTTCTGGAAGGCAGGTGTAAATGTAGACTGCAGATAGGTATCCGTGGGCTGCCACTCAGTTTGCCCAGGAATTAGGGTAGCCGCAATTATCCGACTCTTGATGTGTGTTTGGCTTGGTGCTAACTGGAGGCATGAGCTAACTAACTGGTGTGACCGTGACCCTCTTCTCCCTCCTGTCCTGTCCTCCCTCCGGGGCTGTCCGGCCGTTGGCCAACGGCCAACGGTGTGTTGGCAGCAGCCTGTTAAGGGTCTGAATGTGTCTCCGGGAGAGTGACAGCAGTTTTCAGATTCAAGCCTTCGCCTTGGTTCTCACCAGTACCAGAAACATGTGAGTTTGGGGTGGGAGAGGTAGGACATTTCTCGTTGATGGAGGGGCGACCTCTGCCCCCGAGTGGGTTGAGAACTCCCCAACCTTTCTTACCAGAGTAGAGAGCCTGAGTCATGGGGGGAGGGGCATCCTCTCTATCCTTGGACTCTGGCCGTGACTGTCTTACAGTTTTCAGGAATATTGGTGAATTTCAGGAAATTGGTGAAACCCATTTTAAGGAAGGAAGCTCATCAAATGTTTATTTGTGAAGAATTTATTAATAAAATTAACCTTACGGGAAGAATAAAGAAAAATTTCCACTATGAATTTAAAATGTCTCCTCCAGGTCTTTAAAATGCATGTTTATTTTAAAATTAATTTTCTTCGAAAGAGGACTGTTTTAGGGGTTATGACTTTAATAGCCATGGGCGCTGCTTGTGTTTGAAATTTATACTGCCCACTAAGGTATGTTAAGGATATCTTAGATGGACTGGTAAAAATTAGCAGTTGCAACTAATGCCCTTGCATCTTGCTACACGGGATTGGAACAGCTGAAGCTTTTCTTTCCAAAGCTAGAGCTGGCTGTCATATTTATGTCCAGAATGAGATGTTTTCCAGCAGCGTCCATTCGAATTGTAAAGAAGTGTAATTTTGTGGCTCTCAGCCTTCCTTAAAAGTAGTTTTCCAAAAAGATCTGGCATTTATTCTTCATTTCCAGCGGTAGTGAAAATTACAAAGCCGGAGTAATTAGAAATGCGACTATTTTGAGAATGTCACCATGTAAATATATATAAAATAGTGAACAAACCACCACACAGGAGACTAGAAAAAAATAAATCATTTAGAAACGACATTGGGTTTAGATACATGTCACTGTTTATTTCAAATAGGAGTTCATTCTGGTAGATTTTCTTTCTGGGTGTGTGTGTGTGTGTGTGTGTGTGTGTGTATTTGGTCAGGAATTTAATCAAGTTGTTTTGTTCTCGAAATTTCAGGGATAGGGATTCTATGTGGTTGTGAAGTTCGGACAGTTTCTGAGTGGAGTGCTGAACGCAGGTTGAGGTATTAATGTATTTTGTTTTCAAGACAAAATTCATCTGGTGTGTTATTCCTTGAAAAGCAGGTAGTCTGGTCTCTTGCAGATCTGGCGCCCCGGGGAATTGCTGATGTCAGCTCGGCCTTTGGATACAGCTGTCCTGTTATTTTCTTGCTCATTTAAGGGATGGTGAGTGGAGGCTAACATGTGGTGTTAGCTTTCAGGACATAGTTAAAGAGAGACTCTTAAAAATTGGGGTTCTGTGTTAAAACTCTATAGTTTTTTTTTCCCCAAATGGCTAAGAATTAAAATAGAATTTTCAACATTATTTAGTAACACTTGGAAAACCCTGTCTTTAGCTCTCCCCGTGGTAAAGTAAAGGATATTTGTTTAGGAATTTTTCCCTTTGTTTTCCAGAAAAGGGCAACATGTGTCGGTCTTTGCCATATGGCACTATTTAACCTGTATTGCCTGAGCTGACTTGGCACTGTGTTAGGCATTGATTTATTTCGGCATTCGAGAATGTTCTTTGAAATTTAGTACAGGGAAGGATGCATCGAAAACGGTGTGGACTGGCAGCTCGTGGCTTTATTAGCTTCTTGTTCGACTGATGTTTAAGGGGAGGAAAGCAAGTGTCACTTGTTTCTTTCCTGCAATAATTTTTGTAGGAAATAGTTTGATATTAAATGTTGGCTGTGTTAATTCAGGGAAATACAGAGCCCCTTGGGAGTAGTTAAAACTTGTATCGGTTGCAGATAGGCTGAGTGTTGATGTGGTGAGAGGGACACTCGCTCTTTCGTTCCTGATTATTCCAGTGATTTAAGCGAGACCTAAAGAAATACGTGTTTCTTTTTTTCCCCTTAGAGACTTGGCTATTTTTTTTTTTTTTTTCCTAATGGATGGTGGCATCAGTGAACAGATGGACGATCCTGTTTTCATAGTTTAAACTTTTGTGGCACTGCTCTGGAATTTTCTGGAGGCAGCCTGGTGATGCTTTCGCTTCGTGATTTGTTTTGTTTCCACACACTGCTTCTGGCTTTTTGGGTAGTCTTAGGTTTTTCACGCACCAGAGCGGGTTGTGATGCGCCATCTCTGGAGTCGGGCGCGCCCCCGAAGCTCGTGCCTCCGTGTTGAACACCTTGTATGGCTCTGGCGTGGCCACCAGACCTACTGTGTCTCCAGGTGCCTCTCTCGTTGACTCTGGCTCATTAGCCTTAATCATACCGTTCTTCCTGTTTTCAGGGAAGAAGTAAACACATTTACCCTCCTTCGTGTGTGTGCCGTCAGAGCGGGGCGTTTGCGGACAGAAAGGTGGGCCTGGGTGTCGCCTCCTGGCGTTTCCGCGACGTGAACGAGCGCCGCAGTCAGTGCTGCATAATTTATATTGACGTTATCAGTGACACGGAGAGAACATTTTTATGCAAGTTTGAGAAAATATCATCATTCACACTGATAATCATGTTCCCACCAGATTTAGATTCATCACGCCAGAGCTTTTCATGTCTTTAGCGTGACCATTAGCATAATGACGATAATTTGTCCCTTTGAGTAACGCTGGGCGTAATTTACATTCGTGTTACTGTGACGAGTGCAGCACGGCCCAGGTGTTCAAGTGGCCTCCCGATTTCAAAAATGGCTTTTTACTTTTTAAAAGTGAGAGGCGGGGGGTGGGGGGGTGGGGGGGAAGGTCTTGTTCCTAAAGCCAACTTAAAAAACATGACCGGTACTAAATAAGTGAATTCCTGGCGTAAAAGTACTTGCCATAGCAACGTAAACTTGGGGACAATTCTGTAGAGTCATGGGATTAGTGGTTTAGTGGTAGGATTAAAATTGGCCTCAGTAAATTACCCTGGTGACAGAAAAGCAGAATCTGTTAATGGTTTTACAGGAAGATTGGCCCCTCAGTTGTGCTGCAGATTGATGAGAGATTACGGGCTGCTTAGATTCTGAACTTTGGAAAGGAAGGTTAATTTTTCTAATAGCTATGCATTTGTAAGCATCGGCAGGAATCGGTTAAAGAAGGGAGTTGGTGCTGTTAGAATCTGGGATTTTACGTGCCCGTGGGAGCGGATTTACAGGCCGCGTTTGTTGTTTGGCTACAAACCGGCAGCCGTTGACGTAGGCTTTCCAACTGTCCATGGAGATGCTAGACCAGACTGGAAAGTGCGTTAGGTCTGCCGGGCCCCAGAGGCACCTTTCAGACGCTCTCAGGATGGCAGTTTACTAACCTGCCCCTTCGTGGCTGGGGCACGGCGAAATGTGGCTCCTTACTGCAGAGTGTGGGCCATCGATTCTGTAGAATGACCATGCAGGAAAATGGGCACTTTCCTAACTCTTTACCTTTCTTCGTAAGTTCACGTAATTTCTGGGTGGACTTGTTGTAGAAGGCTCGTAGCGAGAGTTGCAGATGTGTTAACAGCCCCCGAGAAACCTAGACGTGGCTTTGGGTGAACCTCGACATTTTCCAGGAACTGAAAGGCAGAAGGACTTAGTGATGCGGCCAAGGCCACAGCGATAGAGCAGAGCTCCAGGGGGTTCCTGGGTTCCCGGTTCCCAATACCTGCTAGATGCTCACGGCAAGGGGAGGCGAGAGCCCCCTTCCCGGACGAGCTTGGCGAGAGCCCATCTGGCAGTGCTGCGTGTTGAGGACTGCACTTGCTGTGGTATGCTGCCCCGTTTCCCTGTCACCTTCTGATGCCCAGCTCTAGCTCCAGAGAGAAGAAAAAAACGTTGACCCCACGTTTGCATCTCTCCATGGGAATATCGTGTTCGTGTGGGAACCGGACGGGTCGTCCCATGCCAAGGTCCCTGTAGCATTGCAGGGCTCAGGCAAGGAGGGAAGCCCAGATCGCCAAAGGCCCAGCAGCTGTTTGCACAGATTTCCAGCTCAGCACGGCGCCGGGATGTCGATTTTCTTGGGAAACCCGGCGGTGGCACCGATACTAACATCCCGTTTTACAAGACAGTAACCACAGAGAGCAAACGACCAGCATGGGTAGAAAGACCTGAAAGAAAAAGAAAAAAAAAAAAAAGCCACCAAACTGTCAGGGGAAGGGATCAAAGACAGGTGATGGTTGTGATAGACCGCCAGGTTCTCGTGGGCTATCCTGTCCTAATCTCCCGCAGACGGTGGAGTGCAAGAGTGTCGGCGGCCAGTGGGCATCTGCGTGGTGGGTGCTCTGAGGGATGGGGCAGAGGACCGCAGATGTCCAGAAGGGGAGCCGTCAGCTGGAACAGGGTAGGGAGCCGTGGGCACCTTTCTTTCAGCGTATCCTTGCTGCGTGTGGACAACACGGTGACCACGGGCGAGGAAGTTGGGCGCAGGGGCAGGCCCAATCCGGCGAGTCTCCGATGGCGGTTCAGACGTGAGGCCACACACAGCAGCCCACTGCGCTGGCTGGTTGGTGGCTGGCCCGCTCCCGGTGCGTGCGTGGGCTCTGGCAGACCTCCACCCTCTCCGCCTGCCTTGGTAAAATTGGGAGCTGGGCCGGGACCCAGGGAATTTTGCTTCTTGGTGCACGAGCTGTGTAGAAAGCCTGCCTACCTCCTTTGCATTCTCCAGGTGAGAAACAGGGCTGACCTTGTTTTTGCTTAAGAATCGGTAAGTTAAGACCCACGTTTAGAATTGGTTTTCCTTTTCTGAAGAAGAGAGGACTGAATACTTGTTTGTTACTTACCAAAAAGTATATCCTAGGTAGTTTTCTGCTTTTCTAGAAATTAAAAAAAAAATTTTTTTTGCATTACCACCAGCGTAAACTTAGAATTGCATAGATTTTTTTCATCGGTGTTACAGTTTATGGACATCATCCTGTACGCCCTTGGGTGAGAATTTTTGCAGGCTTCTTTGAGTATCTGGTAATTGAAATCTTGTTATTTGTATGTGGGTAGTGACAGTTTCCTGGTTTATACCCATCGTCTTCCATAAAAAGATGAGACGCACCTGACATCACACATTAACTATATAGTGACACACTGGGGCGCCTGGGTGGCTCAGTTGATTGAGCGTCTGACTCTTGATTTCAGCTCAAATCACTGTCCTGAGATCGAGCCCTGCATCGGGCTCTATGCCCAGTGTGGAGCCTGCTTGAGATTCTCTCTGTCTCTGCCCCTCTCCCCTTCTCTCTCTCTCAAGAACAAAACAAATATATATACGTATACATATATATATATATATATACACACACACATATACGATACACACACACGTGTATATACACATATACATACACACACGTATATATACACACACATATATGTATATATACACAACACGTATATGTATGTACACACACACACATATATATATATATACATGTGTATATATATGTACATACACACACACACACATATATATAGGGAAACATTAATAAAAATCAAGAACAAGGAAATGATAGACCTCTACGAGGAGAAAATAAGATCACATATCCAGATCACAATGGTCCTTCTTCCAGTGGGTATACTAGAACCAAAATATGGAATCGGAGCTTTCTGGTGACTAAAACGAGGAGTGAAGCCTGCCGCTTCTGTGTTGAATGGAAGGCCAGGACAAGACTCACCAGTTCTTGGGTGAAAGGAAAGCCTTTTTTAGCGCTAACACTAGAGGAAACTTTTTTTTTTTTTTTAATTTTTTCAATATATGAAATGTATTGTCAAATTGGTTTCCATACAACACCCAGCGCTCATCCCGACAGGTGCCCTCCTCAATACCCATCACCCACCCTCCCCTCCCTCCCACCCCCCATCAACCCTCAGTTTGTTCTCAGTTTTTAAGAGTCTCTTATGCTTTGGCTGTCTCCCCCTCTAACCTCTTTTTTTTTTTTTCCTTCCCCTCCCCCATGGGTTTCTGTTAAGTTTCTCAGGATCCACATAAGAGTGAAAACATATGGCATCTGTCTTTCTCTGTATGGCTTGTTTCACTTAGCATCACACTCTCCAGTTCCATCCACGTTGCTACAAAGGGCCATATTTCGTTCTTTCTAGCCACGTAGTACTCCATTGTGTATATAAACCACAATTTCTTTATCCATTCATCAGTTGATGGACATTTAGGCTCTTTCCATAATTTGGCTATTGTTGAGAGTGCTGCTATAAACATTGGGGTACAAGTGCCCCTATGCATCAGTACTCCTGTATCCCTTGGGTCAATTCCTAGCAGTGCTATTGCTGGGTCATAGGGTAGGTCTATTTTTAATTTTCTGAGGAACCTCCACACTGTTTTCCAGAGTGGCTGCATCACTAGATGAAACTTTTGACGTCGAGTCTGCTGTCTGCGTTTTTTTCATATAGAGCACGTGTTCAGTGACACTCTATGGCCAATGCGTAGTGACCTCGGAAAGGTTGTTGTTGAAGCGACTGTGGTACGGAGGACCAGCCGCATAGTAACAAAGTGTGAAACACCGAGAATGGGCTTTTGGATCCTCGTGAAAATAGGACCCGCGTTCCTGAGCATTACGGATTCCTATTATATTAGAAGTTTAATTTTTATTACTAATGTTTATTATAGACTTGAATCAAATTTGGTGAATGCCTGAATAAGCTGCCCCCCAAATAAATAGCTCCTAGGTGCTCTGTGAAGGCTCATTCGATCATACACCCACGGGGAGCAAGGCACTGACCCACATTCTTTATGGGTACTGTATTCATAACACTTAGGAGCTAGGGGGTCCTTTTAGCCCCCTGTTCTCCCAGGAGCGTGTTGAGACCCACACGGTTAGGTAACTTTGTCAAAGCCCTGTGGCTGGACTGTCTCAGGAGACCATCTTTTGGGCCGTCACCTTGAATATGACCTTCCTCATGCTTGTGAAGCTTGTGGAATTTATCTGAATCTTGGTCTGAGCCTTCTGGAATTGTATCACTTTAGAGATCGCATCATGGGGGCCAGTCCCCCCGCCTTTGGTTCCCTCACCTCCTAGACGGCTGGGGTTACCCAGAGACTACCGCAGAGGAGCTGGGAGCCAATGCCGAGGGTGCCATGAATGGGGACCAGCTGCCCGAACCTTTAGGGACTCAGAACAGGGCAGAATCAGTACGTGGTCGTGTCTGCTCTGTTTTGAGTAATCCGTCAAGAAGGAGAAATTTGGAGGGTGTTCTGAGGGTTTGGAGCAGGGAAGCTCCTGCATCAGTGTCTGGCCGTTCCAGCCCCGCCCTTCCGAGCTTCAGAGACTGGGGGGTCTGTACTCACAAGGGTCCCGGGGCGGGGGCCGGCAGACTTTTTCTGTAAAGGGCCAGATATTAAATATTTTGGGCTTTGTGGGCCAGCCCTCCTCTGTCACAGCTGCTGTGCCTTGTAGAGCAGAAACAGCCGTAGACAGTAAGTCAGCAAATACAGAAGCTTTATTTATGGACACTGAAACTTGAAATCCGTATGATTTTATGTGTCACAAAATGTTCTTCTTCTGTTTTTTCCCCCCAACCGCTGAAGAGTGTAAAACACATGCTAAGCTCAGAAGCCATACAAAACCAGGTGGGGGGGCCCCCGACTTGGCCCATGGGCCGCGGTTGGCTGACCCGGCTAGGGTAGTGCTGCCTGATAGATATAATGCCTCTGTGATTTTAGGTTTGCTAGTAACCCCACGAAAAGGGTTAAGGAAATGGTTAAAATGATGCTCATTATGTCTTATTTAACCCAGTCTGTACGAAGTGTTACTTGAACGTGTAAACGACACACAAATTACTACTGAGATATCTTTTGTTCTTTGTTTTTACGCTAAGTCTTTGAAACCTGGCATGTATTGACCACTCCCAGCTCCCCCCGTCTGGCTACCGTACAGGATGGTGTAGCGGTCGGGGGTTGAGATGAAACGCCCCACCCTAAACCAAGGCTGGCCTCGGAGGTGAGTCAGAAATCTTCACTCCGAAAGTTCAGCTGGTTTTCGACAAGGACACGAAGGGAGGACGCTTTGGAAATCTCTCGCTTGAACCCTAGCAGTTTAATTAAAGGCAGAAAGGTTCTTTGTCTGGGGGGGGGGGGGGCGGGGGGTGGCGCTGGGTGCTGAGGGGTTCGTCCCTGGGGAGGCAGCACGGTTGGCCAGGAGGCTGGGGCCTGACCCCGCAGAGGGTCCCTCTGTCAGTCCCTGGTACTTGACCACGCACGCTCTTGAAACAGAGGCCTCCTGGGGGTGTTCCCTGCCTCAGACCCCCACTCGAATACAGCGTCTCCTAACTCGGATCTGTTAGTTCTGGCGTCACAGTGGCCCAGAAAGGAGCTTCGGTGTTGTGCGACGTAGCTGCGACTCCAGCATCCAGGATGTGTGGCCGGTTTTGGAGCCTGTGTATGCCTTTACTCCTTCATCTGTGTAATGGGATGAGGGCCAGCTCAGGGGACTGCACAGCACACGGCACCTTTGACACAAAGGGAGCTGGAACCCTTTGCAGCTAAGCAGCTGCAAAGCAGACTAGCAGGTAAAGAGGCTACTCACCCTGAGACTTTCAGAAGGCCCGGAACATCGTGATGGTTTGAGTTCATTTTCTGTCTCGTCTCGTGGTAGTTTGACATCCAGCCTATAAGCTGTACCAACTATTTGGTTATTCCTGCTTTTTGTATGTTAAAAAAAAAATCATCTTTTTTTTAATTTTAGAGAAGAGATGAGAATTGTCTTAATTAAGTAGATGTTACTCGTAGCGCGCAGTAAGATTTAAGCCCGTTTCATCACAGTTTGCCACGTTTTACTTCTGTTAACCTCACAATCTAAAAATCGAATTTACAAAATGTGGAATCTGTTCACGGCTTGGGCTGAAGAGGTGTCTGGCATGAAAACCTCAGGCGGGCCTAATTCATTATTTTGTAACTCATTGCTTGTGAGGGTAGAACATCACCAAAATGTGGTTTCTGTGGAGGGACAGAGTATTTTCCTCACTTGATGAGACCCTCCTCTGCGTCGTTCCGGGAGGAGCCCGGGCCGGCCTCCCTTCTCCCAGGGCCGCGACCCAGTCAGAGCTGAGCGCCGTCAGCTTGCGAAAGTGCTTACGTCGTGGCTTTCACCTCGGAGCGCCTCGTGGAAAGGCAACTCTCTTTTTCTTTGGAATGGATCTGGAACAAATGTATTTGATTTAAGTGAATAGGTCATTTAAATATACTAATATTAAAAAAAAATTTTTTTTAACATTTATTCATTTTTGAGGCAGAGAGAGCGCAGGGGAGGGGCAGAGAGAGAGGGAGACACAGGACCTGAGGCAGGCTCCTTGGACGCGGGGCCCGAACCCACGAACCGTGAGATCATGACCGGAGCCGTAGTCGGCCGGTTAACCAGCTGAACCACCCAGGTGCCCCAATATGCCAACATTAATAATAAAAATGAGTATTTTTCCCTAAAAGGGGTAACAAGAATGGTTCGGAAAAGCTGTTTCTCGGATGGAGGAACAGAGTCCTTGACTCAGAGCAAACCAGTCTCCTTTAAGAGGATGCTTCTGTTTAAGGAGATGCGGGCAAGAAGCTGTATGATGGGTTTTCGGTCCATCATTCCAACAGAATTTTTTACGATTCGTATATCATTCCCGCGCTGGTAGGAACTCTGGTGAGTGCACGGAGGAATATAAAAGGGTCCGGGCCTCAGGGACTTTACAACAGGCCATTCCGTGAGGGTTTGCCGAGTGCTCCTGGGGGTGGCGGGGTGCGGGGGGGTGGGAAGGCAGGGGGCTCGCAAGTCGGAAGCCACAGGAGGATCGCGTTGTGTTGGTATATTTATTATGTGTCGCAGGTCGGCACACAGTCGTGCCTTGTTTGGAGGAGACCGAGCTGAGCTGGCGTTTATCCCCAGGTATCCTAACGTGGCTGTGCGGTCTGCTTGTTCAGCTTCGTCACATTGTCAAGGTGAGGCCTGGTGGAATCGCTCCGTCATCCTGGGGCTGGTCCTGCTCTTTGTGGCTTACCTCTTATTCCCGCCTGTAAATCCAGACCCTCGGGACAGCACGTTTATTATTTTGACTGAGGGTCGAGTTCCATTTCTTGTTCTGTCCATTACAGCGATGCTTTTGCGAGTTCAGTGTTGTGGAAACACACCCGGATTTCGTTGACTGCCTTGCGTGTGCATAGCGGTATCAGTGTTAAGAAAACTTAATACTTAAAAAAAAAATAAGATTGACTCAGCATTCAGGTGGGAATAGCCAAGTCCCAAGTCTGCGTTGTTCAGCTGGGATAACAAGCGCCATTTGTCTTTTTCTCTGTTGCAGTGGCTCAGCAGAAGAGGGCCTTGGGCGTGTGCAAATTTAGGCAAAAGGGTCTGTCTGCCTAAAGGAGCGATGTGAGCCTTCGGTGTTAGGATCGCCATTTGCCGGTGTGCGGACCTAAAATTCTTTTAAAAGGTTTTCAGATCTGCCTGCGACTCAGTCAGTTGGGTTTTATAAGCGGGGCCTTACCTTAAAAAGGGTTAAAGCCTCCATAGCTGGTCAACCCCTCTTGGCCATGCGTCTGGGGGGCTCAAGGGCTTGGGCAGTTTCTACGCAGACATGTGAAATTTCTGGGTGTTCACTTGCCTTAGGATCGGCTGGTCCGATGGGACTTGAGTCTCACAGTAGTGTTCTGATTAAAACACCCCTTTCTCAGATGAACCGTGACTGGTTTGCGGGGGGGGGTTAGTGGACATGAGGCAGAGAACTGTAGGCTTCCGTGGGATCGCTGAGGGCACGGCTTCTTTTCTATTCATTTGGAAGTGGCTTTGTTTAATTGAGTTGAAGAAGCCTGAGATTGGAGCTAAGGGTACGGGGTCCATCCTCACAGTGGTCGGGAGCTGTAGGGGCTGAGAGCAGGCGCGGTGCCTTTCCAGTAACCCTGCGGTGTCGATTCCGGTTCTGTTGGAGAAATCCCTTTGCTGGTGGTTCCCTGATCTGAATGTCATTATTCCGTGGAATTAATGTGAAGCTACACATTTTAATTATTGAACCAGAATTCCATAGCGGCGACTGGAACTGCATGTCTTACGCTGTTTCACTTGCCTTAGGGGATAAAGAGAAGCGCTTTGTTTTTTAAGATATATACAGACACTTTCAAAAATAAGTTACATGGAAGTCCACCAAGAGGGGGGCGGGGGTGGGCGGTGTAGAACTCCCAGTGGCTTCTCAACAACGTAGTTGAGCAGTTTAGTTGGAGCCAAACACTGGGGGTAGTTTTCTCCTTGCCCAAATTAAACGATTTCTTTGAAGATAATTACACAAAATGCAGAGTTTGGAGACGACGGAGTTTTCATCATTTTTTTTTTTTTTTTTTTTTTTTTTTTTTTTTTTTTTTTTTGCCTTCAGGATATTTACAACTTAAAGAGGAAATTGCGTTTTGAGAAAAAAAGAATATCTTAGACATTTCACAGCACGGATGTCATTTAATTGTACGCCAGCTACTATTTATCGAGCGGCTTCTATGTGCCCATCACTGCCTTCGGCGTTGAAATACATTAGCTTAATAAATGTATTAGGAGTTTTAATGCATAAACTTTAATTTAAAACATGAAAGTAGGACCGTGTTAGGAGTTTCTCTGCAAGTGATTTTTTTAGTAGAACCTCACAACTTCTTTTCAAGGCCCGTGTGGAGTGCAGATCTTTGCACATGTGGTACTGATTTCCAAGTGCCCAGTGCCCAGTGTGGCCCAGTTCAGGCCATCAGACTGGGCTGTGAGCAGCCGGTAGGGACAGCCGGCACCCGCCAGTTGGAAGTCCGCCTGGGCGAGCTGCCTCTCCGTATCCTGGACCATATCTCCCTGGTTGATGGACATTTGCGATACTACCATCTTCCCTAGGGCGCAGCAAACCTCTCTGACACACAGTTCCTTGTACTTGCGGGAACATCTCTCTCAGGTAAGTTCCCTGGGGTGGAGTTTTGGCCAAGAAGGGGCATTTCGTTTTTCATTTTGTTTTTTTTTAAAGTAAGCTCTCTACCCAACATGGGGCTTGAACTCACCGCCCTGAGATCAAGAGTCGCACGCTCTACCCACGGAGCCAGCCAGGCGCCCCAAGAAGGAGCATTTCAATTGATAGATATTGCCGGATTTCTCAACAAAGATCTGAAAATGCCATTTTATGCCCGTTGGCAGCGGTCAGTGGGAGTGATGGCTCTCTCTTGGTCAGGTCTGATGTTATCAGGCTTTGAAGTCTTGGCCAACCTGATAGGGTAAATATGTCATTGTGTTAAAAAAAAAAAATTAAGTTTGTCGAGCATTTCTTTAATGTTTACTGATCATTTTACTTCTCTTGTGAATCACCTGCTCATTTCCTGGGTCAGTTTTCCTGCCCAGTTATTCACACTTTGTTGCTTTATTAGGACAGTAGCCTTGTGCTTTGTGCGAAGTATCTTTTTGTTTATCACTTTTATGTCTTACGCTCCATGTGAACTCCTTTTGCTCCAGAAGCATTGAAATAGCTTGTGCCTGAGTTTCTCCAAAGACGTGTGAATTTGACTGATGTTTTTGTGTTGGAGTCGGTGGAGGATTATAACGGATCTTTTGATTTCTTACGTGATTTTGGTCTGGTTACTTTTTCTGTCGATTCCTGAGTAAATGTTGAACGTTTATATTTCACTAGAAAATCAGTCATTTCTTTCATCCATATGATCAAGCGTATTGACTCAGACTTTTGAAAAACGTTGCATGACTTTAGTTTTCGTTCTTTTGTTGGTCATTAAACTGAATTTGCCCCAAATCCTGCCTTTTTTTTTAAAGTAGGCCAGCTAGTCATTTAACTCCTTCACTGACGTTAACAAAGGGAGTTATTGATTTTATTTTTCAGTTTTACTGTTTTTTTCTCATTTATTGGTACTTTTAAAAATTCAAGCTTAAAAGGTTTCTCTGTTACTTAAAATTTTTTTTTTAAATGTTTATTTATTTTTGAGAGAGAGAGAGAGCAAGGGAGGGGCAGAGAGAGAGGGAGACACAGAATCTGAAGCAGGTTCCAGGCTCTGAGCTGTCAGCACAGAGGCCGACGCGGGGCTCGAACTCACGGACCACGACATCATGACCTGAGCCAAAGTTGGACGCTTAACCTACTGAGCCACCCAGGCGCCCCCCTCTGTTACTTTTTGAATTGAGCGTTTCATGTATATATTTTCTTTATTTTTAAGGACCGTGGCTAAACTTTGACCTTTCTTTGTGTCCCATGGATTTTGACACAGCATTTTCCCGAAAGGTTCTGGGTTTAAGCTCCGATTCCGCCTGCCGTGGGAGTTGTTCTGGAGACTTTAAAGTTTTGCAAGTGGATGAACTTTGCTTAGTTTTGTTTTTGCTTTTACTTGTTACCGTTTGGTGTCATCGCACCGTCTCACTGTGGAGCTCGTGTGCTCTGTGCTCCTGGTTGATGAGCCCTTAGGGCCCCTCTTCCTGCTTCCTATGGACCCAGTTTGGCAAAGTGGCGAGTGTGCAGGTTGATCCTATGGCTCCGATGTGCCTTTTTTTTCCATTTCAAACTGTTATTTTTGCCTTTTTAATCCAGGTTTGAGAGAGTTTCGTCATTTCTCCCACATCTGTTTTTCTCTCTGTTGGTCTTTTCATGCATTCACTGGGATGTTTGTTTGTATATTTTATTCTGTGTTATTTGACTTAAAGGTTTTAGGACAATCACCTTCCTTGTGATCTTTTTTTTTTTTCTTTTAATCCTTAATAAATATGACTTTTGTGCAGTTTAATGCCTTTTAAAACTGAACGAGAGGCGCCCAGGTGGCTCAGTCATTTGAGCGGCCGACTTCGGCTCAGGTCACAATCTCGCGGTTTGTGAGTTCAAGTCCCGCATCAGGCTCTGTGCCGACAGCTCGGAGCCTGGAGCCCGCTTCGCAATCTGTGTCTCCCTCTCTCTCTGCCCCTCCCCTGCTCGCACTCTGTCTCTCTCAAATAGAAATAAACATAAAAAAAATTTAAACTGAATTAAACGTGTAATACTATTTTTATTTTCCCTGTTGCTTTTGTTTGCATTTTTTTCTGGCGTATCTTGTCTACATGTCGAACTTCTGTATATTTCTTAATGTTTGGTGTCTTTTGTGGAGAGCAGAGAATTGGATTTCGTTTTTCATCCAATCATGGAGTCTTCCTTAATAAATTTGTTACATTTATACTTTTGCTCTAACAGATGTCTTCTCTCGTCATTTTTACAGAAGCTTTTATCTTCTTTGTGCTTTGCTCCCTTTTTGCATTATTTTCTGTTTATTGACGTATGGATTATGTTTTGTCGTCTTTGGTTCTCGAGGTCAGGAGGAAGCCTGTAGAAAGTCCAATGTTCTTAGTTATGCTGGTGGTTATACTTATGACTTTTGCCTAAACCTGTGTTTCTCAATTTATCAAGTTCTGTAACCGTGTAATTTGACTTCCTCTTTGGGAAAGATGAAGAAATTGGTTACTTCCATTACCTTCCTCCCCTCTCTCCACCCCTTTCCCTCTCCCCATGTCGCTGTTGCAATTGCTTTTTTGGATGTTGTTTTAGTCTTCTGTTGTTCCTTTACGATCTTTACGTGATATTTTATTTCAAGAAATGTAAGAATTACATGTTTATTTTCTGTGTAGATCACAGTTATTTAGACTTGATTTTTTTTCCCATTTAGTTTATTTATTTTGAGAGAGAGAGCGTGCGGGGAAGGGGCGGAGAGAGAGAGAGAAAAGAGAATCCCCAGCAAGCTCTGTGCTGTCAGCATAGAGCCTGTCCTGGGCTCCGATCCCATAAACCGTGTGATCATGACCTGAGCCGAAGTCGGATGCTCAACCGACTGAGCCACCCAGGCACCCCCAGACTCGATTCTGTTTATACTTCTGTGCTTATTGAGTGTAGTGATAATTGCCCGACTGTTTTCATTTTTACTTTTTCTGCTTCTGAGTTTTTTTGAATCCTCTTTTATTTGGCCCGCTTGCCTTTCCAAGTAGATTGTGACCGATGCGCTGGTGAGGACGCTAGATCCCTGAGCAGGCAAGGGTGCGGGACGAGGATCAAGTCCAGGAGAAGTCTGGTATTCCTGGAGCCTTGTGTAGTGCACGTGCGTGCACGCGTGTCTCTGCGCGTGTGTAGGCACGTGTGTACGTGTGTGTGCATATGTGTAAGCACATGTGAGGGACGGCAGCTGGCGGAGGGGTGAAGTTTGAGAGGTCGTCGTGGGCAAACAGTCACGACTCTGGATCATCTGGAAGGTTCCGCCTTTGGCCAAGAGGCAGTGGGACGTTCTGCCGGCTGTCACTGGGGCTCGGGCCTGCCGCAGGCGGCTCCCCGGTGGGGAGACCGAAGAAGAAGGGGGGTGTTCAGGGCAGATGACGCAGGGAGGGTGGTGCTTGGGGCCCCGTGGGGCGGCCGTGATGCGGGGGGAGGGGTCCCGCTGGAAGCCGAAGTCCTGGTCAGCTGTCAGTGCGGTCCCGGCCGGATGTGTGGGGGGTGGGGGATGCCGGGTCTCCGCCTGGGGCTGCAGGGGCAGCGGTGCCCTGGCCAGGTAGGTGTCCTGTGGGAGGAGGCCCCGGGCCAAGCTGCGGGCCGTGTAGGTGGCGAGCGCGGGGCCGGGAGCCGCTGGGCCTGGCCGAGGCTGTGCCCGGAAAGGTCGCGGTCCCGCTTCCAAAGCCCGGCAGTGCTGACGGCTGCCCGACCGGGATCTCAGGGGAGCCCCGGTAGCCTTGGGGGTCTCCTGTCCCGCTCCCGTGTGACGTGGTGAGGCCACCGAGCAGTTCCGTGCAGAGCTCAGAGGCCAGCGACGCCTGGCCTGCGCCCCCACCGCGCTGGCCGTCCAGCCGGGAAGCCTTCCAGTCTGCCCTTAACCAGGCGCTCACTGCCCTGCCCTGCGGAACAGTGAGGGCCACAGGTCACATGACCAGCCCGAGGCCACGCCTCCAGGGGCGGGCAGAGGAGCGAGGCCCAGGGATAGCCCGCCCTGTGGGGTTGCTGCCTGTCTTGCTAGGTGCCAGAGGCGGTCCTCAGGTCCCCAGCTAGTGACAGAGGACTCCTTCCTTCTGGGTTCAGGCGGTTGAGGGTTTGGTGAATGTAATAGTATCTGAACTGGACATCACGTTGTGCAGACTGCTAGGTTTTTCTTTAATAAGAGTTGTTTTTAAAAAAATTTTTTTTTAATGTTTATTTTTGAGAGAGAGAGAGAGAGAGTGCACCGGGGGGAGGGGCAGAGAGAGAGGGAGACACAGAATCCGAAGCAGGCTCCGGGCTCCAAGCTGTCAGCACAGAGCCCGACGTGGGGCTCGATCTCACACACCAGGAGATCATGACCTGAGCCGAAGTCGGACAAATAACCGACTGGGTCCCCAAGGCGCCCCAATCAGAGTTTTGAATAATACTTTTTTTCTGTTTCTTATTTCTTTTAGCCAGTAGATTGGTGAGGAATAATGTAAATCATTATCTTTGATGTGGGTAGGATACAGCATGGGAAAGGTGTCTTTTAATTAATTAATCCACTTACAGAGATACTTTTAAAAAAGAAAACCGGGAAAAGTGAGGAAAATAGAACAGATTTCCAAAATCTGGTTTATGGAGCTGTACGGAAACATTTTCAAGGGCAGGATTGGCCTTGCAGTGCATAGGATTTATAGAAAATCAGAGGCAAGAAGTTCTTAATGTGAACTAAGTCAGAACTTGAGTGCTTTTGGCCAAAGGTGGTTGTAAAATATTTGTAGCACAAAATGAAATGGATTTAAGATTCTCAGAATAAACCAGAGAGCACAGAATGGGATTCGTATGGAATTTCCAGTCAGGAAGAGGTGGGACATTCCAAAGCTGATTTATATAAAAGGGCTCCTTGGATCCAAATGCCACAGTGTCTGTTAAACGCGGCATCTAAAGTAACTCGAACTTGGAATTTCTCAAGCAGTGAGTGCGAAAAGAGCCTCTGTGGTCAAAGCACATTTACGTGCGCTCGAGATACGCCGTTGGTGGCACTCTTCTTTATGCGTGTGGATTAGAATTGCATCCTAGAAGTTTTGTTGTGTGCCCAGCTCAGTTAAAAGAGGAGGGGCAGAGAAAGCAAAGGCTCTTCTCGAAGTGGTTGGCACAGAGAACGTGGGGTGTAACAGGGCGGTGTGCACACAGACCGTTCCAGATCTGGCGCATGAAAACTGGCTTCCTTGTCGAGGGAAAAAAAATTGTTTAAACAGTCTCTGGATTCTAGTGATGACCTCGGACACCTAGACGTCTCACCCTCATTTGTGATAATATCGTTTCAAGATGAACATAGCTCATGTCATTTTAACAACAGATTAGATACCTATAAATGTGTGTTATGATTTTTTTCTAGGACTATAATGTTAAAACTTTGTAAGTGACCTTAACCATTTAAAATCTCTTTATTTTTATTTTGCATTTATTGTTGTGGTTAAATTATATATAATGCAAAAGTGGGCATTTTAATGAATATTATTATTATTTTTAACACTTATTCCTTTTTTAAGAGACAGAGAGAGACAGTGTGAGCAGGGGAAGGACAGAGAGAGAGGGAGACACTGAATCCGAGGCAGGCTCCAGGCTCCGAGCCGCGTGGGGCTCGAACTCACGAACCGTGAGATCACGAACGCTTAACCGACTGAGCCACCCAGGCGCCCTGATGATTATTAAGTGTACGATCCAATGCCTATATAGGTTTTTTATAGTTAATGAGTATTCGTTGAGAGCAACTTAAGGCGACTGTGTCTGGTTTTCTGAGGACAGCGTGACTTAACCTGTCAGATTCCCAGAGCTTTCGAACGGAAGAAGGTAAAAATAGAAAGTGAAGTCTCTGTGCCCTCCCAACATGAAATTATATTTTTAAAAATATTAAGGTTTCTGGTCAGAGGACTAACATTACCATGATCCCTTTTATCTAAAGAGCTAATGTCCTTTCTTGGCCCAACCCGGTAATTTTATTTAATTTCTTCTTACATTGAAAGAAAGCACTTTTACCCCAAATGCAGTAGTGGAAACTATTACTAGATTTTTGGTTATTTCAATGTAGAAGGGAAAATGCGTAACCTAAAATCATGAGTACTTTCTTGTGACTGTCCCCTGTGTACAATACATACATTCATAGGTCTTTACTAACACTTATTTTTAAGGAGCCCTCTAAATATAAAGATGTGATGAGTGTAGCTTTCTTAGTAATATAAAAAAACAGGGCAGCAGATCCTTAATAATAATAAGTTTGGGTGTAATTTGGGGCTGGTGACTTCACTGCTCCGCACGGTTTCCTAATTTTACGTGTTGCCGGGAGAAGGCAGAGAGGCTTTCTTCCCGTTGAGGACACCCAAATTTGACTACGCCAGTTATTTATATGCGGGCGTCTGGGGCCGCACATGCGGAAGTACAGTAGCCTCATTAAAAAAATACACACACAGCTATTCGGGAATGAACTTTAAATGCCTTTAAACGCGTTGTGGGAAGTAGGAGGCTCGAGGACCCTCCAGCCCGGATATTCTCTTTGAACGCTTCTGCTCAGTCTTTCCTTGGCGGGGGGTGCAGGGTCTCTCATGGCTGGAGAGACGCAGAAGTACGCAGTCTGTGTGCCCAAGATGGTTCTTTGAATTTTTTTTTTTTTTTTTAGTTTATTTATTTTGAGAGAAAGAGAGAGAGAGAGTGTGTGTGTGAGCAGGGGAGGGGCAGAGAGAGAGGGAGAGAGAGAATCCCAGGCATCTGACAGCGCAGAGCCTGATGCAGGGCTTGAGATCATGACCTGAGCGGAAGCAAGTCTGATGCTTCGCCGACGGAGCCCCGCAGGTGTCCCCCAGGACGGTTCTTTGAGAACCAAGCCGTAGAAGCAGCAGGGGAGGGCGGACCCACGTTTCCATTTCTTCGCCTCGAGTGAAGGTTTCTGTGACATCAGCAGCTAGCGTGACGGCCTTTCTTACTAAGTGACCGTGGGCCTGCCCCACGTCACCCACAGCAAAGGCCTTTGCCAACCTTAATTTCGGTGTCTTTGATTTCAGATGCATGAAACACATGTCTGTGAAAGTGGGGAGGCAGCTTCCCGGTTTCTCGGCCTTCTTGCTCCCTGACCCATCAGGGTGTGCTCCAGCCTCCCGGCCCTCACGTCCAGGGGCCCTCGGACGCCTCCGCCTCCTCGTGGGTAGATGGGTGCGTGTGGGACGGGCCACCCACCTTCTGTGTGGGCCCCAAAGGGTCTGTCTGCGATAGGCCGGTCACCACTGTCCCCAAGCAGAAGCCGGGGATGTGCTGTGTGTCCTTCCTCTCGGGAAAGCCGTGCAGAGGGGCTTGGAGATGCGCAGATAGTGGTTGGAGGCACAACTCCCTGCCTTTCACTTACCGACGTTTTATATTGACTTCTCATGAGCTGCCCTGGGAAGCTGAGAAGCGTGTACTTACTTTGCACACGGAAATGAATTTATCTGGTAACAGAAGAATCAGGAGTCGAATGGACTTACAGTTTGAATGTGTCTGCAAATGCAGGAAATCACCAAACTTCTGCCTCAGAACGGAGGCTGCCCCTGCCGATTGCAAAAGGTCTTTGGGGCTCAGACTCTATAGATTGATTTGATGAGTTGTGTCCTCCTCAAGGTCACGGTTACAGGTAGTACAACCTGGGACCGGCGCCCTGGGCTGTATGCTCTTTTGTCCTGAGCCATCCTGTCACCTGCGGCCGTTGGGAAACCCGGGCATTTCTGCCCCTGAGGTGCTTAGACTCAGCTTGGGGCCACGGAGATGGGTGGCGAGACGTTTTGCGGTGGTCACCGGACTGGGAGGTGGCCTCACATCGCTGGTTCCCTGAGGTGTGAGAAATGTTCGTCCCGGCCTCAGCTTCTCAGAGACGGTCATCCACAGACCCAGAGTTGTCTCTGGCCGACGGCACATTGTGGGGCCCCAGCTCCTGGGCCGCCGTGTCGACCCTCCCTCGGGCCCTGAACCCTGCCTCTGTCCTTACCTTCCTCTCGGGAGGGCCCGCGGTCCACGGCCCCTGGCTCCCTGTCCTCGTTTCTGCTGTGGGGCCCTTGGGACAGGCTTTGGTGGCTGATGTCAGTGAGGGCCTTCCTCAGGCACACCTTGCTTGACTGCGTATACCCCATCCTGTCTCCCCGACTGCCCATGACCCCTGTCCTCCTTGTCTGCTTGGGGGGCATGGGTCCCTGCGAGGACATCTACCCAAACACAGTCTCTCCGATTTGGAGTCCCCTCTGCTGTCCGTGTGGCCTGCCTCTAGCCCAGCCCTCTCCCCATCCCTGGGTCTCCTGGAACACCGCGTCCAAGTGGGTTGTCTCCTCTGCCTTTCCCTGGGACTCTTATCGCTTCCGCGTCTGTCCCCCGCGCGTGCTGGGCACGTGGGTGCCGCTCAGCCCCCCAAACAACCGTGTTCTTGTCCGGTGCCCTCCCGCCCACTCTGGGCTGATCGTCCTGGACTCCTGGCGGGGCCTTGTCGGACAAATCCTGCACTGAAGAGCGGGGCCTGCGGTGTAGACCGCACGGTTGCACGGGGCAGGCTGGGCCGGACACCCCGCGCACTGGAGGAGCTCACCGCAACCCCAGGGGTGCTGGTCTCTGGCTGAAGTGTCCCCCACCCCTGCTGTCTGCGCCTCCTGAGTCAGCCTGCAGGTGGCAGGGCAGCGGTGGGTGACAGCACACACACTCGCACAGTGTCTGGTGAGCCCGCGGGGCCCGCGTTGCCATGGGACCCTGATTGTGACCCTGATCGTGACCCAAGTGCTACTCGTGATTCGCGTCCTAAATGAGATACATCAGGCGCTCGGGTTAAATTAATACTCGTTCCCAGGGTCCTTGGGTTTTCCCAGCAGGGCTCGGGTCCCAGGGGACGTGATGAAAAGTCACAAGAGGAGTCTGTCATCGGCACACACGGGCTCAGGAGAGCAAGGGCTGGGTTTTAATTTGAAGTTGGTGCCTCTGCTCTTCTAAGGTCAGAACTGGGCGGTGTGGTGATCAGAGGGGGGTGTGGGCAGAATTGGGGGGGGTTTGCATTCTTCCCTCTTCAGGACTCTCTCTAGAAGTCTCTTCCTGCTGGTCCTCCGGTGGCCTGTGCCTGCCACCCATGTTTTCCCAGCTCCGTTCCATCCCCTCTCTTCTCCAAGGTGGTGTCTGAGACCTGTGAGTGCGGAGCTCCTCTCTGCTTCTCCCCCAGAGGAAGCCTGAACAGACCCACCCACACGCCCCATAACCGTTGGACGAGCCAAGCACTGAGACCGCCTGCTAGCCACCTCTGCGCTGTGTGACGTTAGGCCGTGCGCTTACCCTCTCTGTGCCTTCGTTTCCTTGCCTGTTACGGGGACAGAATGACTGTAGTTACTGCACAGGGCCCGGCACACGTCAAGTGGGTGGCTACCCAAAGATGTGTTTGGAGCAGCTCCTGGCATGTTTGAGGCACTGGAAGTGTTAGCCTTTGTTTCTCGTGTGTTTGAGTGGCAGCCTCCTGGGGGCGGGGGGGGGGGTGTTCGGGTGAGTGCAGGGACATTTCCAAGGCATCCACGGGGACCCTTGCATTGCTGGATTGGGGAAGCCCAGTCTCTCTGGCTGGACTGTGTACCTTCCTTCATTTGGGGACTGCTGTCTGCCCCTCACATGTTGGTCTTGTGTTTTTCTGTCTTTTTGTTTCATTTATTTATTCTTATTTTTTTAAATGTTTATTTTGAGAAAGAGTGTGAGCTGGGGAGGGGCAGAGAGAGAGAGAGGATCCCAAGCAGGCTCTGAGCTATCAGCACAGAGCCTGTTATGGGGCTCGATCCCATGAACTGTGAGATCATGACCTGAGCCGAAGTCAAATGCTTCATTGCCTGAGCCCCGCTGTGTTCTAGTAATCAGAGGGGTATCTGTCAAGAGGAATTTGCATTCGTCACCTCTAAAACTCTGATAGAATTCTTTTTTTTAACGTTTATTTATTTATTTTGAGAGAGAGCTTACATGAGCAGGAGAGGGGCAGAGAGCAAGGGAGAGAGACAATCCCAAGCAGGGTCTGTGCTGTCAGCACAGAGCCCAACAGGGGTCTCGAACCCACGAACCGGGAGATCACGACCTGAGCTGAAATCAAGAGTCAGGCAGCCCTCATTTACATATTTGGAACAGGCGAACAGTATTTTACTTAAATACAGCAGCAGCCCTTGTAAAAGCACATTACTAGTGTTTTGTTATCTTGAAAGACAGAGTGTATGCACATCATGTGTGCGGGTGACGTCACTGTCATTTTGCGAGAATTCTGGATGGACAGAGTTCCCCTAGCCGCTGCGCCCAGCGTCCCCTGCGCTAACATCTTAAATAACCCAGGGCGTTGGTCAAGTCTGGAAGGTCCACGTGGGTGCAGCCCCTGTCTGTGCTCCAGCCGTGTCCGTCTTCCCGGTTCCCGCTGAGTCCCCTCCTGCTCTCCCAGGACCCCAGTCCCTCCCCCACCCCACCCTGGGGGCCGTGTGACCCCGCAGGAAGCTGCTCTGATGTTCTGTGGCCTGTGGGAGGAAGGGGAGGAAGACAGTGGAGGTGAGGGGTTCTCCTCGTCGGGTCCCACTGACGGTTCTCCTCCTTCAGATGCACCTACGCTCCTTGGTCCTTCCAGCTCGCCTTCCTTGGTCTTTTGTTGCTGTAGTGAGTCTGAACAAGGAGGCAGAGGGGGGCGCCTGCCAAGCCATGTCGTCCTCCCCCACCTCCTGCCTCGCTCTGGAACTTTCCTCCCATGTGCTGTCTGCAAAGGGGCAGCATCAGAGCCTTTCCCAGACACGCACGGGCTCCCTTGGCCCAACGGAGGCGTTCAACAGAGTGTTTTAAAAAGGCTTCTTTCTCCTCTGAGTTTCCTGGACTAAAGAATTGTTGCTGAAGCATAAAATCTGTCCTGTTTCTTCTTCCTTGTTCCTCCTGAGGTGTCCAGAGGCAGGAAATGGTCTCCGAACACTCAGAGCTCTGAAGCGTTTGTTTCCGTCAGGGAAAAAGGAAGTCAGAGGAAAGTTAGTGCTTCGTGTAGAAGACGCTACCGTCCAGGACCAGCTGTCCGACGGGTGGTTTGTACGGGAGCGTGCATTCTGTGCGCTGGGCTCCGGCCTCCCTGGAGATTGCCTGAGGGTGGGAGGGGGCCGTCGTGCTCCCATAAGGCCCAGCCGCAGTTTCTGCTCTCGTTGGTGCGCAGTGTCCCTGCCCCCCTGTGATGCTGTCCACCCTTCCACACACGGGCCTGCCCCAGCGTCCTGACGGCCGGATGGTGCACGTCGGGTCTTAAAGGATACATCACCAAATAATTTCTTAAATATGCAAGAGATGAAAGGAAACCTCTGAACCTCTTTGCAAGCGAAGTGACCAAGCATGGGGTGCGGGGGAGGCCTTGCAAGACTGGTGCCCCGGGCCCCCCCGTACCCCACAGAGCTGCTGGGGCTCCAGGCTCCTGGTCTTGGTGACCTTGCATCTCCCACCCCGCCCTTCCCAGGTCCCAGCTACCAGCGTGAGATGCGGTCAGGGGCCCCCAGGACACCGGGGGACACCGTGTCGTGAGTTCCCAGCTCTGATCCTGGACGAAGACACATTGCGTGACCACATCAAGAAAAAGTATCACCGTGAGATCTGACTGTGGGGGATCTTTTCCATTGTTAAAAAAGTATGTGTAACTTAGGGTTGAGAGGAAAGACTTCCATGCCCTGCTCGAGGCTCATAGAGCAGGAATACTTAAGACTTGAGGAGATGCCTGCAAGTGTCCTTTTGAAGTTTGCTGTCCAGTGTGGAATGTCTTTCCAGCTTGGTGGGAACGGTAGCCCTTGTGGTAACACTTGAAAACCAAGGACGCTGAGATTGAAACGAAATGCTTCTTTCAGTTTGCACCGCACCTTACTGGACAGGTCCACGTGGTGGTCGAGGTCAGCCCCGATCCGAGGGGCTTTGTAAATTCAGGCGGTGCAGGGTGAGAGGTCTAGGTGCAGCTCTTCAGATCCACCGTCCAGAAGACAAAGCCCCCCCTCGGGCACGGCCTTCCTGGTGGCCAGAGGCGTGACCCGTGGACAGAGTAGGGCACCAGGGCGAGGAAGGCCCCATAGCCGGTCTTGACTGGTGACGTGTTGACGGCCTGCATCGATGGCCAGTCCGGATGGTCACAACCGATGCAGGTAGCCCCCTCGCACGCTGTCCCTACCACCTGGTGCTCACACAGCAGGTGAGAAGGCCCCCGTGCGCGCTTGTGACCCGGGCTGTGTTTTACTGGCCGCTGCCCGAGCGAGGCTGCTTTTCTGTCCTCTGGACACACGCGTGTTTGCGTGCGTTTGCAGCGCTTAATTGTTTTCTTAGAAGCGATAGTGGACTGTTCTTGCAGGTGTAATCACTTGATAAAAACCTGAGGAAAAAAAAAATGCATAAAATCTCAGAAAGTGTAACTGCTTGGGTAAGGAACGTTTGGTTAGTTCAGCCTCGGGGAGAGGCCCCGGGGGGCGGTTTCAGCTCCTTTCCTGAGTGCAGCACTGAGTGGGGTGTGTTAGGAAGGGTCTTGTTACGTCATTGACTTGGTCACAGAAAGTCAAATTTGGGTCCAAATTAGGCTTCCTTCCCGTTTGATGCGTTAGACTTGTTTGCAGACCTGGGATTGAGGGCATTTAAGCCAACACAATAGATTTTACATTGACCTCGGCGTGGGGTCACTTTTCTTGGCATAGGAGGAAAAATGTGACAAGGAGTCTGATGGTCAATAAGAGAATAACCGGGACTGCGGGAGCCTCCCGTTTATCAGGACGTGGGGATCAGAGTGGAGTAGAGCAAAGCTCTTCAGGAATTTTCGCGGAGAGCCGGCTGTGCAAGCAGGTCTCCACGGAGCCTGTGGGCAGGGGACCCTTTCGTTTTGTTATCTGGGGACGCGTCGTTTTGCACAGGAGCCGGGATAACTTCTCGGCCCGTTGTGTGCACAGCGTCTGCTCCGTGGCATTTGGGCTAAGCGCTGCGGGGCCGGCGGACACGGGCCTTCGTGGGAGGTGGTGCCCCGGTGCCGATCAGGTAACCTCCGGCTCCTGGATGTCGCTTCCTTCCATCCCGTGTGCTGGCAGCATCCGCCCGTGTCCGCGGAGGGAGAGGTTTCATCTCCCTTGGGCGTGTCTGCAGTCTTTGCACGCCGTGTGCTGGGACATGCGTGGACTCCGGCCTTTATGGTGTCTGTTTCTACCTGGAGGGACCTTCTAGAAGCCTAGGTGTGGGGCCTGCATTCCTTATAAGGAGGTCAGGGTGGCACAGACTCCTCATTCCTTTTCTCCAGCAATTGGTGGATTGTCATTTGGTTCAAGTAGTCAGAGGGTTTGGTTTGAATTTGCTGGAAGGAGTTTGAAGAACCGAAACCCCGTGTGAGGTTCCCTCCTGTGGGGACCCCGGGCAGTCCACGGAAGCCTCGAGAGCTCTGAGACAAAAACACTTGGAAAATAAGTTTAGAAGGCCAAAGGAAAACACTGAATTTGACTTCACTCTGGAAGCTATTTTGGCACAAAACACGGTGGAAAGGGAGAGCGCGCGCGTTTTCTCTCTGGATTTGGGGAAGTTGGCTGGGCCGTCGTGTCAGAGGAGGAGGGGAGCAGGGGGGCTCCCTCAGCATCTGTACCTGCAGGGGTGTGGCCAGCACTCTGCCTTTGCAGGTGCGCGTGGCCAGGTGAGCCAGAGGCTTGCCCAGGTGTGAGCAGCGCCCGGGGGCCGCCCCGGCCCGGGGGTGTCCCTCAGCAGGTATCTGTTGACTTTCCTGAGTCATCAGACCTAGGACGAAGGCCTCGGGACCCAGAAGCTGCCCCTGTGTGGGGGTGTGAATCTGTGTTGGCTTCCATGGTTGCCATGCACTTCCTCCTGGTCATTTACCCCTGGATCCTGAAGTTGAGACTGAAGGGAAAGGGTGCCCACAGCAGACCAGGTGCTGCCGTAGGCAAGGACTTCATGTGCATTTTCTTATGTTACGTTTGGAATACAAGACTTTGAAACCTGGTTCTTGGAATACGTTTCTGATGACTGTAGAAACTGTAGGTGGCGAATGACTCCCCCCAAATCTCCTTCGAAGGCCGTAAGATGTGGGGCGACCCAGGGCCTCTCGGAAGGTGTGGTTCCCTGGCTCCCTTTGCCCCTCGGCGTGCCCGGCAAGTGGTCCTGTTTTTCAGTTTGCTGTGGCACGGAGAGCTGGGGACGCACAGGCGGATGCCCAGAGGGCACGGTCAAGGTCATCCTGTCGCACGGAAGGCCGGGGCCTGCTGCTGCTGGCGGAGACAGGTGTCCTGTTAGAAGAGGTGCCTCTGTCTGCTTCTGTGGCCGCTGTAAACCACCCCTGATGACTGAGTACAGTGGGTTGGAAGAATCAATTCCTGCCCCTTCCAGAAACACCGAGGAACAGAACCAGTCTCCTGTGCGGTGTCTGGGCTTCTGGGCCCCAGTGGCCGTCGTCTCTGTGCTCTCGGCCGTGGCTGCACTGCTTTCCAGCGGGTCTTCCGGGCTGGGGTTCTGATGTGCAGGCCTGCTGGGGGAGGCCGCTCGGGGTGCCGGCCCACGTGGGGGAGGACGGGACGTGCCACCTAGAGAACCAAGAGCCAGTTTCTCCTTCCGAGAGGGCTTTCCTGGGAGAGCTTGGCCGCGGCGGGGCTGGGGCGGCGGGTCAGGCTTGGCCAAATGAATTATTGTTACGTGCATCCCGAGAGCGTTGTCGAGTGCGGGTGGAGAACTGCAGGGTCCGCCCTGTGCCGGGCTGAGCAGCCAGTCCGAGCGGTACTGTTTCAAACGGGTGGCTCTAAATTATGTGGAGACCTGAGGTGGGTGAGAAGCCGATCCCCCCAGAAGTAGGGGGATCTTTGCCATGTGTTTCCTGGTGAAGCTGTGTTTCCAGAGTGTGACATCCAGGGGAATTCTCCTCTTAGACTGCAAGGCCTGATGGACGTGGTTTCCTGAAAGGAACTGCTTTGTGTTAAAAAAAAAAGAAAAAAAAATTGGGGCGCCTGGGTGGCCCAGTGGGTTGAGCGTCTGACTTCAGCTCAGGTCACGATCTCACGGTTCGTGGGTTCAAGCCCCGCGTCGGGCCCTGTGCTGACAGCTCAGAGCCTGGAGCCTGCTTCGGATTCTGTGTCTCCCTCTCTCTCTGCCTCTCCTCTGCTCATACTGTCTCTCTCTCTCTCAAAAATAAACAATGTTAAAAAAAACTTAAAAAAAAAATAGCAGGTATCCCGGAGCCCTCTGTACTCTGGCCCCGAGTGGAAGCGCGTGTGTCTCTCCTGAAAGCATAGAGTGACTCTTGGTCCTCATTTGGAAAGGGTTCCTGTCACTCAGTTAGTGCCTTTCTTGGGTGTAGTTTCCCTAAAGAGAGATTAGAACAGGGCGGAGAAAATGCATCGTTAACTAGGAAAGCAAATACCGTATGCTTATCTCCAACGCAGGTAGGTTTGGGGTAAGGAGAAAAAGCTTCAAATTGTCCGCCCGTCCTGTACCTCCTGAGGGAGAACTTTCTAAGAAGGTGGCTCTAACGCGCAAGCAACTTGGGCGGGTCTTTGTTCTTTGCCACACGCACGTGGTGGGATATGCGCTTACCTATGAATGCTGGAAAATCGGTGTCTTTTTGTTTGCCGCGTGTGGTGTCTTGCTGTCAGGGCTTCTGAGCCCTTCCCGTGAGCCCCGTCAGCTTAATTTAGCGGCATGACAGGCCCGAAGCGCTCCGGTGGTGTTCCCCTTTCTGTGGCTTGCACTGTCGCGCAATGAACAGCCAGTACCCTGTGCGTGACTTCCCAAGCCTCCCGGCCTCTGTAACCGGGCGTAGTTAGTGCAACCGACCGATTTTGGAGGAAAAAAAGAACGGCGATGACTCAGTGTAAATATAAAACAAGAAATCTTAAGTGATTTGCGGTGTATGGGTGCCTGAGTGGCGCGGCACGATTGTGAGTGTCGAGCTGAGAAATCAGGGTTTGTAGTTGGGATGGGAGTCACCAGCCCCCCACAGTGAATCAGTGGACGGTGCCTCTTGACGGCATCGAAGGTGTCAATACGCAGTTTAAACCGGATCCCGAGTTCCGAGGGCCAGGGGTTGATGGTGCGTCCGGCGAAAATAGGCGGCTTGCGCCTTCCCGGGGGAGCCGCGGCCACGCAGCCACGTAAGGTTGCGGAATGCGCTGCGTGCGTGGTGAGGGTCTAGAAGCCTGGGGTTGGTTCCTGGTCGTGTGGCCGCGGTGGAGGCGCACGGAGGCTCCACAGGCCCGTCTCTGCCCCGAGAACGTGCCCGTTTGGGGGGTTCGGCGCCGCGCCTCTGGTTTGATTTTGGCGACGAGCGGGTCATTGGTAGTTATTTATGGGTAAAAAGAGGCGCGGCGGCGTGTTCTTGCGCCTTCGCCCCCGTCTCTCCGTCGGTGATGCACGTTTCCCCGAAGGGGTGCGGGCGCCTGTGCGCCCGGGGCTCGAAAGAGGAGAGGAACTTGGACACTTGGGGCCACCCCGGGAGTGCGGCGGGGAGCGGAGCCAGAGTAAGCATGTGTTGTTTCCCGCGACAGCAGAGGGGAGTCACGCTGTCCTTATCTGCAGTGACACAGCGCGTTCTTGAAGGAGTGAGCGATTTCACGGCATCTCAGATTGATGGGCCCTGCCCTTCTCCTCTTGCAAGAGACGGGAAAGAGCAGCGAGGGGGAGGCCAGGCTCTGGCGGGGAAGCGCGGGGGTAAAGGTGGCCTCCGGTGAGACATCGCGATTACTAAGTCGTGTAATAGCTCGTTCGGATGATTGAGTTGGAAACCCACTTTGGGGTCATCGTATTTTATTTTTCCAGTACTTTGTTACTCTGGTAGGTGGGTGAGCCATACACGCCCCACTGGCTCTCTCCCACGGAGGTGTGTGCTCCCGAGAGATGCGGGTGCCGCCACGCTGCGTCTTTGTGCCACAGGCCCGTGTTGGCATGTGCATCGTGTGTGTGTTGAACGGGAAGTTTACGAGTAACCATCCTGTTCACCGAAGAGGCGTTTCCAGAATTCGTCTCAGTGAAGTCTAACTCCGGAGTAATTTCCTTGAACCAGATCGTCCCCAGCTTGGATGTCACAGTCCCCGTGAACGCAGGAGTGGGCCTCCCAGGCCTCTGGCCCACTTGGCCTCCGCCACCTGCCCCGAGCCGTGCCCTTGGCTCCCCCACCTGTGCCCGTGTGGCCCTGGGAACCTTGGTCGGCCACCGAGCACATCTGCCCATGGCGTTGGCGCTGAACAAATCCAGAAGGAGTCTAGAGCTTGCTGTGTGGCTGTGTTTCTGCCTGTGGGGGTGGGGGGTGAACAGAGAGAGGAGGAGGACGGTGGTGCTAGAATTAGCACATCATCGGATGGCACATGGCCACCGCCATTTTCACTTGAGGTTTCAATATGGAAGGTTCACATGTGGTCCCTGAATCAGTGTCACGGTCTTTGGGTTCTTGGAAAACGTTTGCAGCAACTGGTCTGAGTGCTGTTGTCTTGAGTGCCACAGGACAGCGCTGTGCTCATTAAATAGAGCACAGCCCTCCATTCCCACATACTCCAGGCCGATGGCAGACAGATGCCCACTGCTGTCTCCTGTCCCTCCTCCCCCGCGACTGGGGGGCGCGTGTGGGGGCTGTGCGCTTTGAAATTCAAAAACGTGCCTTGTTGTATTTTGTATTCTCTTTTCCCAAAAGCTGTTGCTGGGTAAGATGCTTTGGCTTAGAAAACATCCCGTCCTCATTTCCGCGAGATCATTTACGATCACTTCGCATACAGCATTTTCTTAACTTTTGTAACCGCATAACACAGTAACGTTGTTATGGGGAGTCAGAGTGGACTTTTTCTTGTTTGTCCTTTGTTGTTCCTCGCAAGAGGAGGAGGGTTTGGTCTTTTATCTTCAAAAGTTAGAACTCGTAGTGACGTGTCATTAAGTGAGCTCGAAAATATATTTTTAGACAGGCAACGCAGGATAAATCCTAGGGCGATGTGACACCATGTTCTTGTCAAGAATTGCTCTTTGTAAACATTCTCTGATAGATCACTCTCCTTAAGAGGCTGAAATACCCAGCTGCTTTCAAAGGTGCTGTGTGTGTGAGTGATAAACTAGGTCATGTTACAGTAGTTATTGGCAGTAATGGATCTGGAACATTTAGACTGGTTATATGGTATGTGCTTTAGATACTAAGGCATTTTGGGGAGGCTCGTCCTTTTATAATTTTGATCGTCTTAAAGTATTGATTGGTATTTGTGCAAGGGCAGACAAAATCTTAAATTAATTTCTCGCATGATATGCCTTTCAGCTATCCTACCAAAATGAACTCCGTTCATGGTATCTTTATGGAAAATGTTTGTACGCAGTTACTTAGAATTCAGTAAAATTGATTATTGAAGTGTTTATTTTTCCCGTGTGCTCTTACTGAAGGGATTTTGGGGGCTAACTTCTGTGCTAAACAGGACTGCCTGAGAAGGTAATGTTTAACAGAATGTTTTATGGCTGACTGTACATAATTATCTCTCTTTGTATTCTTGGGTACAATTCTTTATTTGATGGTGGAGACTACCAGGCTGTTCACAAAAAGCACAGAGGAAAGCGATAATGTCAGATAGGTATTCACTGTAGTCCGTGTTCTTACTAAGGCAAAAGTCTGGAAAATAGGCCAATGTAAATGGGGGGGGGGGTGGCAAATGCTGTCCTTTGTTATTGGTTTACATGCAGTAAAATATAGCTTCTTTGTAGAAACAAACTTCTGTTAAAATATGGTTTACAGTCAATGAGTACAAATTTTAAGAAGTTATGTCCAGTAGACCAGGGAGTGTTTGTTATACAGTAAAAAAAAAAAAAAAAAAAAAAAAAAAAGATTTTCTACACAGGATTAATTTTCACTGTTGATAATTTCTTAAAAAAAATTTTCCATTAGACACTGATTTTGTGAGAGTTTCTACACTTGTGGGTTTAGGCTCCGTAAAAACTTACAAGCCGCTTGTAAATGGGATTTTCCCCGGCAATTTCTCTAAGGCCTTCTGATACTCCGTGTTTGCTTTAAAAATGGAAGTTTATGGGTCTTCGTTTTCTCTGGTATTCCCCAAGTTTTCGGTATTTCTGAATTATTTGAAACTTGGGCTTTCATCGCCTTGATGCAGCATGTGAAAAAAAGTCCAAGTCAAAAGCTCAACTGCTTTTGTGGTTCACATAACGAAGCGAGTGATTTGCTCTCTGTTTTTGTAAAATGCTGAGCAGTCTGTCCGTGGCTGCAGACTTCATCTGAGCTGAGCTGCCCGGTTTGGGGCACACGCAGTCTGAGCTTCTGGAAATGGGGCTCTTAATGGAAATGTTGACAAGATCATTAACTACACTGGCGGTGCCTGCCGCTCCCGGATGCTGGATTTACCTCCAGGTCCCAGCTCTTTGTGGCCGACCAGGGCCTCCCACAGGACAGACAGGACATTTATCTGCAGAACATTATAGAGCAAGCTCTGGGTCTTTTCTTTCTTTCTTCTTTCTTTCTTTCTTTCTTTCTTTCTTTCTTTCTTTCTTTCTTTCTTTCTTTCTTTCTTTCCTTTTTTTCTTTTTCAGTTTTGAGAAGTTCACTTTTTTAGGGACAAATAGATTGATAAAGTCACTACGTGGGGTCCTTGGAAATAACCTATTTCCTTGGAAATAGCGAAGAGCCAGCCGCAGCTATGCATTCGTTTGGAGAAGCAAAGGAGAAAACAAGTGAAAAGATGCTTCTTCCCTTTTGATATTAAAAATCCAGCCCCTGCCTGTTTTCACGTGGATGCCTCTTTATTAAAGTCTCCATGACTACTTTGGATTTTTCTGGATCTGTTATTAATGACTGGGGAAGGAGAATTCCCACATCCTCGCTGGTTATTTGTGGACTCTCCTGAGTGTAATCAATAATTACATTGTGTATTCATATGCGTGTTTCGTGCCCGCGTTCAGGTCAGACTTGACTACCCATCTTTCTATTTTAGGAAAAGGACCATACGGGCAGCGTTTATACCGATGTTGATTTATTATTTTCTTTTGGAAATATGTTGGTGTATACGGTCGTTACTGTTAGTAAATGTTCTCCCGTCTCGACCTTCTGTCTGGAGGTGAAAATGGTATCTGTCTTTTCTGGAATTTATTTGGGCGTTTGACAGGCCGTGGTAAACAACTTCATAAAAGGTAGCCTACTTGCAGAATCGCATTTAGGTCACGCGGGCGTTTTTGCTGTAAACGGAATGATGACGCCACAGCCGTGGTCTGAGCCACGGAATTGAAGGGCGTCTGGCGGAAAATTGTGGCGTTTGCGTAGTAGGACCTTAGTACGGACGGTTCGTTACATCTGGGGACTCCTGCGCTTGGCTCTTGCTCCGTCTGGGGGTGCAGGACAATTCAAAGGGAACCTTTGTTCACAAAAATGGGATTTCCTCACTGTCGTGTTGATGGTTTATTCCCCCCCTCCCCCCCAGTCTCGTGTTCTGAACAAAGCATATTTGAGACTTACCTTTAAAATGAGTGCTTTTGGCAGAAATGTCTGAGCACATTGTTCTTGGCTGTTCGGAAGGAGGGCCTGCCCGTGGGCAGTTGTGTGTTCCTTACACCCTGCGATAGTGGGTCTGTGCCCTTTTTCCCTAGTGGGGGAGGTGGGGTGGGGTTTCTTGTGAATGCCGCTGATTCTGGTGGCCTTTTATTCATTTCTTCTTATTAGAGTGGAAATGTGGTTTGCTCATAATGGATTATTGATTGGCCTGTGCGAGGCGGCCTCCAGGCCCTGTGAGGCCTGGGTCCTTACTGTCCAGCCCTGAATGCATCATTTCATGGGGCGGCTCGGGCCCGGGGCCGGGGACTATAAGCCTGGGATTGTTAATCTCGGGCAGATTGGTGTGTGCGGAGAGGGACTCCTCATTGTTGTCAGGGAATTTCTCCCCATTTGTTCAAAGAATAGGCTTTTTGTCTCAGCAGTAGATAAGCTTGTGCAGGATGTTAATGATGTATTTTAATTCATGGCTCATAATTCTACAGTGTAACCAGTAAAGCCCATTTCATTGTCTGCAGGCGAACAAACAGGCTGTATGTTGAGCAGACCGGGCCCAGCACCCACCGGGGGCCTGTGTTTCTGGGCTGGCCCTGCAGCCGCGGGCAGGACCCACCGCTCGGGGGGGACTCGCCTTCAGAAGGGCGCCGCCAGCCTTGGCCCGAGACTCGTTCTTTTGATTTTATGACTTGCCTCTTGGAGCCATACCACTCCCGTAAATATCCCGGGCGTCCTGTGTGCTGTGAGCTGTTTTCTTTGTAAGGGCATCTTCCCGGCCTGGCCGCTTCTTGGGATTTCACAGATTCGGCTGCAGCCGCTCACCGGTCCCGCCTCCCGGAAGCCCCGGCTGCCCCAGAGGGTGACCCGGAGGGGACAGGACGAGTGACCCCCCGGCGCTGGGGAGAGCAAACCTCCCCTTTGCTGGCGTGATACGGCCCATTAACGAACCAGAACTGGGAACGTGCTCAGCTAGAGAGTTACTTGAGAACCGGGACGAGCTGCAGGGCGGCTTCCTCCCACTGAAGAGTCCCAGCTCGGAGCAGGAAGCTCCCCTTCCAGTTTCCCAGCAGCCCCTCGAGCGGGGCGCTCCCACCGGTTCACAGACACTTGCACACTTGGTCTGTTATGCCAAGTGCTCAAAAATTCGAGAGGTTGTCTGCAAATCAGCCTTTGGATTCCTTTTGCGGGATGAGATTTTGATGGGATCCTCTCTGATCCTTTTGGGGAAATCGGTCCCAAAGCGACCGGCTTCTGCTTTGTGTTGATTTACTCCACAGAGCAGAAAACGGCAAGATTTCCCGTGGATTCGGCTGTGTAAAAACCCGGACTGTTTTACCTTACCCCCCCCCCCCCACCCCCACGCTGGCCATGCCATATTTAACTGGTTAGGAAGGGACTGTTTAAAACAGGGGAGGAAGACCTCAAGTGCATTGCTGTGTTTTTGCCTCGGGAAGCCGTGGGAAGGATCGCTGGGAGCCCGAAGCCAGAAAGCCGGCCTGTGCCTTGGGCAGGAAGGCCGGGACCCAGCTTTGGGCGGATTCCCGAGTTTCTGTGGGCAAGCCCTCTCTTAAAAGACTGCTTTTCATGTGAACAGTTTGTTATTCAGGTGACTTTTCTGTTTTTTGGAATCTTGAATACTAGAATTAACAAAGGGTAATTTTCTCAAACTGCATTCCTTAGGAAGCCCTCTGAGCTGCCTCCAGGCCCGGAGAGGGGGATGGGCGGGGGCGGGAGTGGGGGAGGGGAGGGAGGGGCAGGGAGGGGCGGGGTCCCCCACGCTTCCCCTGAGCAGCTCTTTCAGTCCTGTTACTTACTGGGGCCGAGAGTGGGAGTTATTCTTGAGAGAATAATATCTGTACACTCCCCGTGTAGACTCAGCAATGAACAGGAACAGAGTTGAGGTGCTTCATTTACAGTTATTTGCTAGAGTTGAGGTGCTTCTAATATTCCAACACTCTCTCCTTTTTAGGAGGTACAGTCGGTGTGTGACATTATGTAAGGTGTATAGCATTCTGACTTGACGCCTGTATGTACGACATAGTGATCGCTACCGAAAACCCGGTCACCATCGGTCGGGGCACAGTGACCCCCATTTTGCCCACCCCCTCCCCCTTGAGTAACCACCAACCTGTTCTCTGTATCTCTGAGTTTGTTTTCACGTTGTTTTCTTTGTGTGTTTTTTAGATTCCACATTATGAATGAGATCACACAGTATTTGTCTTTCTCGGACTTATTTCGCTTAGCATAATGCCCTCAAGGTCCGTCTGTGTTGCCGCGTATGGCAAGATTTCATCTTTTTTATGGCAGAGTAGTATTCCTGTGTATGTGTGTGTGTGTGTGTGTGTGTGTGTGTGTGTGTATGCTACGTCTTCTTTCTCCATTTGTACATCGATGGACACCTAGGTTGCTTCCATATCATGTATCTTTTCTTAATTTCTTGAGGAATCTCCATACTGTTTTTCATTCCCACCAACAGAATACAAGGGTTTCCTTTTCTCCAGCATTTGTTATTTCTTGTCTTTTTGATAATGGCCATTCTGACAGGCGTGAGGTAGTTTCTCGTTGTGGTTTTGATTTATAATCTCCTGGTAATTAGCAACATTGAGTACCTTTTCGTGTACTATCTCTGTGTCTTTGGAAAAACACCTCTTGAGATCCTCTTCCCATTTTTTAATCGGTTTGTTTGTTGTTTTCATCGTTGAGTGTAGGAGTTCTTTATATATTTTGGATCTCAACCCCTTATTGGATTTATGCTTTGCAAAAATCTTCTGTCAGTAGGTCACCTTTTTTTAAAAATTTTTTTTTTTTTTCAACGTTTTTTATTTATTTTTGGGACAGAGAGAGACAGAGCATGAACGGGGGAGGGGCAGAGAGAGAGGGAGACACAGAATCGGAAACAGGCTCCAGGCTCCGAGCCATCAGCCCAGAGCCTGACGCGGGGCTCGAACTCACGGACCGCGAGATCGTGACCTGGCTGAAGTCGGATGCTTAACCGACTGCGCCACCCAGGCGCCCCAGGTCGCCTTTTTTTAAAAGTGTATTTATTTTGAGAGAGAGCGAGAGCGTGCGCGTGTGTGTGCAAGTAGGGGAGGGACAGATCGAGCAGCCCCCGCAGGCTGCTAGCGGTCAGCCCAGAGCCCAATGAGGGGCTTGATCTCATGAACCGTGAGATCGTGACCTGAGCTGAAATTGAGAGGTGGATGCTCGACCGACCGAGCCCCCCAGGGGCCCTGCCTTTCTGTGTTGATGATGGTTTTCCTCACTGTGCAGAAGCTTCTTAGTTTCGTGTCGTCTCATTTGCTTATTTTTCTTTTCTTTCCCCTGCCTTTGGAGTCAGAGTCACAAACACATCACTAAGACCAGTGTCAGGGAGCTTCCTACCTGTGTCTTCTTCTAGGACGTTGCATAGTTTCAGGTCTTATGTTGGAGTCTTTAATCCATTCTGAGTTAATTTGGTGTATGTAAGAGAGTGGTCCAGTTGTATTCTTTTGCATGCGCCTGTCCAGTTTTCCCAACACCTTTATCGGAACACTGCTTTCACCATTGTATGTTTTTGGCTCCTTAGTTGTAAATTAAAAAAACAATTTTTTTTAACGTTTATTCATTTATTTTGAAAGAGAACGAGCTCGAGCAGGGGAGAGGCAGAGGGAGAGAGGGAGAGAGAGAATTGCAAGCAGCCTCTGCTCTGTCAGCTGATGCAGGGCTCGAACTCGTGAACCGTGAGATCGCGAAATGAGCCGAAATCAAGAGTTGGACGCTTAACTGACCCATCCACCCAGGTGCCCCCTTAGTTGTAAATTAATTGTCTGTCTACATGTAGGTTTCTTTCTGGGTTCTCAGTTCTGTTCCGCTGATCTGTGTGTTTGTTTTTGTGCCCATGGCATACTGTTTTGATTACTGTGGTTTCGTAGTATAGTTTGAAATCAGGGAGTGTGATGCCTTCAGCTTTGTGCTTTCTCAGGAGTGCTTTGGCTATTTGGGGTCTTTTGGGTTCCATGCAAATTTTAGAATTATTCTAGTTCTGTGAAAAATGCCATTGGAATTTAGTAGGGATTACATTGAATCTGTAGATTGCTTTGAGTAGTGTGGACATTTTAGCAATATTCTTTTTTTTTTTTTAAATTTTTTTGATGTGTATTTATTTTTTGGGAAAGGGAGAGAGAGCGCAAGCAGGGGAGGGGCACAGAGAGAGGGAGACAGAATTCAAAGCAGGCTCCAGGCTCTGAGCTGTCAGCTCAAACCGGAACTTGAACTCACAAACCGTGAGATCATGAGCCAAAGTTGGACGTTGAACTGACTGAGCCACCCAGGCGCCCCAGCAATATTCTTATAATTCGTGAGCACAGAATATCTTTTAATTTATTTGTGTCTAAATCTTTGTAATTTTCAGTGTATAGGTCTTTCATTTTCTTGGTTAAATTTATCCCTAGGTATTTTATTCTTTTTGATGCATTTGTAAATGAGATTGTTTTCTTAATTTCTCTTTCTGATAGTTTGTTATGAGTGCATAGAGATGCCACAGATCTCTGTATATTGATTTTGTATCCTTCAACTTTACTGAATTCATTTATTCTAATAGTTTTTTTGATGAGTCTTTAGGGTTTTCTATATATAACATCATCTCCTCTGCAAATAGTGAGAGTTTTATTTCTTCCTTTCTGATTTGGATGTCTTCTTTTTCCTTTTTCTTGCGTTATTGCTCTGATTAGGACTTGGAATACTATATTGAATAAGGGCGGTGACAGTGAGTATCTTTGTCTTGATCTTGGGAGAAAAACTTTCAATTTTTCACCATCAACTCTGATTGTTGGTTGTGGGTTTTTTTATATGTGGCCTTTATTATGGTGAGGTATGTTCTCTCTGTACCTGCTCTGTTGAGTTTTTATTATAAATGGATGTTGAATTTTGTCAAATGCTTTTTCTGCATCTGTTGCAATGATCATGTGATTTAAAAAATGTTTATTTTTGAGAGAGAGCACGCACGCAAGGGAGAGCGTGAGGCAGGGGAGGGGCAGAGAGAGAGGGAGACACAGAATCCGAAACAGGCTCCCGGCTCTGAGCTGTCAGCACAGAGCCCGACATGGGACTTGAACTCAGAAACCACGAGATCATGACCTGAGCCAAAGTCGGACGCCCAACCGACTGAGCCGCCAGGTGGCCCGATCCTGCGATTTTATCCTTCGTTTCCTCAGCGTAGCGTATCACACAGCCTTATTTGCGGGTGTTGAGCCATCCTTGCATCCCTGGAATAAATCCCACTTGATTGTGGTATACGCACCTTTTACTGTATTGTTGAATTCACTTTGCTCATGTTTGATGAGAATGTTTGGATCTCTGTGCATCAAGAACATTGGCTTGTAATTTTCTTTTTTGGTGGGGTCTTTGTCTGCTTTTGAAGTCAGATAACTAAAAATACAGACACCGCCGTGTAGATCCGGTAGTTGTTAACATTTTGATATATTTTGTCTTTCTCTTTTTCATAATCCATCTCTGAAATATTTCATCAACATTTCTCAAACCTGAGAATGTTCTCTTGTACTACCAACCTAACAAAAGCAATAGCAGTTCTCAACTATTCTCTAATACTTAGTCTGTATTAAAGTTTAGTTTTTACGAAGAGTTTGGGAGCTAGGATGTGTCTGAACACGTCTGCTGTGGATGATTCTAGCTGGTGAAAGACTTTACAGTTGTATTAACTAACCTTTTGTAATGGACCTATAAGAGTGCGCTGTGAATATGTGGGGGTCACTAGTGATTTCTAATTCAGTTTCCTAAGCTTCTGTTATTTTGTCCTTTTGAATTTATTAAGCCAAATACTGTCACTGCCAGGGAGTAGGTATCTTTTGGGTCTTGCACTGACATTTCATTTACTGATTCAACGATTATTAATAATAACGTGTAACATGTTAACCGCTTACCACATGTTAAATGTTGCACCTAGAATTCATTAATTTAAACCTCACAAAGTGACTATAATATAGTTATCATTATTATCCTTTATATTTAAAAAGTGAAATGAACCGGGGAACAGAGAGTTTCAGACACTTCCTCAAGGTCACACAGCAGGTCCAAGTGAGTGGCAGACGTGAGTTTTGATCTTGGGTCGTCTGGCCTTGAAGCTCACGGGCTAGAATTCCTCCCACAGCTCTGTGGTGCCCAAAATGAGCTTGGCTCTGTGCTGGCTTGGGGCACTGAGCGGAGAGAAGGCACAGGCTCGCAGAATATGCCCTCCAGCACACAAGTGACCAATTAACGAAGCGGTAATTGTAACGTGTCAGAATGTGTGCTGGGGTCGGCCGGGGCGTGCAGAGAGCTGGGGGGAGGGTCAGGTGAGATGAGAAGGCGGGTTGGGAACTACATGCGTGAGGCCCAGAGGTAAGTGTGTGCGCATCTGCCCGGGAACAGAGCACAGGGTCACAGAGGGTGTCCCGGGGACATGCGTCTTGGTGACATGGGTGCTCAGGCCCCTGTGGTCCCCGTCCGAGAATGTGGGGCTCTGTGAGAACATGAGTGCTGTGCAGGGCGCGGGTCTGCATCTGGGATGTGGACTTGGGCTCGAGTTGGAGGGGTCTGTGGATTCAGGAGGGAATCGAACGCGCAGCCGGCAGGACGCCGGGGATGTCACTGGGTGTTGGTGAGGAGGGGGCTGGAGCCCGGGGCGACCCCATCGGGTTTCATGGTCGGGTCCCCGCCAACGGGGGGTCGTGCTCGGCTCTAGAGTTCTGCTGCACCCCTGCGTCCCGGAAGGAGCCTCGACTTCCCTGGAATACCGCACCTGCTCTTGTCCACGCAGGTCATTGCATCCCTCCCCGCCCTTCCGGAAGCATCTACCTGCCCTGCGGGTGCCCTGCCAGTACATGGTTTTCCATGCGTTTCCGACTTCTGGGTTTCTCGAGCCTGCACCTGTTTCTTGTCTTTGAGACGTGAGGCTCCCGTGAGCGGCCTGGCGCCTCTCAGACCCCGTTGACCGGGAGGGACTCTGGCGGAGACTGCAGGGTGCATGGGGGTGCTTCTAGATTCTTCTAGATTCTTCTAGATTCTCTTCCCCTTCCGGCTGCAGGTGTGCAGGGCTTGCTCTTTCGGGAGTCACTGCACGGCAGGGGGACTTAACCCCAGGTCCTCCGCCTGGGGCTCCAGCTTGCTCCCCGAAGCCCCTTTCCTGCGTTGTCTCAGGTGTGACATGTGCTTCCCGGGACCCTCACTTGGGGACTGATTTATTCGTTGAAACGTTTGCCCACAGAGTAAATTTATCCCAGACGCAGCGAGTGTGAGCGTGTTGAGAAAGTCACTTCATCTCAGCCGTGCCATGCAGGCCCACAGAGTGTGAGGTGTGGCGGCCCTCCGTCCGGCTGTGTGTTTAGGCCTCGTGGTTCACTTATGTGATTGCTGCCCGTTTTATTTTCGCAACTTCTGTGCATTGTCCTCTTAAATCCTTCCCCGTCTCCGTTCCCGTGCGTTTTTGTGTTATGAATACCCGATTTTGTTTTGTCACATAAACATTTTACCCTTACCTGTCTGTTTTTTTTTTAATCAATGCGATTCCACTTCTACAAAATGACATTTCAAAAAACACACGAGGCATTTTTAGTGGCTTCACACTGTTCTGCAGAGAAACGCACACGCAGTGAGCGATCCGTTGGAAATCTATTTTAAAACCCCAATCAGCAAGCCATTTTTGTGCATAAACAATTAAATTACACTCTTGTCTGGCACGTTCCCAGTGACAGCCTTGGAAAAAGTTTGTAATACGATGACAGAACTGATTCGTTATGGGCGAAGTATGTGTTCCAACGGGGCCGCGGTTTGTGCACGCGTGTGGGCTGACATGTTGTCCTGTGTCAGCCAAAGCACATACGTGTGTCTGCTGTCACCTCCACCCCTTCCCTCTTCGTGTCCGCGTTGCTGGAAGACTTTAGTCGCTCTGGTCTGCGTAAAGAGCTCGCGTTTATCTACACGTGTTGTAACACGAGGTGTCTTGGGGTGAACGCGGTGTCGTGGAGCAGTGAGAACCTCAAGTCCCATTCGGTGTGTGCTCATGTGTCTGCGAGAGTGAGACGGGCAGCTCACTACCAGGACGTGTTTGGCCGGAAGGGGCCAACGGGGGGCGGCTGCCTGGGGTGCATTTTTAAGATGAGAGCTCTGGTGACGGCATTCTTGCTCTTTTTTGGAAAAGAAGGGACGACCCTGGCTTAAATAGCAGTTTTTGCCCGCGGCCGAAAAGAGTATCCCAAAGATCTGTTGGTTTGGCGGCCGATGAGGAAGAGAACCAGTCGTGGGGAATCGCTTTGTGACTGTTCCTTTAAAGGTTTGCAAGAAACTCGGCTGCAGGCCTGGGCCTGGGCGTCAGGAAGAGGGCCACCGAGTGGAGCTTTTTCAAGTGGAGCCAGTTTTGTTGATGTTACGATTTCCTCAAGATAGTGGTGTTCGGGGCTTAAATAGTTACTACTGTCAGAGCGTTTTTTCCCCGTTTTCCACATGGATGTATTTTCCGCCCGGGGATATCCTGAAGTTCTTTAAAAGTGCGCCCCGTGCAGCTCCCTCGGGGATTCACGGCGGGGCTGGCTTGTGAAGGGTGGGGGTGGGCACAGAAGGAGCGGAAAACAAAAGAGAAAGAAGGGCTTGTTTTGCTGGTGGCCGGGGCGCCGTGAGTGTCCTTCCTCGCAGGGCCCTGTTGGCTTTGGGGGAAGCTTTTAAGCTGGTTTTGGAGGAAGCGCACGTGAGGACGCCGTGTTCTCTGGCGTTGGGGCTCTCGAGGGGCGGCGTCCAGGCTCCGGCTGGCGTCGGGGGTGCTGGGGACTCGGACTCTGTGCATCAAGGCAGCGAAGAGGGACCCTGGCTTTCTCAGCCAGCAAAGATGGCAGCCTGGCTCGATGTGCAGAGGACTGAGGCCCCCGATGGACGGAGAGGGAAGTGCGGCCGCACCCGTGGGACCAGCAGCCTGGCTGCCCCGCCGGAGGCTCCCACAGCCCGGACCCCTGGGGCCGGTGCCTCCCAGCCCCCCTGCGGCGGACGGGGCTGCGCGCACACCTGCTGGCCTCCCGTGCCCTGTAGGGCAGGCCGTCGGCGAGGCCGCCCTGGGCAGGTGCTTCTTCTTGGACGGTGGCAGGGATGTGAGGAAGGCGCTCGCCAGGGGCTCCGGTGACCCTCAGCTCCTGAGATGTGACGAGTGGATCCTCCGCTGTGAGGGTCGCCCCCGTGAGCCACCTGGCTGGCTAGCGGGCGGCCGGGACTCCCAGGGTCCACTCGGCGACACTCGTGGCTGGGGCTGGGGTAGAGGCCCCCGGAGCTGCCCCCCGGCTTTGGAAGCATTGACTCTCAACGGCTCCTGGGGGTGCTGAGCACACGGTGGCAGAGAAGGAAGGAACAAACCGTCCACGGAGCGTGCATCTCTGATGACCCGAAGCGGTCTTCTCACTTGGAAAAAAATGCACTTTTATTTCTAGGTGCATTTGTTAGTTGCCTCCCGTGATCTTCGAGTGGTTGAGCACCAGCACTCCCCGAACCTTGTCGCTGTGGCTGGTTTTCGGCTGTTTGATCCCCTTGGGCTGGAGAACTGTCTGACGTTGAATACTCTTCGTTAACCAGCCGAGAGGTCCAGTGGAGTCTGTAAAATTATTTCAGAGCCCCTAAATTCCAGTGTGTTTTTTTTTCTCTGTAAAGTTATTTCTTTTATGATTCTTTAAACTCATAAGATCTTTATACCCAGATTAGGTCACTGGGGTAGTTGTGAATAGTGTGTTTGACTCCTACTTTTGTGTATTTTATCATACTCAACATTTTGGGGGGGGCAGATAAAAGAAACCTTGGGATAGAAGGAGATGCGCACACATCGTTTGCCTTATAAACTCGTAAATACCCTACGGCCATACAAAACTTGTGCCAGGACCCAAACAGCTTGAGAAAATGAGTTAAGTTAGCTTAAATGGTCATTAAGAGTTCTTGTTAGCCTCGCTTGCCCAATTTTAGGGGGAGCTTTTATTTCTTGACGTTACTGGACTCATTGATGTTTTTGGGCTCTTTCTCAACAAGAGGAGCTCTGTGCACCCGTTAGTGTAAAGAGGAAAGGGTACCTGTGCCCGGCTCTGCTTCCTGCCTCTTTTCAGACTTTGCTGCTCTCACTGCATGGGTTTCTGAGGTGCCTGGGAAACTCCGTGGCATGGGGCTTGGAAAAGATGTTTTGGAATACATATTCCAAATAAGATTTCTCCTCAGGGTCTCTGGGAGGAGGCGTTCGGAGAAGGCAGGAGCTGTGTTGTCTGTTCAGAAGGCGGCCAGCGTGGGCGGCATCCACACACCCTTGCGGTGAGATGGACACGACGTATAAGGTGCTCAGAAGCCATAGTGGTGGCACCTTCCGGAGACCCTCCCCTGGTCTGTTGCTCTGGTGAAAACGTGGCAGGCTGGACCACCCAGAGCAGACGAGGGGTCACTGCCCCAGGGTCTGTTGGGAGACAGACAGCCTTGCATTTGTGAGCAGAACATGTCTATCAGTACGTTCGCTGAGAACCAGAAACCTACAACTTCTTCGTATTTCGTAAATGTTGTAACACGGGCTCGTCGTGCGTATGAGGTTGTCGGTTTGTAAAAACATGGCTTCCTTTATACGTGCCCTGGCTGGTTTTAAAGCAAATCTGCCCATCCGGGTGCCTCTCGGCGCAAGTCTGGAGTCCCCCGGCCCCTCCCCGCCCCCCAGGGAGACCCTCAGAATCCTGATCTCCATTACTTGTGACTAGAGGTAAGAGGGATGGAAAGACCACATCCCACGGGAGCTGTGGCCCTGCCTCCCTTTCGAAGCCATCAGAGTAGGATCCTGGAAGACGCCCTCCCTCACATCCTTTATAACTGGCTCACTGCTTTGTTTATTCTCCCTATCACAAGTCAGATGGAAATTCCTGTTTTTGCCGCAGACGCTTGCTCTCTGGTGTGCGCTCTCTGCTTTGCTGTGGCATTCGGGTTGGCTTTCCTGCAGTGCAGGTGGCCGGCATGGCGCCGGGCACCTCCCTCGTCTGGGTGGCCTTGGCTTGTGCACAGAGTGCTGGAAACACCCAGGCACCTAGAGGAGCCGCTCACCCTCTGGAGGGTGCGCTGGCCGTGGACAGGACACTGAGGCCCGGCGTGACACCCGCTGTCAGTCGCCAGAGAGAGGCAGACCCAGCCTCTGCGGGAAGGCACTGTGGCAGGCTGACCTCTGGTGAAGTGGGCGGGGGCGGGGGTGGGGTTGCTGCATGACTCCCGGGGTCTGGAGGGTACTCTGTACCGGGACTGGGACTTAGTCCTGCAGCCAGAGCCCAGGGTGCCTTTTCGGGATCGGGGTGGGGTAGTGGTGCAGGAGGACAAGGACAGGACCGGGAGGGGAAGGGGCCGTAGGGTTTGGGCTTTATCTGGGAGGCAGTGGTCTCACGCCCAGGCACACCACGAAGTGTCTGGTCCTGAGCACAGACCTTGCGTGAGCTCAGGGTTCTGCTTCTGCCCCTGGTCGCCTCTCTCTCACTAAATCACCTGTGCTCTTAGCTGAAGACTCGTTTCCCTAACATCTGAACACAACAGCACGTGTAGGTGTGAACTGCCTTTGCGGCTCACTTGTCCTGGGCACCAGCTGTGCCTCTGGGTCCTTTCTAACCCTCCTCCCTGGTCCTCTCCCCTGGGCCCCCATTCCTGCCCACCCTGCTTGGGTCTGTGGTCTGTGTTTCTCACACTGCCTACAGCTTCATGCACCTGAGTCTCTCTTTAAAGATCTGGTATCTTCTGGAGAAAATTATTTTAGCATGAAGTCATTTACAAGTATTTATTAATTTTTTTTTTTTTTTGGTTTATTTACCTATTTTGAGAGAGACTGAGACAGTGAGAGTGGGGGAGAGGCAGAGAGAGAGAGAGAGAGAGAGAGAGAGAGAGAGAGAATCCCAAACAAGCTCCACACCGTCAGCACAGACCCCGATGTGGGACTCGAACTCACGAAACTGTGAGATCATGACCTGAGCTAAAACCCAGAGTCGGACGCTTAACCAACTGAGCCACCCAGGCACCCCAGCAATTATTTATTTTAATGATTCAGCACACAATCATTGTCAGTAGTTGTTTAACTACTGGTTTTTGAGGGGCGCCTGGGTGGCTCAGTCGGTTAAGTGTCCGACTTCGGCTCAGGTCATGATCTCATGGTTCATGGGTTTGAGGCTCCTGTCGGGCTCTGTGCCGACGGCTCGGAGCCTGGAGCCTGCTTTGGATTTCTGTGTCTCCCTCTCCCTCTGCCCCTCCCCTGCTCATACTCGGTCTCTCTCAAAAACAAATCTCAAAAAAAATTTTTTTTCTTTAAACTTTTGGTCTTTGAGAGCAAAGCAGCTGCTTGTACATGGATTTGAATTTCTGTTGGCGTCTCCTTTAACCTGGACTGGATTGATATCTTTAAGGAGTCCGCCCGTCGCTCCCCGAGGATGTTACTGGGTCCCTGCTCACGTGGGAAACCGTGTTCCTAAGATCTCCGTGTCTCTTGTGTTGCAGGTGCTCTCTGCCGCCCGCCATGCTTTCCAGGTAGGAGACGCACGTCGTCCTGGGAGGTGCGTCTCTGCAGCCGGGAAGCCAAGGCCCCGTCGGAAAATGGAGAGATAAGACGGCGTCTGGCAGGCCTGTGCGACAGAAAGCCGTGCCCGCCCCTGCCGGGGAGCCCCTGTCGCGGAGATGGATCGCAGCCGAGAGGCCGAGGTGGAGCTGAGGAGGGGCTCGAGCCCCGGCAGGGCCAGCAGGAGCCCCGAGGTGGACGGGGACAAGGCCATGAGCCACAGCTGCTGCATCTGTGGCAAAAGCTTCCCCTTCCAGAGCTCCCTCTCACAGCACATGCGCAAGCACACGGGGGAGAAGCCCTACAAGTGTCCCTACTGTGACCACAGGGCCTCGCAGAAGGGCAACCTGAAGATCCACATTCGCAGCCACCGCACAGGCACGCTGGTCCAGGGCCACGAGCCGGAGGCTGGCGAGCTGCGGGTGTCTGAGGGCCTGGATGGGTGCACCAGCCCCACGAAGAGCACCTCTGCCTGCAACAGGATCCTGAACGGGGCCACCCAGGTGGACAACAGCAAGATCCTGCTGAGGAGCAGCAAGAAGGAGGCGGAGGGCGCCGCGGGCGCCCCGGGGGAGGGCCAGGCCGCAGCCCAGTGCTCCTTCTGCAAGTGCAAGTTTGAGCACAGGAAGGACCTGGAGAACCACGTGCACCAGGCTCACAAGCCCTTCCGGTGCCGGCTGTGCAGCTACGTGACCCTCCGGGAGGAGTCCCTGCTGAGCCACATCGAGAAGGACCACATCACCGCGCAGGTGCCCAGCGGTGCCGAGGCGGACGCGGAGCACGGCAAGCCCGAGCTGACCCCCGGGGAGTTCCCCTGCGAGGTGTGCGGCCAGGCCTTCAGCCAGACCTGGTTCCTGAAGGCTCACATGAAGAAGCACAGAGGCTCCTTCGACCACGGCTGCCACATCTGTGGCCGGAGATTCAAAGAGCCGTGGTTCCTCAAGAACCACATGAAGGCGCACGGCCCCAAGACGGGGAGCAAGAACAAGCCCAGGAGCGAGCTGGACCCCGTCGCCACCATCAACAACGTGGTGCAGGAGGAGATGATCGTGGCTGGCCTGTCCCTCTACGAAGTCTGCACCAAGTGCGGGAACCTGTTTACAAACCTGGACAGCTTGAACGCGCACAACGCCATCCACCGCCGGGTGGAGGCCGGTCGGACGCGGGCTCCGGCCGGGGAGGGCGCCGTGGTGCAGGGCGGCCCCCCGGACTCCCAGCAGCTCTTCCTTCAGTGCCTGAACCTGCGGCCCACGGTGGCCGGCGCGCCCGCCCGCGGGCAGGCCGGGCGGCGCGTGGCCGAGCTGGACCCGGTCAACAGCTACCAGGCCTGGCAGCTGGCCACCCGGGGCAAGGTGGCCGAGCCGGCCGAGTACCTCAAGTACGGCGCGTGGGACGAGGCGCTGGCCGGGGACGTGGCCTTCGACAAGGAGCGGCGCGAGTACATCCTGGTGAGCCAGGAGAAGCGCAAGCGCGAGCCGGAGGCGGGCGCGCAGGGGCCCCCGCGCAAGCGGGCGGGCGCGCCCGGGGACCCCGCGCCCGGGCCCCTGGACGCCCGGCCGGCCGCGCGCCCCAGCCGCCGCGCCGCCGTCCCCGCCGGCCACGGCAAGTCCTCCGAGTGCTTCGAGTGCGGCAAGATCTTCCGCACGTACCACCAGATGGTGCTGCACTCCCGGGTGCACCGCCGCGCGCGCAGGGACCGCGACGGCCCCGGGGAGCGCGCGCCCCGGGCGCGCTGCGGCTCGCTCAGCGAGGGCGACTCGGCCTCGCAGCCCAGCAGCCCGGGCTCGGCCTGTGGTGCCGTCGCCGACTCCCCGGGCTCGGGCCTGGCCGACGAGGCTGCGGACGAGAGCGGAGAGGACGGTGCGGTCGACCCGGCTCCAGGTGAGCGCGCGCGCGCCCAGGCGGCTGGGCCCCCGCAGTGCGGGGCCGGATACCCCTCTACCTGGGAGACTCCTGCCCAAGTAGTCGGGGCCCAGGCAGCCCCGCCCCCCGGGTGGCCCCATGTCCGGATATCCCAGGCCCAAGGTGCCCTGTGCCTAGGTAGACCTTCCCAAAGTGTCCCTGAACCCGGGGAGGCCCGGTGTCCAGGTAACACGTGCGTGGAGAGTGCAGGCTCAGGTGGGCCTCCGACGCCAGCCCTCAGTGCAGGAGGTCCAGGCCCAGGTGGTCCTGGCCGCCCGGTGACCCCGGACCCAGGTAGTCACTGCTCAGCCTTGCACCTTGGGGTCCTGGTTTCCCAGACCCAGGTGGTCCCCCACCTAGGTGACCCTGTGCCCAGGTAGCCTTGCACCCAGGTGGCCCCACACCCAGGTGCCATGTGGCCAGTATATACTTGGAGCTCGGCAGGTGGGTGCAGACACAGGTGCCCGTCAGCTCCACATCTGCCTCCTTTCTTGCCAGCTGCCTGTATGCCCTTGCTTTAACGAACGGCTTTGGCCTGTTGAATTAATGTCCCTCTGGGGCATCGGCCCTTTCTGAGCAAAGAGCGGTGATGGGACACCTCCAAGGTGGGCCCTTCTCTTCCCCTTTACTCCCGGGGCCTGTTCCCTTCCCCGTGGGGCATGCGCGTGCGCACACGCCCACACACGCTTGCCTCCGCTTTTCTCCTTTGCACCACCAGACAGTGAGTAAAAGAGTAACTTCAAATTGGTGTGCAGTTCTAATTAATCTCCTTGGATTCAAGTAACCCTGTGGGTTTAGAGACGGCTCATTGGAACAGATTACTTTCCAAATAGCAGCTATGTAAATATTTAAAGATGCTTGGCCCACTTTGTTTTCATCGTTTCCCTACTTTTTATAAATCTTAAGCATTCAGATATCGCATTCATTTGTTTTGTTTTGTTTTGTTTTGGGCACTTTCTAGCGGAAGGTGATGTTTCAGTTATAGAACGCGTAACGCTGTCTGCGTAACCAGGACTGTTTTTCCCTTCTCCCTGGAAACGGGTTCGCAGATGGTGCTTTTACCTGAAAGGCCAGGGACATAGAAAACCCCAGTGCCTCAGCAGGGCTGTTTATAGTCTGTGGTGAGGAGAACGACCCTTGTGCATTTTTCCAAAACAAAACACACATCTGTCATCTTTTCCTTATTAGGGATTAGGCAATTCTTTGGAACAGGGTTTATTGTAGGTTTATACAGCGTATCATACGAGAGTCGACTACAGCCAAATTATATTGAGTCAGAAAAAGCGTAGAAAGAAGTTTCTCCAATCCCGTGAAGAGCCTGTGTCGACTCTGCACACACATGGGGAGTGGACGCGCAGATAAACGGACAATAACACATTGTGCACCGAGCCTCGTTTCCTGTCTCATTTCTTACTCATTAACCTGTGGGAAGGAGCAGAAGTCTCCGAAAACGCAGAGCTCATTCTGTGAGCTTAGGATTCTTCTTACCGTTTGTCTTGTGAAACCTGGTGACCCCCGTTGCGACCTTCGGTTGGCAGTTTTGAAGCTTAATTCTGGGTTTTCTTCTTTATTTTTTATTTATTTTTTTAAATTTTTTTTTTGTTTAACATTTATTTATTTTTGAGACAGAGAGAGACAGAGCATGAACAGGGGAGGGGCAGAGAGAGAGGGAGACACAGAATCTGAAACGGGCTCCAGGCTCTGAGCTGTCAGCACAGAGCCCGACGTGGGGCTCGGACCCACGGACCGTGAGATCATGACCTGAGCCGAAGTCGGACGCTTAACCGACTGAGCCACCCAGGCGCCCCTGGGTTTTCCTCTTTAAAAAGTTGTGGTAACTATGGACTTCACTGATTGTATTCCGGTAACACTAGGACTGTTTTTTGGAACACACTGGATAAAATATTAGGTTAGGACTAAATCCTTTTTCTTTTCACTTTGAAGACAATTATCTTTAATTTTCAAAAAAGCTCTTGAACCTTTCCCTCACCTATTGTAGTGGTAGTCGAATGATTAACGATAAGCTAATTCAATAGTTCTTTGGAAATCACAGTGTTGGAAAGATCAAATGATTTTCACTTTAAGTTTTTTTGATGTTTTTAATGTTTAATTTATTTTTGAGACAGAGAGACAGTACAAAAGGGGGAGGGACAGAGAGAGAAGGAGACATAGAATCCCAAGCAGGCTCCAGGCACTGAGCTGTCAGCACAGAGCCCGACGCAGGGCTCCAACTCACGAACCATGAGATCATGACCTGAGCTGGAGTCGGATGCTTAACGGGTTGAGCCACCCAGGTGCCCCGTTGGCTGAACTTTAAATTGGACCTTATTTTTTTTCATCTCAGATTTTTTAAACTTTTAAGGTTATAATTTACATCTTAATGAGGTTATGTATATTTTCTATATGTGACTCATTTTTTTAAAGTTTATTTTAAGAGAGAGCATGCATGCATGCAGGTGGGGGAGGGGCAGAGAGCGAGGGAGAGAGAGGATCCCAAGCAGGCTCCGTGCCGTCAGCGCAGAGCCCGACATGGGGCTCAATCTCAGGAACCAGGAGGTCATGACCTGAGCCGAGAGCAAGAGTTGGACGTTTAAGGGACTGAGCCACGCAGAGTCCCCATGTGATCTGTTTTTTGAGAGAGTAGATTCATTAAAGGGTTCTGCAACAAGTCTGCGTATCCTAGTTGAGTTCAGGTCGACTATTTATTGAGAAACTGGCGAAGGAGTTCACGTCGTGACCGTGGCATGAAGTGTTCAAGAACGTTGTGGGTCTGCAGGTGGTACCTGTTGTGACTCAAAAGGACAGGATCTTTCCTTCTGAAACCACAGACCGTCCAGTCTCAGCAGGCCTCTACTGGTCTGGCCTGGTCATTACAACGCTGCTTCCTAGATGCTCTTTGAGGAGCGACCTGCCTTTACTGCTCACAAACTCTCATCTGCAGGGTTTGGCTAAGGACTTTGAGAGGCAAATGGGTGTTTTGAATTCTGTTTCGATCTGCAGCCTGCCTTTCTTTTGTGAGAAGATGTGTGCAACTGTGGAAAATGCTCGTCATCACTGTGACGAAAGGATTACTTCGATCTTTAAACATGTAGGCAACTTTAGATTCTCCCAGAACTTAGACGGGATGCCTGGCTACAAGCCCGAGAGGAAACGTGTGGGAAGCGATCACAAAAAAGACCACAGTAGTTCCTGTGAGAGTGAACCTGGCTCCTGGTGGCAGCAGAGTTCACAGTTAGGGTTCCTATTTTTGTGATGCTTCTTGGAAAGTCCCCCTTGTGCCATGATTTTACCCAAAGATTTGTTGACATTTAGGAATGGATTCGAATGCTGCTCCTGGATCTAGAGAAACTTTCCACTATCAGATTAATTAAAGGAAACCTTTTTTATTTTTTTTAAATGTTTATTTATTTTTGAGAGAGGGAGACAGCATAAGTGGGGGAGGGGCAGTGAGAGAGAGAGGGGGAGAGAGAGAGAGAGAGAGACAGAATCTGAAACAGCCTCCAGGCTCTGAGCTCTCAGCATAAAGCCCGATATGGAGCTCGAACTCACGAACCGCAAGATCATGACCTGAGCCAAAGTTGGACACTTAACCGACTGAGCCACCCAGGTGCCCCAAGGAAACCTTTTTCTCATGACACGTTCTTTGTTCAATGTTGCCGTGTACTTGTGTGGAAAGTCTGATTGCCACATTACCTTAATTTCCCCAGAAAACTGCGTTCCAGCAGCCCTCAGTGCTGACCAAAATGGAAGGGCAAAGTAGTGAATAAAATTCAGTCAAATATAAAACACGTTACCGAGCTAGATTTAATCGTCCGTGGGGAAAGTGACAAGATGCTGATAGAAAGTACACGTTTGGAGCTCACAAAAAACATGAAACCTTTAAATTAGGGAAGAAGAGCATTGAAAGGACCTGTAATGCATGTTTATAAAAACGAACATTTCTAAACCCAGAGCAGAGTGAGGGTGCTTCGAGGCCATCATGAGGACGGGGGGGTGTTCTTTCACAAGTAAATAAGCCAAAGCAGAATTCTGCCCGGGAAGCATGGGGGGGTCATTTAGGAATGATGGACCCCGGGCGAGCGTGTCTTAAAGGGTTTGGTTCCCGACTGTGCTATTGTGAGAAGCACCCTTGGGTGGCCCTGCCTAGTCTTGGGCCATCACGTGTGTCTGGACCTGCCTTCAGGCAAAACACTGAGGAGCCCGGGTCCTTCCTACCTTTTATTTGTATATTGTTTCTGTTAGAACTTACGTGGCTACCCAGGTTTTGACCAGTTCTTGTTGTTCTAAAGTCTCCTGTCACATCAATCCGTGATCTCGTGAGCCTGTTCCCTGTATAGAACTTTTTAATTGATTGCAAAGCCCCATGTGTTAGATGAAGTCCTGTGAAATCACAGATATTTGTGATCGACACAGATGTCAAACCCTGCTCAACCGCGCGGCGGAATAGGTTCCTAGAACAGGTGCTGCGGTGTTATACGCGGCTTGAAGAGTTAAGGAGAGAGTTTCCAGAATTAAGCAAGATAGCCAAGGAAAGGAAAGATAATTAAAGGACAAGACACATTGACTTCAGAAAGCCCCCATTTGCCTCGCTTCCTCTGCTTATGTCCTCCCTCCAGGCCAATGGTCTCGGATGTGAGGGCTCATCTTACTTCCATCGTAATTGAAGGATGATCCCTGGTCTTCTAACTATGATGTGTTAGTTGCGCATGTGCGGGGGACTGGCTGGCGATCTCTGACTGTGCCCTGGTGGGGGGGGGGTGCTGCCTGGGTCATGCAGCTGGCAGAGAGGTTAGACAGCCACACTTCTCCGTTTATTAGAGCACAGACGGTCATCGGAACAGCCTAGGAAGAAACGTTTGTATACGTCCACCCCGTGTCCACCCGTTGTAACTGGATTTAAGGTGAATGTAGCTGGCAGACGTCGCTGTGGCTGCGGGGGTCTGCTGGGGAGGGCTCTTTGCCCCCGGCGGCTGCACCTGCTGAGACGGGCAGCTTGTAATACTGCTGACTGAGACTTTGCTTCAGGGTAGAGCAGAAGGAACTCTCACGGAACGCTCTGTTCCCACCGTGCTCCTGGCCGCATCCGCTTGAGATGTGCGTCCCCAGCGGCGAAGCCGGGACCCACGTGGCAGCCCCGCACGGTCTGGTCTCCGACACAGATTCGGTGATGGGAGGGACTTCTGTCTTCACGCAGGACGCCAGCCTTGGCCGCAGCAAGAGGCTGAACAGGATAGAGCAGATCAAGGGGTTGTGGATCAGGGAGGGGAGGCCAGGGGAAACCCCAAGTGTAGACGGGACCTGACAAGATGCGGTTTACTGGGGCGGAGGGGAAGGAAAGCAAGCTCATCTGGGGACGGTGTCATCCAAGACTCAGATCTTTGACGGGTGGATGCAGGGAGCGGTAATCCTGAGGGGATCTCGGGGGTCTGGGGGCGCTCTATTCCAGACGAGCTGGTGGGGTCGCTAAAAGTAAAAATCAATGCAGTCACCAGGCGGTCCATTCATTCTTGCTTTGCTCGGTTTCTCCATCACTCTGGCAACCCGGAGGTCATTTTCAGAAATCTCTAATAAATGTCCACAAACTGGCCGCTGACCACGCAGGAAGTGCAGCTGTGACATGCTGTGACATTGGTGTCACGTGCCAAGCTGTAAAGTGCGAGCTGCTCTCCCCTGTACGGCCGGTGCCAGGCCCAGTGTGGCTTCTCCCGAGGCTTTGTTTCCACCAGTGGTAACACCAGGGTGGGGTCTGGTGAGAGGGAGACTCCCGTCTGCACAGAGCTGCAGACCGGTCTCTTCCAGATTACAGAAGAGAGCCCGAAAATGCCTAGCAGATTAAACGTGTGAGTGGTAACGGTTCTCTTCGTGGTCTTACGTGATGCCGAACACGGAGGAACTTGTTACGAGTCGGAAACCCTCCTGTGAAATCGGGGTGCTTTCTCAGTCATTGGAGGACAACTGGATTACAATGACAATAGTGTTTGCTAGGTATGTTTTACTGTATTTTTATTCTTCGATCATTGAGATCTGTGCTTGGCCTGCGTACTAACATTTGCTTGAGTATAATGCTGCATTCCCGGACCTTCCGGAATGAATTTCGCAGTCTGACCGCGAAAGGCGTCAGACTCGAGATTACACTCTGGGATTTTCTCTCTGTCACGGAGAGAAACGCCAACGGGATGCACGTTCCCCGTTACAGTAAAACCCAACACCGCTCAGGAATTTGGGTTTGTTAGCATAATTCAAACGCTTGATTTTATCTCCCGGTCTTGTTTTTTGACGCAAGGTAGGATCCCAGGAGTTTAGATCTGGGGGGAAATGAGAGGTGTTTAGTCTGTCCCCCTGTTATCAGGAAGGAAACTGAGGTACAAGGAAGTGCCCTAGTCTGCCCGGAGCCGCGTGGTGTGTCCTGGGAAGGCGGCCTGGCTGGCGCGGGAGGGCACGTGAGCCCGGATGCCAGGCTGTAACTTACCTCTTGTGCGGAGGAGCAGTGAGTTGTCTGCCTTCGACCCCCTGAGTGTGTGGTCTCCCCGTCCGGGGCTCTGGAGCCCCAGGGGACACTGAGGCTGGCCCCGTGGGCGGGTCGAGGTGGAGGCAGCCCGCTGTGTTCTTCGTGGCGGGTGCTGGCTTCGGTCTGTCACTTGGGAGCCTGCTTGAAGAGGCCGAGTGGGCGACCCCTAAAGCCGGGATTAGTGACGTTCCCACGTTCCCATAAAGACGCACGCGCTGTGCCCGTAGAGGCTTGCTGATACGCAACAGCTTTTCCGCCTTTTCTGCCTCTGCGTCACGTCCTGAGTTCTGATGCTTCGGTCCTGCCCTGCTAGGTTGAGTCCTCCCCCGTCTGCGGGGTGGGTGATGCCGGCTGGGGTGTCGGTGTTGCCTTTGCCGTCTTGTCATGCAGAGGAGCCCTGGGTGTCCTCCAGTTCAGACTTGAGCACGTGACTCCTGACTTGGAACGTCAGGGCCCCTCGCTGTAGGCGAGATCCATCCCCTGGGGGACGGAGAGAAGTCAGTTGGGTGCTCCCGCTCCGGCCCGGACGGGGTGGCACACGCGAAGGCGTGGACGGAGCCCAGTTCCGAGGCATCCGTAGAGCGGGCCGCGCGGATTTTGTTTCCGGATCAGTGTTTGCGAACCGGGGGTGGTTCCCGGGCAGCCCCGTTCACCTGGTGAGTGGGGGGACCGCGGCGCTTCCTGGCGTGGCACCGCCGGGAAAATGCCGCCTACCTCTGAGCGCCCTGGACAGGCGCCACGCGTTCCTGCTGTATTTGCCCACCCGCCGCGGGTGTGATTGCGGCACCCCCGCTGCAGCCGTGACGTGGCCCCTGTGACTGCATCCGCCTGTTTGCACTGTTACCGGGCGCTTGCTGCAGGCACAGGTGCCGTCTGGGAGCAGGTGGGAGAGTTCAGCCCCGACCACAGCCGTGGCCTTGACCCGCCACCCCGGTCCCCTGCCGCACCTTGTCCGGAACCCCCGCCTGCCCTCCGTGTGGCCCGAGTGTGCCCTAGGTCCTCAAAGCCCCTCCCTGCCATCGCGGCTCCAGGCCCGTCCTCCCTGCTGGGCCACCCTGGAGCCCGCGCACGTCCCTTCCGGCAGAGGGACCACCCTGGGCCTGGAATGTGTGCGTCTGTTGTGGTCTCCTGGGGTTTGTCTTGTGCCACACTGTGTCCTCGCGTCGGTGTCTGTCACCGAGTCGTGATCTCGTTGAGGGCAGGTGTTGTGTCTTGTTGGTCCTGCCCGCCCCGTGGCATCTGCGACTTGAGTGGTGGCTGGTGGCCACGCTGGGACGCATGAGGCCCACCTTGGGCTTGCAGGGAGCCACGCCGAGACCCGCGTCCCGTAGGGGGGATGTCGCACGGTGCACCGTGCTTACCGGCTGCCGCGTGTCCTGCTACCTGTGACGGCGGCCTGGACCGACCACGGTGAAGGCTCGGCTGAGAGCGAGTGTTCCCACAAACGTGCGCCTCGGGGCGTTTTAAGTGGAGGGAACCGTGCGGACGTGACCCAGCCCTGAGGCCTCCTGGGAGAGCAGGAGTTTGCTCCTTCTGTGGTCCTTCTGGCCAGTGTGAGTCTTGGGATCACGACTTGGAAGTTGCCTTTCTCGGGACTCCGGCCCTCCCCTCCCAGGCTGCTGTCCAGCCTGCTTCCAGAGCGTCACTGATGTGCGCAGGGAGCGGAAGTGGGCTGGGCCTGCCCGGTACCCAGCGCCCGAGGACACACACACACACACACACACACACACACACACACAGCCCGTGCCGCCCCAGAGCCGGCACAGCTCTTGCCCGGCGGCTTGGGAAGCAGTGACTGAGGTCACCGTGTGCTTCCCGCCTCCCTGCGTCAGGTCCCTGGCAACTGCCCCTCAGCACAGGTGGTGGGCATGGCGCCCTGGGCCTGGCCCCTCCAAGGACAATCCCGTGAGCGCTGGCGGCCACTGGTCAAGACGCTGCTCACTCATGTGGCCTGAGACGGGCAGGGCCCTCCTGTCCTGTCATGGAACCCAGGTCATCAACATGCTCGGGGAGGACCTCATCGCCCCGTGGCCGCTGCCTGGTTTGCATTCTGCTTGGTGGGCCTGTGCGTGGTGGGCACACTGAATTACTCAGTGAGTTTAGACTCTCTTTCTTCAAGCGTTTAGCTTTTATTTGGTAAGCGTTTTAGTTGTGTGCTCCTCTTTGGCACGGATTCTTAACGTTTCATTTATAAGTTGAGTTGTTTTTTTTCTTTTTGACGTTTCTTAATTTCCTGTATGCCGGACCTAATCTGAGGCCGGTTCTTGGTGAAACCTTGGTACGCTGCTGATAGGATCAGTATTTGCACACACGGTTTCCATACGTAATTTGCATAGTCTGTGCATATTCAGACAGATTGCGGCTTTAGATCTGCCTTTTACTAGAAGTAAAACGTGAGGCGTCCACTTCTCCAGATAAAGGCTTAGAAGGTCGTAGTGTCACGACTGGAGTTTTACCTGATTCGGTAAGCGGTCGGCCTGATCCTGTCCGTTTGAAGGATGCCTCGCCTCCTGTTTTATTTACAAAGGCAGACGTTGACTCGAGAGAAGTATTTTCACAGATTAGTAAGACATTTGGGCCGACTGCAGGCTGCCAAATGCGTTCTTGGAGAAGCGAGCCGGATCTGAGCATCACTCCTGTTGTCTCTTCCCGACTACAGAAGAATTACTTTCGGCGCGGTGAATAAACCGTTCCACGTTGACTGCGATTATCGTTTTTGTTTAACATTCTCTTGGGTTATGGAAATACCTCCTCCAAAGTGATAATCGAGCGGCACCCTTTGCTGAGCCGGCCATCCTGTAGAACATTCTGCCTTTGTCTGAATGTAACACTTGGGAGCCGCCCTTCCTTGGAAGTCGGGAAACCAGGTTGCTCCTGCCCGTGAACTCGGGTGGGTGAGTCCAGGGAGAGCGCCGTTGGGATAGCTCGGTAGTTGGCCCGGACACCTGGAGAACATGGTTTGTGAGAGTGAAATGATCGTTTCCATTTTCCACTTCTGGCTGCCACCGTGACTCGTCTGTCATATTACTGGTTTTTAAGAAATTGATCACTACACAATTCATGGGATACGATGTATACTGCTTATTTTGGTATTCCATTAGAAATTGACAGTAGTGGAGTGGATTGAAAATTTCCATCTTAAAGAAACATCAGGCGCTGTATTTCCTGAAATGATCAAGTACAGTAGGGGAGGGCCGTGAGGTTGAGACGAGCCATAGACCCTTAAAAGCTGTTTTTATTGTAAACATCCTTAACTGCTGGAGAAGAATCCACGAGAGCCTCAAAGAGCAGTCCCGTGTGTCACCGAAAGATGACCGCCCAAGTTCCTGAATTTTCAGTATTAAAGGAAGGGCAGAGTTCCGATGGGAGATTTTGGGGACTCTGAACGCGAAGAAGGTTCTGGACAGGTTGTGTGCAGAGTGTCTGCAGTTTCCATGGCGATAAGCCTACACACCACTTAGAAACAAATTCTTGATATTGTTTTGAAACCCCAGTTACAAAAGGGCATCATGCTTGCGCGTTAGTCGTGAATAGATAAAATTGCTTCTGCAGGACTGCCTCCCAAGCTGGACGGCACTTGGCAGACGTTGGAGCCTCTGACCTTCTAAATAGCCCCTGTTCTGAACACTTCTTTTCCATTCTAGGTCAGAATTTCTCTCTCTCTCTCTCTTCCCCCACCCTTCTTGAGTTAAAGATCTTTTCCTTTGAATTTTAAGATCCGATGGGGGCAGGGGCTGCTGTGGCTGTTTGGAAGACTTCGGAGCTGGCCCGCACCTGTGAGCTGGCACAGCGCGTGTGGGTGGAGGTGACGCACTGGCCGTGACTTCCCGTCACCCACTCATCCGGCGCCACCCGCCCATGCAGCCGGCCACTGGTCATTGTGTCCCCTTAAATGTTCAGCCCCCGTGCTGTCCCCTCCCTCTTCCTCCAGTCAGACGGGTGAAGGGCAGTGCAGGATCCAGGGCATCATGGAACCCCAAATACCTAGCAGGGGTAAGTCATGACGTTGGGGGGCAGTGGACCCATGTGGCTGTAGGTCTGGTCTCAGAGGACACCTGTCCTTGCCTTCTTTTTTCTGTCCCAAGGCCAGAGACGGAATCCCAGACCGTGGCCGTTGGCCACAGGAGCTCCAGGAGCAGAGTGTCCCGTGAGCCTCCTGCAGGGAGAGCCCTGGCGGCCGTGTGAACTTGTCACGTCTCAGCTCCTTCCGGTGCCCTTGGTGGTGGAGGAGGGCCTTCCAGGGCAACTTAGGGCCCCTGGACCCAGTTCTCTTGCCTTGGGACTGCTCACCCCACCCTCCCCAGGCTGTCCCTTCTCCCGAGGCTGCCTCCTGGCCCTGCGTCCCTCGTGGGGACGGCGGTGGGAGGTGGAGCAGGGACGTTGCAGGGGCCGGACCGCGCTGTGCTCAGGTTGCTGATTTGAGGATTCCGTTCTCCTCCAGAAATCCTGCAGGGGTCTTTCTTTCACGAACACACGCCGACTGCCAGCAGTCCAGGCCCTCCGCGCACAGACAGACCGTCCTCCTTGACTGCCTCTCCCTCGCCTGCCTCTGCTACCACAGCGACTTCTGTTTTGTCCTCTGCAGGCCTTTTGTGCGTACTCACACCCGTTGGTGGGTAGGCATATGTAGACTTTTCTTGTTGAGATACCTAATAAGCCTATCCTACTTGTTTTGTTCTGATGCTTGTTTTCCATCTAATGACATGTCTTGGAACTCATCTGCGTCGACAGAGTATCTCTGCCTTGCCGTTGAGCTGCCTCAGAGTGGAGCACGATCGAACTGACTTGCCCGTTGATGGATGTTCAGGCTGTTTCATGACAGATAGTGCTGCAGGAAAGTTGCTGGTAACATAGATCATTGAGACCACTTAGGAGATCTTTGAGACCAACCTCTTGAGTGACATTGCCGGTCTGGGGGGTTTGCACGTTTTCTGTTTCCGTGGATGCAGCCAGGTAGGTTGTGATAACCCTCATACCCACCAGCAGCCCGTGAACACGTGCAGTCATGCTGGGAATTACAAACTTTCGACGGCTGCTCATCTGAAAGAAGAAGAAGGTTCATTTTTTTTTTTTTTTTTACATTTATTTATTTTTGAGAAACAGAGTGAGACAAAGCATGAGCGGGGGAGGGGCAGAGAGAGAGGGAGACACAGACTCTGAAGTGGGCTCCGGGCTCTGAGCTGTCAGCACAGAGCCCGGCACAGGGCTCGAACCCACGAACGGTGGGATCATGACCTGAGCTGAAGTCAGACGCCCAACCGACTGAGCCACCCAGGCGCCCCAGAACTGTTCATTTTTTCCTTTATGGCTTTTACACGTGACTTAGAAAGACATTCCCTACCCCACTGTTCAAATGTTTTCATTCACTAAGTCTAGTTTGCTTTATTCCAGTGGCTTAGTCCCCGTGGAACTGTTGACGGATCCTGTGAGGTATTTTTAACTTTTTCCCACATCGCTCTCGTGTTTTTCCAACACGCCCAGTCATCAGTCTTGATTCTACAGACTTGAAGTAGCAGCCTTACCCTGCGGGGACATCCCCAGGCCCACGTCCTCACCCAAGCGTTGTGAGGCTTGGTAAACCTTGGTCGTAACCCAGTAGGTGTAGGTGTTAGTCTCTGAGGGTTAGAGGTTCAAGGAGGCTTTCTCAAGATTGTACCGGTAATGGTGTGGAAGCCGAGACGTGAGTCCCCGGTCAGTGCTCGTGCTGTTGTTCAGGTGGGGAGGGGAGGCAGGGAAGAGGCTTCCAGGAGGAGGGAACAGGGTCGTGCTCTGTGCGTCCTCAAGCTGTGCCCCTTCTCTCTCTGGCTCCTGGGGGGCCCCCGACCCTCCCCTTTGCAGCTGAGCTGTGCCCCAAAGCCCCCCCACCCGCAGCGGGGCCTCGAGCCAGGGCGCAGGGGTGACGGGTCTGCAGCCCGCCCAGGGAGGATGCTGGACCACCGTCAATGGGTGCTGCAGGCGGGTCCCTGCTTGCACGCGTGGGACCTGGGAGTCCGGGGGATCCCAGAGGCCCCTGCCCGCTGCAGACTGTCGTTGAGTGCCCGTGGGTCGCGTCTTTTGAAGGTAACGGCTTCTCCTCTGTTACCTCTGAATGCATTCTACTCTTCCCAGAGAGTTAATGATCCTGCACGTAAATGACAAATCATTTTCCTCTTCACACGTAGTATTTGTTTGTTTACGTCCGCATTTACACGCGCTTTGGGCCGTGTGTCTGACTCACACTGTGCTTCGTTTGAAGTAATTCATTCGAATAATGTGCTTCAGATAAGAACAAGTCAGAGCGGCCAGATTTAGTAAGTGAAAAGGGAAGACACCTGTTAAGTTTGGGTTTGAGATAAGCGATGAATGCAGACTGTTTTTTAGCATGTGTGTGTCCCATGCGGTATTTGAGACCTGCCTGTGCGAAAAATTATTTGTCCTTTGTCTGAAACTCGGGTTACCTGGATAGTCCCGTATTTCGCCTGCAGAGCGTCTCTGGTGAATCTCCCTGGGCGCGTTGCTACTCCCATGCAGGCAGGAGAAGTCTAGTCTTGGGTCCAGGCCTGCTGGTTGGCCGGTTCAAGCCTGCTGAGCGGCTCTTGGGCGCGTACTACCAGCCAGGGGTTGCTGGCTACCTCCCGCCAGCGAGCGTTCCAAGAATAGTTAGCCGAGGAAGAGGAGGGGACCTTGTGGTGGCGTTTGCTCTCGTTCTACAGTTCACACTCGCTGATAATTGAAGCACGTGTATTGGTGCTCCTGAGGGTCAGAACAGCGCTTGTAGACGAAGCGATTCAAGAGCGAGTGAAAAGTAGCCTCAGTCTGTGTGCTTGATAAGAAAAGCAACGTAGCAGTTTTCTAACACAGTTGTGCACCGCTTTGTGAATCAGGGTGCCCTGTTCTGTTTGGGTGCGTCGTGCGGGGTGAAGGAACCTCGACGGTTGACGTTTCCTTCCAGTATCCGACGCCCTGAGGGATAATGCTGCAGACAGCGCCTCTTTGGCTCCGGTGTTAGTCATCAGACTGGAAAGTTCTGTCGTGTTTGCAATTTTGTGGGTGCCGTCTCGGTGCCATGGCTCTGCCGGTGTCCCTGGGGATTTCAGGATCCTTGGGGTGGCCTGGGGGGCCGCAGCCTTTCCCTGACCCCAGGGGGACGTGGGCAAACCCGGTATGATCGGAGCCCTGACCTCTGAAACCTAGGTCACGTGCGTGGGCCTCTCCCATTAATTCAAGGTAAAAAGGGACCCGAGAATCTTTTATTCAGATCGTACTTGAGATCTGGAGAGACGCTTTGTGATCACAGCGGTCCATGATCTCTATAGGCTGTGATTTTCGCAAATGATAGGATGTGGTCCACGATCCACTCTGGCTCCCCCAAAGTAGTGTTAGGAAGTCGGGTGTGGTGTGGTTCACGTGGTGGACGGATTTCTTCTGGCTCTGCGTGGAGTTTGTCTGTGTGATCTGTCCTTCCTTAGTTTTGGTTTAAACAAATACTAAGTAAACGCGTGTGAGAAAACACCCACGGGCAATCGCCCTTCCCCGGGAGCTAGCTGTCTGGCGTCGACTGGGAAGAAATACCGGCCCATTCGCAGTAGATTCCACGGCGCGGATGAGAGCACTGTGGAAACCGTGGGCTCCTCCTGTTCCAGCTGCACAGACTAGGCAGAGAGATCGTAAGTGTATTTTAAAAGGTGGGTCTGTAATTGAGATGGAAGGTTCTGGAGCCTGATGTTCCTTGGAGATAAGGCCTTCGTGCGTGGGCGGAAAGTCCTCACTTCACCTGAATGCCTTTCGGAGGTGAGCGGTATCCCCTGCCAACACACGACTTGTCCTGTCTTGTCGCTTACAGGGCGTGTGAGGCCGTGTCCCGCGGGGTCACGCTCAGCGGGCGCCTGCCTGGTCTGCCTGCTGGGGCTCCCGGTTCTCCCCCCACCCCGCGGCTCCTGCAGTCTTCGAACTGCCTCCCAACTGGTTACTTTGATTCAACATCGTGCTCGTTTTAACCGTTGCACTGAATCTCTGATTCCTGGGTTTCCGAGAACAGTGGCTCCCTGTCACGTCACATATCTCAGGTTCGGCCCTGCCCCTGTGCGGTCCCCACAGGCCGACCGCGTTAATGGACGGTCAGGGCCCAGCTGGGCGGGGAGCTCGGGGTTTCACCCCTTTCCTCCCAGTGGAGACGCTGGGACACAGGCCTGCGGGAGGACGGCACCTCTCAGCATGGTGGGGACGGCGCGCCTCCTGCTCTGTCATGACCTCTCTCGGGCCAGGACCTATTTAAATCGCTCACGTAGCCATAGTTTTACCTAAACTAACAATAATAATCGCGGATAGTCTGGTGTATTACTTAACCTTCAAGATTAAAAAAAAATCTCTGCCTTGAAATGGTCAAAGTTCGACAATTTGATCATGCACGACCTAGGAGAGCCCGTGGTGACTTGGGGGCCAGACCCAGCATGGAACTAAGATCTCTGGAAACTTCTCCCTATGGAAAACTCTTCTTCTCTTTGAAAAATGTCTGTTCTCTGGCACCGCACATGCTTTTTTATTGCCAGGAAAGTGAAAGAAACCACAACGAGAAAGTACGCTCGGGACCCCGTTAGATCGGAGGTGTCGTTTGCCTGTCCCTCCTGTGCCATCTGCCTCGGCTGCTGTGAAGACACCAGCAGTGCAGAGCGTGGACCTCGTGTGCCCAGGGCGTCCTTCGGGCCAGCTCCTGTGTTGTCCGGAAGGTTCTCCCGAGGGCGGAGGGAGGGACCTGGGTGGCAGGTCCACGGAGTGAGAACTCCCAGGGGCTCAGACTGGCTTCCGTGGAGTCCTGAGGCACGGTGGAGCCTGACAGCCCAGGGTGACGCCCAGGGACGTGTGACCTGCCTCTTCCACCCCGACGCAGGTGACCCTGACTTCCTGCCTGGACGTGGGGCCAGGCCGTCTGCGCGGGGTGGCCGGGAGGCGGCGGCTGGACCAGCGCTGCGCTGCTGGGACACCTGTGGTCCCTCCTGTGTCTTTCAGGGTTGAGGACGACCTGAACGTCACCTCAGGCTGAGTCTCCAGCTCCCTTTCCTGAACTCCTTCCAAACTGCCTTCTTTTCTTGAACGTTTCTGAGTCTGTTGTCGTCCCTGAACACGGATGGTGCACGTGAGAGTCCGTGGCTGATGCCTGTTGGTCTGTGAAAAGGGAGCCCGAACTGTTCGATTAGCAGGGAATTATCAGAAACGGTCTGCGTACAGGTGCTCAGGTCAGCTACGGGCGTTCACAGGAAGCTTCTTGGTTCTCTTCTGCTGGTCTCCTTTTAGGCGATCACCCCTGCATTCAAGACTTGTGAAACAAGCCTGGTATTCGTGTTTCCAAAAGATTGCGGTCTGTGAAAGCTCAGTTACCTTTGGCGCTTTCGTGGTGCACGATGGCATTTGTGGACTAGCCTGGGAGCTTAACCGCTGAGTGTGAAATTTTCTGATAAAACGCATTTTCATTTTTGAATAGCTTATAAGTATCTTTTAAAGAAAAGAACATAAGGCACATTGGGGAGGTATAACCCCGCCCCCCGCCCACATTGTCAGGTGTGGGAAGCACAGACTTTATAGGCACAGGAATTGATTTTGTGGCCGACTTCTTTTGATCGTGTCTCAGATTTAGAATATTTGTGCAGGCATCTGGGGTTTTCCGTGCAATAACGTAACCCCCTTGCCCCCGTCACGTAGGCCCCACAGGAGCGTGTCGGACACTCACACAAGTGAGAAAGGCACTTGCCCCTGACTTCAGGGGGCCGGGCTCCCTGCTGTGCCTGGCACTTTCCGGATGTTTCCGGCTCAGCAGGCCGCCTTTCTGGATCTCAGGTGTGAGATGCCACGCAGAAGCAGAAGGCGGTGGGCTGGTACACGGGGCGGGTCGAGGCGGGTGCGCCGAGGCCTCGAACACGCATCCCCGGCGGGCTTCCGTTCCAGCCCGGCGCGGCGTGGGGGCGGGGGAGTAGGAACACGTGACCTAAGAAAGAGCCTGTGCGAACGCAGGGACCGTCTTGGGCCCCGGGTGCCTGGCTGGGTTGACCTTCCCCGACTCACTTGTCCACCGTGTCCAGCACACGGCGGTGAGTCCCCGGCCCTCGGGCAAGGAACGGACGTGGAAAGGTCCGTGTTTGGGAGACGACCGGTACTTTCGCTGTGCGTGTTCTTGTGGGCACTTAGGTACCGTTGTAGTACGTGGAGTTTAGTCATCGTGCAGGATGCGGATGAGGAAGGAGGAGGTGCTGTCGCTGCCCAGAGGTGATTGGGGTTGGTATTTTGGTTCTGCTGTTCCTTTCTAGGCGTCTCCTTTGCGGTCTTCACGTGCATTTAGCACATGCGTACCCTGCGTGTGCCGTGTGGACATACAACCTGCGCACATGTGGAGGATAGTGGTTTTACGGACCTTCTTCGAACTGACTGCCTCATGACCCCGTGTGTATAGCCCAAGGTGCACTTCGGGACAGTCGACTCCCCCAGGGTCTCAGAAAGCCGAGATGCAGCGCCTCTCTGGCGTTCCGGGGGCGGGGCTCGCAGGACCTAAAGGCTGTCACTTAGCGACGGCTTCTCCCAGAGGACGCGCTTTATTGGCGAGGCTGTGGGACATCCACGTGGCACTGTGTCCGAGCGGCCGCTGGCTCCAGCTGGACTCCATCGCCGGCTGGAGGAAGCGGGGTCTCCCGGGTCCCCACCCTTCTCCGCTGCGCTCACACGTCCGGCTGTCCCCGAGTGTGTGCGTGGCTATGTTCATGTCCAGCAGAGGGCGCTACTGTCCTCACCTGCTAGCAACGTCCTTCTGCCGTTACCAGTTTTACAGCTGAATCCTTTATATGTTCTAAAGCGATTGGACTTTTTTCTCTTGCTTTTAGCATTGTATTAAAGGTTTCCAAGGGGAAAGTAGAGGTTAATTGCACTTAAAATGAAGCTATTGCTGAAAGATTTTTGTTTCCATCTTAATTTTTTTTTCACATGTAGGGTGAATCCGAGAAACCCAATCTTTTTTTTTTTTTTTCTTCCTGTTTTTGATTTTATGTCTTAGCTCAGCTTATTTTAGTCAGTGATCTGGGTGAGTTACCCTTAGTGAAAGATGCCTTGCCCACTAGTGAAATGTTGGGGATTCCCCCACAAAAGCATTGAGAAAGGGCAATTTAAAAATACCGTGCTTTACGGCCATGTTTATTTTATCAACAAGCTGCTTATAATTTGATTTTAAGAATTCACGGTTGTATTTGCTAGGCTGTTCTGCGTCTTGATAACTGGCAAAGCTGTAGGGTTTCATGTTTAATAGGGACTCCTGGGTGGCTCAGTCAGTCAAGCGTCTGACTTTGGCTCAGGTCATGATCTCACGGTTCCTGAGTTTGAGCCCCACGTCAGGCGCTGTGCTCCAGCTCGGAGCCTGGAGACTGCTTTGGATTCTGTGTCTCCCCCTTTCTCTGCCTCTCCCCCGCTCACACTCTGTCTCTTTCACTCTCAAAACTAAATGTTAAAAAAAAAATCTAAAAAAATAGGTGACCACTCTTGTCTTCTATGTATTTAAATATCACTCCTCTTCCCAGGTTGAGGTGATGTAAATACTGACTTAGGAATTTCTGACACTTATGCAGAAAATCAGTGACATCAGTAATTCCGCAAAAGGGACTGTGAATTTTTTTAGGAATAAGAAGAAAATTTTTAACGCAGTAGTTTTTCTAATTGAAGGCTACCGAGTTAATATAATTAATTACATCAAAAAAGGGCGAAAAAAAAGTCCTTTCAAGTTTTATTACTTCTTGGCTGTAAGTAGACAAGAAATCCCAAATAAATTGTGAGCCAGCAGGTTTCCATGAAGGATCACTTAAGGTGATTGCCTGAGATAATGAAATTGTCACCGGCTTATGCACCTCTTTAAATATTTCAACAAAGCATGTGCTGGAGAGATTGATGCACGGATTGTAGATACGCTCAGGAGAGACAAGAGTTGTGCATGTTTTCAAATTGGGTCAAGACAGAAGAGTTTTCAGATTTTAAAAGTTTCATAAGGTTCCTGGGGTCACCCTCATGGCTTTGGTTTCTACATTTTCATGGGTTAATAAAACTTTGAAAGGGCTAGGGGTGTAGAGGAAACGGTTGCAGGCTACAATCGTGCCCTGAGATCGGTGCCCGTGTGGGGACGAGGGAGAGAGAGCCTGCTCTTTGAAGCTGGAAACGGGGACCAGAAGAACCGCGTAGTACTTGTCCCCGAGGAGAAGCACTCAGAGTTCAAAGGCGTCTCCTGGAGAGCGTTTGCCAAGTTCCATCAAATGGTTGCAAGCTGAGGAGTGTTGGGAAAATCTGTTTATTTCTCTGTATCACAGACCGTCCTGACCCTGGGTTCTCGGAGTTACTTATTCGGGTCTTTTGGGCTCTGTTTGCCAAGCGTAAGAACGGCGCGAGACTCCTGCCTTCGTTTTTCTTTCCTTTTTGTTTGCATGTTCACAGCACTTGTAATTGAGGGTGAAGCACCCCCATTTAATTTGGAAGAGGGAAAGTGTAAAAGTGAAGGGGAGTGTGTGTGTGTGTGTGTGTGTGTGTGTGTGTGTATTTTTATATTTTTAAATCTAGAATCCACACAAGAAGGAGGCAGTACTTAAGAAGAGGAGGGAAATGTGTTTTCAAAGGTAATGATTTTTTTTTTTTTTTTGCCAACAAGAAAGTTATAAAGTTATAGTTCATATGAGACTTTAGACCTTAGTCTCCATCACAACAGAGGTCCAGGCGTGCGGTTATTAAAGAGGGTCTTATGTTTACCGCTCAGATATTCAGATGTTTCAGATGAAGTCTGAATGGGAAGTGTCCGTGAGCTGGTGGTTTCTGTTTTGGGAAGCTTACGGAAGAATCTGAACTGCAGTGTTCTAAGCTGGCGTTTGGGCTTGGAGTAAGTTTTGTGATTTGAAACAGGATTAAATATTTGACTAAAAACCCCCGAACCCCCAAACCGTAAATTTGGACAGTTTACAGATCTTGTCCTTGGTTATTAATAGGGAAGCTGATGGCTTTTGACGTCGTCTAAAACAGGCGCATCGTCCCAGGTTGGCTGTGCCCGAGGACAGACGCATGGAGGCAGGGCAGGGGCTGGGGGGCTGTGTCAGGGGCTCTGCCTACACAGGGCAGGTGCGGTGCGGTTCTCCCTGCTGTGTGATGCCCAAGAACACGCTCTTCCTGCAGAACTGGCCGCCTCCAGCAGGACTGAAGTGTGGTGTCCAGCTAGGACAATCTTAGTTCCTTCCTGAGATGTCTTCCTGCGGAGTGAGTTTCATTCCCGAGTTAGCACCGGTCTGTTCCAGGACTCTTTTCTTCCCTGTCGGTGAGATGCGGCCATTCAATGTGTCGTGCTGGAAGGTGACCTTTCGCTCAGAATCGTCCCCCGGTCGGTGTGGAAGGCTATCCTGTTGGAGTCCGTTTACTCTGTTAGTATCAATCAGTGAATTTAGTTTCCAGTTGTCGATGAAGGTTCCTACCAGTAGATTATTGACTCATTTGCAAACTGACCTCGTTGGTCGTGGAAACTGAAATGAGTATTGAAACCCCCCCCCCTTTGCATGTGTATATGAGTCACCAGATGCACAAAGCCTATCTGCATACACGCACTGTTTGCCTTCACCTCTAGTGGTGTATATGGTGAGAGGCCATTTGCCCAGTGATCAGCCTACTTTTAAAACCTTATGTAAGCTTTCAAAAAAAAAAAAAATTCCCTGAATGGGGAAAATCACAGCTAGTACTCCAACTTTAAATAAAATTATTTTTTTAATGAAGTCTTAAGTATGTTCTGGTATGCTACTCCAGAAAAAAAAGGCCAATGACTAGTTTCCGAGTAAATAGGATTTTTCATTGCAGGATTGTAAACAGTCAGTAATGCTGAAAGGCAAACGATAATGAATGATCGAGCTTATTTAATTATATGGGAATATGTGTATATATGTATATGCAAGTCTTTAAACCCTGTTAGAAATAACTTTAAAGCGAATTTGTCCAGAGTAAGGGCAAGGGATAATTTTTAAAAAATGTTTATTATTTTTGAGAGAGTGAGAGTGAGAGAGAGAGAGAGACAGAGTGCGAGCAGGGGAAGGGCAGAGAGGGCAGGAGACACAGACTCTGAAGCAGGCTCCCGGCTCCGAGCTGTCAGCACAGAGCCCGACGTGGGGCTCGAACCCACAGACCGCGAGATCATGACCTGGGCCGAAGTTGGACGCTCAACCGACTGAGCCACCCAGGTGCCCTGGGATAATAGGTTTTGATGCGCTATCAGAGTTTCTCAAAAAAAAAAAGCAAAACCCTTTTTTGTTTCCACTTTTAATTTTTTAAACATAAAAGTTACATAAACTCCCTGAAGCGATTTGGTATTTCTATAAACTTGAATAGTGTCATTTAACGAAACCATTTCACAAAACCTTTTCCATAGGCTGATGCTCACTGGCTTCACATACATAAAAACTGTGTTGGAACATTTTTGTTCGCAGCGTTTCATGAAGATTTTTACTGTTCACTAATATCGTTTGCATCATTCTTTAAAGACCCATTGAAGTTTTCGTTTTATCCAGTCGTACTTAATTCATGCCAGAGGCGGGTTAGATTAGGAAAACATTTTCTAGCTTAGCGTAAAATCGGTTCTGAGGGCCGCGGACTGGGGGGAGAGGGGTGGGCTGGAATACTTACGAGAATAGAATCAGGCCCTAGTTACGAGAAAGGATAAGTAACTCGGGAACGCCTCAAAAAGTGTTAGGAAACGACGGGAAGAATCCAGGCAGTTGGAAATCCCGCTCATCCTACAACTTATTTTTTCAAAACACTTGCCCTTTATCTTGTGCACACAGCACTGAAAAGCGAGTTTAGTTGACTGGTGCTCTTGTGGTTGCGTAGAAAACGCGGGTTATTTTTGTACTTCCGCCCTAGGACCTGCCTCTCGCCTGATGGATCCAGCACCCCCTCGTTGGCGGTGGTGCTGCAGGAGCCAGAGGCGAGGAAGGCCCCGTGCGTGCTGCTGAGGAGCTTTAGAGCGGAACTGGGGGTGGGGGGTGTCTCTTCATCCACAGATTATGCACACCTCACACACACACACACAGACATAAACACACAGTTGTGTTATCTGTACGTTTGGTGTGCGTGGATGTGTACGGTACTTTAAAGTCATGTAATAGCAAGATTTGGATACAAATTCTGCTTCAAGGATGTAAGAAACAAGTCTTCAGGGGCACCTGGGTGGTTCGGAGCGGTTAAGTGTCTGACTCTTGGCTTCGGCTCAGGTCATGATCTCGCGGTTCGTGGGGTCAGGCCCCGAGTCAGGCTCTGTGCTGACAGCGTGGAGCCTGCTCGGGATGCTCTCTCTCCCTCTCTCTCCCCCGCTCTCCGCTCCTACCCCTGCTTGTGCTCTCTGTCTCTCACTCTCGAAATAAATAAGCTTGAAAAGAAAAAAAGAAAGTGTTAATTTTGGAGGGCAAGGTTGGGGGTCGTGACGGGGGAGGGCAGAAGGGAGCCCTCCACGAGAGAGAATCTCGTGCATCTGGTCGTTGGGGCATCTAAATGGCGTGCTGTATTTCCACAGCATCACGCCTGCCCAGTCCTTCTCGTAGGACCTGGGTTTCGATGCTTCCGTCTTCCCAGACGCGGTCTCTGGTGTCAGGAGGGAGCCGTCCTAAGTGGCCTCTGCAGAGCGGGTCCCCTGCCTGACCGCTGTGTCAGCGGCAGGAGCTGAGACGTGGGGCTGCGCGGAGACAGGGGACGTTGGACTCCGTCGGGGCTTTCACGACACCACGGGGAAGAAGACGGGAAAGCAGCCAGGAGCCCCTAGAAGCACGAGCCTACCAAGGGCAGCCCGGGCCTCCGCGGTCACCCATAATTGTGCTCAGAAGGTGATGAGGCAGAAGGGTCGAGTTCCCCAAGGTGCCCTGGTCACCTGTGTCACTGGGCCCACATGTGCACACGGGCCCGGCCTCCTGCGTTTCCGTCCACAGCCACTCAGTCCTGTCCCCGTCTGCCCTCCTCTTCTGTCCCCCGTTAGTCCAGCATTCCACAGCCCTTTGGAGCAGGGCGGGTTTAAGACGTGTAGCCGCCCTGTCCCCAGGGCTGACCCACGGTCCCCGGTCAGTGTGTCAAGTGTGGATACTTGTTCTCCTTCCCCTGCAGACCGAGGGGGCGTGGAGGGCAGTCCGGGAACTCGAGTGAAGGCTGCTCGGGGTCGGGTGGGGCTTCCCGTCCTGTGGGGGGACGTCCCTGTAGGCTCCCTGTCCCCCCACGCTCAGCAGCAGGGCGCCTCCCAGGGGGTGCCGAGCCGGTCACTGAGCCGGTCTCTTCTTCCAGAGATCGTTGACGACCTGTGACTGCTGCCGTGCCTCTGGCCAGCCCTCTGCATGGGGGCCTGCGGGCTGCTGGCACAGCCTGTCCTTTCAGAAACTCCTAGGTTTGATGCCCTCAGGTTCAGACGTTGTCCGTTTAAGGTTATTTTGAGCTCACGTTGGTCTGCGTGCCTTGCCCGCTTCCTTATCCAAGTATCAGATAATCAGAAATGGTGCCTGAAATACTGGGTCTAACGCTTCATGTTGGGAGGACGGTGCTGGTGTCCAGGAGCTGGCCGCACTGGGCCTGAGCTCAGGGGCACCTGGGTGTCACAGGGGGTAGCACACCCACTCCCCTCCCACGGCGGGTGGTGGTTCCGAGTTCAGAGGGGGTCCCCTCGTTTGACGGATGGAAAACGAAGGTCAAGGCCGGTCTCCCGAGTCCAGGGTAAGATCCAGTCTTAGACCTCGTTGCAACTGGTGCTCCCGGTGTTTGTATCGGCAGATTCTTTGGAGTTCCCGACACTTTTATTCTCATATTCTGTGCTTTCTGTGGACCGATAGCTTGTGATACGGGTTTTATAATTTTGGTTTATCTCCTTCCTCTTTCTGCCGTTTTCCCGTGTCTGGGCATACCGTCTTGTACGTGGGCTCTGATACCCGTGATCCCAAGTGATGAGCTCGAGCTTAGAACTACCCGTTGGGTTCACGTGTGTTTAATTAAAGCGGGGCCCCACTGGCCTAATGGTGTGGAAGTTTTCTTGTCCGAAGCAGGGGATGCTCGGGGTCTCGTATTTTGGAAGCTAGTCTTCTAGAATCCGGAGGGAAGGTACCGTCCGTAGCTGGTGCTCTGGCAGGAGTTTATCCCAGGGCCGCTAGGGAGGCATCACAGAGCGTGGGAGTTTGTGCAGAATGATACATGTGGCCCCCGAGGCTGCTCTGTCCCCTGTGCTGGTCCTCAGCACGCGAGGCTGGGGTCTGGATGGGGAGGATGAACTGGAGAGGGTTCTGTGGACAGCACCGACCCAAGGGGTTCCGGTGCTCCTCAGCTGTCTCCAGAACACGATTCTAATGCCGACCGCGTGTCCTACGGGAGAGACTGTCTTAGGATCCCAGCTGCTTCTCTTTGACACCCACAAGTTAGTCTTCCGTGGACCACTAAGTTCCCCTTGGTTGACCACTCGAGACAGGAGCGTGCGGCCGGGTTGTCTCCAGGGAGCGAGCGGACAGGTGTCTGCGCTTTGCCGGATGTAGCTGGCTGTACTTGGAATCGTGAAAAAGACTTCCTCCGGGACACTGCTGCTTGGGTGTGAGTGGTGCCCCGTTCTGGCCTGATGAACTCTGGGGGCGGAGCCTGTCCCCTGTCTGTCCTGACTCACACATCGCCAGCAGTGAAGCGCGGAGAGAGTTCCCACTCTGTCCGATAATCGGAAGTCTTCAGAGGTGTGGGGCTTTCTCCTCCCTGGCAGAGCAGGGCGCTTTTGGCCGTCAGGGTCCCGTGCAGGGGCAGGGACTGCTGTCCGCATCCCGGGCAGAAACGCGTACAGCACAGGGCACTTCAAGGTCGCCGGGTGGGCCGGGAGGACCTGGTACGTGCTGGGCCTCCTGGGTGGCTCCCAGAACATTCCAGAATTGTCTCTGTGCCGAAAGAAAGGAGCCACTGTCCACTTCGAAGGCGTTGCTCCTAAAACTGCTGTCCGCGGGAGAATGGATCCGTGGCATCTGTGGACCGTGGATCTGTGACCCGAGACAGGGCAGCTCTGTCCAGCTGCCTCCGTGGCCCCTTGTGGGGCAGCCAAGGGGGGATGGCTGTTGGGGACCCCACGTTCTGCGTCCTCACCTCTGGGATCCCTGATCTTACAAAAATAGGGTTTCCGTAAATTTATAGTACGCACTCCCGCAGGGGTAACGGACACATTCGGGACAGTTTTAACTTCATCTTGTTGGGGCCTTTTCTCCCGGCCCCCCTCTTCCGGCTCTGAGTCTGTGTGTGCTTGCGGTGGGACTGTGTATGCGCAGGGTTACACCCGGTCACTGGCTGTGCACGTCTCTGAAATTAGAGCTCGCTCTCGTGCTCTGCAGACGAGGGAGATCGGGACGTGTGGAACTCTGTGTGTGTTTGGCCTTGGCCGCCGAAGGGAGATCGGCCTCCGTCCAGCAGAGCTTTCCTTCAGCGTCTTGGGCCCAGGGTTTTGTTGTGGTGGTTTCTAACCAGGTTCCATGCCCGACATGGGGCTTGAACTCACGACCCCGAGATCGAGAGTCGCGCTCTCCCGACCGAGCCAGCCAGGCGCCCCTTGAGGCACAGAGTTTATGTTCACTTTGCCTCAGTGTGTTGGGGAGAGAAAGTCTACACGTTGGCATCAGACCTCCGTGGGAGCACGGAGGCGGTGCCTCCTGGATGTCCGGAGCGCGGCTTGGGGGTGGGGGGAGTTGTTTTCTGTGGACGGGTGAGAACAGGGAACGGTCCCCGTGAACACACGCACGCTTTCTGGTTTGGAAAGGCCCACCGCTCCATCTGTCGTGTGTCCCCGCCCCACTGACTTGCTCTCTTGGCTCCCGGTGGTGACGTTGGGCGCTTTCTGGAGAGCCACACGCAGCCTGTTTCCTCCTCGTGATCGTGGGCGCGTATGCTTCCCACCGTTAGACGGGTTTCAGCTTGGAGGTCCTTTCCCGCCGCCGACGGTGTCTCGCGTGCCGAGTCACCCCCAGACTCAGAGTTCTCGGTTGTGCCTGATGGCACGTAGAACGGACGGGTCCCTGGAAGTATGCTGGTGTGGGACGAGACGGGGACATGGCCTTGCTGCTGACCTGACAGCTCGTGCCAGGACGCCGGTGGTCCGCCACGATGGCCGCTGGCTGTCTGCTTCTCCCCCTTCTCCCCCTGAGTGTGGTTCCAGGAGTGTTCCCCGTAGAGTGATTTAGGAAGCTGTGCCTTGCTTTTATTTTGTGAATCTGCTTTATTTTACCATAAAAAGGCCGAGGGAACTGAGGGGGGGACAGCGGCTCTGTCTGGGACAGCTCTTGTGCTCGAAGGTGGCTCTGCGCCGACGTGGTGTTCGTGTGCATGTTGCATTTTACCCTTGGCCTCGCAGAGCGGGCGTTTCCCGGTCTTACAGAGGGGCTCACTGGGAGTTAACTAAGCCGTCCTCCTTGTAAATGAGAGCGCCGGGGTCCTGACGGGTGGGTCTGGCTGCGGTGGGGAGACGCCCCTTGGGCCCGTGTGCCCGAGACTGCTTCCGGTAGGTGTGCTCCCGCCAGGGGACCGGAGGGGGTGCCGGCTGCCCTGTGCCTCTGGGCCCCCAAGACAGGGGACACCCCCTCTATTCCCGGATCATCGGTGGAGCTGGCTGGGACGCTCTGTGAGAAGAAATGTTACCGACTGCGGGGAATTTGCACGTCTCGCGGGTGTACAGAAAGTTTGGTCGAGGCCTGGGAAGTCTGATGGATGCACACAGGTTAGCGTGACTCAGGGCTGCCCTGGGAGGGGAGGGCCGGCGGGGGTGGGTGGGTGGGGGGACTGGAAGGTATTTTCACAGGCTTCCAGGCATGGGTTGGGGGCCCCGAGCGCGGGGCTGCTGGGAGTTAGTAGGTGGGGACGTCTCTGTGAGCGTGCGGGGACACCTGTCTCGGTTGCTGCGATTGGAGAAGCTCTGTTGCGTGCGGGCGACGCCTGTGCTGACAGGCCAGCTCACAAGGGACAGAGCGGGGTCCCGCACAGGTTCGGCTAGGACTGGCCGTGACCTTCTACTGGGTGGGCCTCACAGGAGGTGGCTGGTGAGCAGATTGCAGTCTGCGCCTCTCGCGCACCTACTCCCCGTGGGTGCCAGAAGTGACATCCGCCGAGTCAGGCCGGCGCCGTCCGGTTGGGGGGCGGGGAGCCCCTCACCCAGGTGGACCCCCCGCCGGCCAGCCCGGGCCCCCCACTGGTGTCCTGACGGGCGGGAGCCCAAACCGCGGGCGGCTGTCCTGGGACCCCAGCTGAGTGTGGGGAAGGGGCCTCCGTCCGCTGCGGGCGTGATGGCGTGGCCCTGCGCACGTCACGTGCTTCTTCGCGGAGTCACAAACCAAGATGGCGGGGTGCGTGAAGAGAGGGGATTTGGGAGTGTGGTTGTCTGTGTAACTCACGAATCCTCCATTGTGGTGTTTAAACGGTCACGGCGCGCGTCAGTGTCCAGGAGAGAAAAGGGGGCTGAGTAGAGCCCGGGGACGGCCCCGGCTGCCCCGGCCTCGTCTGCGGACCCCTCCGCTCTCGTCCGGATGCCGCTGCCTCGGTCTGCACACCTCGCCTCCTGGTCCGCGCACCGCCACGGGCCCCTGCCCTCTCCGTCTGCCGTTGTCTGCCCCTCCGGCTGTTTTCTCAGGGTCCCGCTGTCCCCCCCCCCCCCCCCCCCAGACCAGTTGGCCTTGCGGTGCTTGAGGCTCTGCTGGGCTTTCTGTCCTGCAGACGGGCCCGTGGCCACCCCAGGTGGAGTCCAGGAACTCTGGGCCGTGGCCTGGGGCTTCTCAGCTGTTGACTTTCCGGCTGGTGGCTTTGTGGCGGGGGCTGTCGTGGGCTCTGCGGGGTGTTTCACAGTGTCCTTGGCCTCCGCTCGAGGATGCCAGCGGCCCCCAACCCCAGAGAGAACCTAGAGTGTCCCCAGCCTTTGCAGGCGTCCCCTGGGGGCCAGAGGGCCGTCGGGACCCCCCCCCCCCCCGCCGTGATGAACGTGTGCGTGTGTAACCGTTGGGGACGGACAGGGTAAGTGGGGTGCTGCAGAGGGAGAGCTCACGTACACCGGGGCGGTCTGGCCGACTCTGGCCTTTCAATGGTTTGCCCCTGGAACGGCAACGGTGTGAGCGGCTGACATGTGCCAGGTGTCCCTCCACTGGCCGCCCCCCCTTAGACCCTGACGTAGCCCACGGAAGCACGTCGCTTTCCTGTTTTCCGTGGGACAGGGGAGGCCGAGTGGCAGTCCACGCGGGCCTGACCCCAGGTCTTTGCTCTTCTGTTCTGGCTCCGGGAGAGCCCGGGTCACTTTCAAGTCCTGCCTGGGGGCGGTGGAGGGGCAGCCCTCACGGAGACCCGCCCTGTCCCAGCAGCCGGCGTTCGGATGCACACTCATCCCCATTTCTGCCTTCTGATCTTCATCAGTCCCCACATTACGCTGCTCTTGGGCGACTTGGGATGTGTGTTATTTTGTCATTTTGTAGACTCCTTGAGTTTTAATTTCCACTCCAGTCCTTAGGTTTTCACACGGATTGGGTGAAGTGCATACTCCTCGATGGTAAAGTTGGTCCTTTGGTCTCCGCTCGTCGCATTTAAACCCGCAGCCCCGTTGGGACGCGTCGAGAGCGTGTGTGCCGTGGGGTGTCTTCGACCCTGTTCCTTCGGGACCGTGTCCCCTGTTACCCGATGGGTTGTGTCATTGCCATTGGCCCAGGGAAGCGTGCCCTCAGGTGCTTTCGGGGACAGTTACTCCCTGTTGGCCCTGCCTCCCGCACGGCACGCCTGAGCCACGGGTTTGGAATCTTTGCGAGAGGCGGGAGGCCAGGCGTGTGCCACGGGCACCGGGGCACGGCGTTCGCTGCTGGGGGACCGCGAGGGCGGACGCGGTGTCTCCCACGGCTTGGGGGATGACGGTCTGCTGGACGCCCCCATGCACATCCCCACACGCGCACGCACACGCACTCGCACCGCGTGGGGTGGGTGGGGGTTGCAGTGCAGTGAGTCGGGACGGTGGACCTGGGGCCCCGCACAAACTGCCCTCGTTGCCCTCCTGGCTCTGCGGTGATTCCGTAGGCCCCTACGCGTGCCTCCCTGGGTCTGTGCTTCGCTTCCTGCACCCGCCGTGAGCTGCTGTTCGGTCAGCTTCATTACCAGAAACCGGTACCCGCCCGGCCGGTGCCCTGCCGAAGCCCCTGGGCAGGAGTGGAAGGCTGAGGTCCTCGCGCCTGCGACCTGGTGGCCAGCAGAGCAGAGACGTCACGGTTTCCGTCCCAGGGCTGGCGAACCCTACGCGCTTTCAGAGGCTCCCGCGTGGGAACTGGCACGCCGGTGACAAGTCGGCACGCGCCGAGCAGAGGCCAGCGGGCGAGGAGTGAGGGTGCGGAGAACCGCCCGCGACCCGTCCGGGTTCTGGGCAGTTGGCAGTGCGGTTCTGAAGGCCTCAGGACGGTTGCACGTGACGGCTGTAATTTGTACCCAGGCCCTGCAAACAATGAGCAGTTTGTGTTTTGCATTGACGTGTCCCGGTTTTGGTGTGCGTGTGTTCCGTGCACCATGACGTGGGCCTGAGTCCACAAACGGGCAGGAGGGTGGCACTTCGCGCTTCTGACTCTCAGCTCCCAGTGGCACCTGGGATCAGTCCTTCTGCCTTCTTACGGGCGCAGATTCGTGTCTTTTAAAAATTGCCTCACCACACATTTTCTCCTTAAAAAAAATTTTTTTTGACGTTTATTTTTGAGAGATAGAACACGAGTGGGGAGGGGCAGAGAGAGACGGAGACACAGAATCGGAAGCAGGCTTCCAGGCTCCGAGCTGTCGGCCCAGAGCCCGACGCAGGGCTCGAACTCGCAAACCCCGAGATCGTGACCTGAGCCGACTTCGGACGCTCAGCCGACTGAGCCGCCCAGGCGCCACGCATCTTCTCCTTTTAATGACTGGTGTGCTGGTTTTGGATCTTGGACTTTGTAAGTGTCCGGCTGTGGGAAAGCGAGCGAGTTCTCAGGACTTGGGGGCATGTGTGTGATTACCTGGTCAGACCGGGGCTGACCTGTGCAGTCTTCCCAAGCCAGACATACTGTGGTTCTGTTGCGGGAAGTTCGTGTGTGTGTGTGTGTGTGTGTGTGTGTGTGTGTGTGTGTGTGTGTGAGACGTCACAGGTGTGACGGGTGCACGGCAGCACGCGTGTGCGGTGTGAGCAGCTGGTGCCTGTACGCACACACGTCTGGGTGGATGCACGGACGCAGACCCCAGCCCTGAGGCCGTGCCCTCGGTGCTGTCACACAGGGCGCAGCTCTGGCCGGCCGAGTCCCAGGGGAGCAGCAGGGTGACTCAGCAGCCCTGTGGATAATTAACCGACACGAACACAGGCTATTTTTAAATGTGGCTTATGGCTGCTGACCCTCTGGCTCCAACTCTGCCGTCACCATCCCTAGGTCTCTTTCAGCCCCGCGTAGAACCGTAAGCTGGCAGCATTTTGAAACAAGAGGAGGCTATAAACTAAGGGCGATAGAAGTGGAGTAGCCAGAGAAAGGTGTGTTTTAGGTCCGGGGGAGGAAGTGGGGTGAGAGGTAGACGTTGCGAAGTGGCTGCCGTTCGCAGGTGACTTCAGGGCACAGGAGTCAGACGCGCACGTCAGTTCCCATTTTGCAGTTAGCAGCCTCGCTCACCGTCTGGGTGCAGCTCACTGTGCTCCCGGGGAGGCTCTGGTTCTGCGTGTTGGCAGCCCCTGCAGGGGCTTCTGAGGACGTGGGGGCCCTCTCCTCATGTGGGTGCAGAGGAGAAACATCGGAGAGCCGGCCGTAGACTTTGCAGAACAGGTAAAGCCCGGGGAGGGGGCCGAACCTTCCGGGCTCCTGGTGCGAGGCTCAGAGGTCATGGCCGACTCAGCACAGCGTGCTTTCTGGCCACCGGCTCACTTTGGTTCCTGGTGATGTGATCAGCACCCACCGCTGCCTAGAGGTGAGCTGTGCTTGGACAGCGGCGTGCAGTTTGCTCACTTCCGAATCGGCAAGGGGAACCGAGCAGCTCGTGAGGTTTCTGTTTAAAGAGAAAACAAATTAATTAGTATTGACTTCGATGACGTCTCTAGCAAGTCAGGCACGAGGCGGAGGCTGGACCTGTGCCCTCAGAGTAAGTCCCGGGAGAAGCTGTCCCCGTCCCGTCACCTCCCACGCAAGCCCGTGCGCATGCACACGCACGCGCGCGCACACACACACACACGTGCATACCTGTGCACACATGTATGCCATCATCGAAGTCTGGAAGTTGCCTGCACAGAGTCAGTGCTTAGCAATACTGCTTTTCCAGGGGACTCGTGGGTGGCTCAGTCAGTTAAGTGTCCTGACTCTTGGTGTTGGCTCAGGTCACGATCTCACGGTTCAAGGGTTCGAGCCCCGCGTCGGGCTCTGCGCTGACAGTGTGGAGCCTGCTTGGGATTCTCTCTCCTTCTCGCCCTCTCTCTGCCCCTCCCCTGCTTGCACTCTCTGTCACTCTCAAAAAAATAAATAAATAAACTTAAAAATGGTGCTGGTTTTCTGGATGTCTCCGCAGAGCTGACCATGTTCCTAAATAGGGGAGAGACGCAGTAAGGGGTGTGGCTGGCCGGAGGAAAAGCCCTGTTTCTTGGCCCACTTACCCCACACCTTTGCCCCGGAAAGCTGGCGACCGCGGTGGCCAAGTTACTGGCTGGCCCCGTTGGGATCCTGCCGTGCAGGACCCACTCAGCGAAAGGGACGCCAGGCGGGGCCGGGGGCGACAGGGCCACGGGGTCCTTCCCTTGGAGCTCAGCCAACAGAATTTGATGGAGACGCTTTCCTTCGCGTTAAGAAAGTTTTAATTCATAGATTCGGGGCTCCCACTTACTTAGTCATTAGCTCCTAGGAAACAGTCTCAGAAATCCTGTTGTGCGACTGCTTCTCAAAACAGCCATGGGGCTGGAATGACTGAGAAAATAGGAAGTAATCGGGGCTTTTCCGAGTTCTGCTGAGAGGCATCGTCCACCGGAGTTTGTGATTCTTTCTGTCTGGACTCTGTACAGACGGGGTGGGGGTGGGGGGTTTGAAGTGAGCCGTCCCTCAAAATGGGGAACGTGGTTCCCTGTTTGTCAAAAGAGGGGGACAGATGAAAAGTAAGGGATGAAGAAGTTAGTGACGGAGGAACGACGTGGGCTTCTTTCCCTTTGTGTTTTAACCAAGAACATTCTGAGTGCGGCCCCACGGTTTCCGCTCCTGCCTGAGCGGTGTAGGCAGCCTGCCTGAGATTCCAGAAAAAATTTAGTGATGTGATTTGGGAAGAGTTGCTTCAGTTATCAAGTCAAATGTAAAACGGTTCTTTCCACTGGGTACGTCCACTGGAGCAGAATGGTTGAGATCTAACACGTGACGCTTGCAACACTTCACGCGACGCAGGGAGTCTGTGTGTTTTATACTCGCTTACACACTTGTAACCATAAAAGGCTGTCCGACCCCCAGCTCGGCGTCCTGCGTGGAGGAGACGGCCGTCCACACCGGCCTGCTCTCGCCGGCCTGCTCGGCCTTCTCCGCGGCCTCCTCCCTGTGCCCGGCTCTCTGGTGCGCACTTTGTGCTAGGCCAGGGCCACCCGTGTCGTGAATCAGCTACAAAGAACCACGACAGAAGAAATGCTTGCTGTTTATTTTAGATGTTTAGCTTCCTGACAGAATAACGTTTTTGCTTCGTGGGCACGTCGATGGCGGAGCCTGGCAAGTGCTCGGAAAGAGCTGTCCCCGGAGCCCCGTGGTCCATCTCCTCGGAAGCGACACGTGACGTGACCCAAAGCTGACCTACGCAGTGTCCTGTCTGTGGAAGGACCTAGAAGATCGCGCCTCGCCCCGTGTGCAGTGGACCGTGCTCCCCTTTGAAGTGTTCCCGCCTTTGTGCGGGTGCCTGTTGGGGTGCCCGCCCCCGCCACGGCCAGTCCCCTGGGCCCTGCCTTCCACGTGGCTGCCCACGCGGCCTTGGCCGGGCCCTCCTGCTGTTGTCAAGTGAGCGTGGATGGGGAAGGGTCAGAAATGTGGCGGCCTTGCCCCAGTCGCACACGTGGCCGGTGGCGGGGGGTGCAGTCTTGATGATTCTCCTGGGGTGTCCTGTGGTCCGTCAGCTGGGCAAGTGTGGGCTGGCCCCATCCGGGAGACCCAACTACAGGGAGGCACCGACTGTAGAAATGGTTTTCAGTTTATCACCTCCTTCCCACGCACAGTCTGAAATTACTATTCGTGGTGTTTCCACCTGGGAGGCTGAGGGCTGCTGCTAACTTGTACCCGGGGCAGAGCACAGAGTGGGACTCATAACAGATGTGCAGGTGTCACTTGTGGGATGCAGGCCGGCTCCCGTGCTGGGTTCCACCACGCAAGGGGGTTTTCCATGTTAGACGTCGGCGGCCGTGCGACTAGAACTTGGACCTCTGGACGTAAGTCTAGAGACAAGGACCGTAGCCCCACCTTCTTAGACTGGACCTGATGCTCACACCGTACATCACTCCTGTATTTTCACTCTGAAAGGAACTGGTCTGAAGCCACGGTAAACATACCTGCCGATACAAACGTTCAAGTCCATTACTAAATTACCAAAGTATCCTGAATCAATTGCTAGAACATTAAATCAAGTTTGCGCAAGTTGGACATTTGAAGGGATGTGGTGCCGGCTGTAAAAACAGCCCCCCAGAGTCTAATGCATCCACGTATATTGTTCCTTCTAACTTCATTTTTGCCAAATAATTCAAGTGGGTCATTAGTTTAAAAATTTTTTTTTTACATTTATTTATTTTTGATAGAGACAGAGCACTGGCGGGGGAGGGGCAGAGAGAGGAGACACAGAATCGGAAGCAGGGTCCAGGCTCCGAGCTGTCAGCACAGAGCCCGACACGGGGCTCGAACGCCCAGACCGCGAGATCATGACCCGAGCCTAAGTCGGACGCTTAACCAACTGAGCCACCCAGGCGCACCCCAGCGGGTCATTAGTTTCAAGCGCTGCGCAGTTTAACCCTCTGGAAATATTGATGAACAAACACCAAACAGAAATACATCTAAATGCTGAAGAAGCCGTTTCAGAAGTGTGCGCGATTCTGTTGATTATTTAAAGCACATTCTTGGTGTGCTTCTGTTGCTGATAAATCGTGTCGTTTGTCAGGAGCCGCCTCGGTCAGTCCGGGTTCTGAGCTCCAGGGACCACACAGGTAGCTGGGCGGCCTCGATAGGGTTATAGGTTGTGAGCAGGTGCCATCTAGTGGTGGCTTGCACACATGACGCCCCGCGCCCGGCGCCTAAAGCGGCCGTCCGCGCGGAAAGCCCTCTTCCCAGCAGCGCGAGCACAGACCCTGTTAGGAAATGGCCTTGGTTCTGCAGGTCAGACACGTGCCTCATTTTAAACCCGGAGACTAATAAATAATCCGATTTTCTTTTTTTTAAAAAAGGATCATTATAATTTCTTTGCAGATACACGGAATTTGGGTTTTGTTTTTCCGGGTAATTGAGCAGCAGAAAAGGTTGGAAACCCCATCACTGCCGGCCCGTGCGTCCCGTTCGCTTGGGCTGGAGGTTTACAGCGTCACTTCTCAAATCTTACTCATTCTCGATCTCTTAAAAACGCTTGTTGTGAGAGAAGAAGCAGGTGGTTTAAGTCATGTGCTTTCTTTGTAATGTTCGACAGCCGTTCTAGACTCCTGCCCGGTGAGGAAGGCGGCCGGCTGGAGGGTGATGGCAAAGGAGCATCCAGTGCTGACCTGTCCTGCTCTGGTCCTTCGTCTGTGTTTCTGTGGTCATATTTCAAAATCCAAAAGTGGTTAGAATTACCTTCTTTCCAACGATTACTTGGGCCGTTCTTCGTTCTTCGAGGATGTGATTTCCTTTCAAGTTGGAAATGTTTGCTGCTTTTCAGAGCACGGTTTGTAAAGTTTGTTTAATTTCTTTCTTTTTTTTTTTTTTTTTGCATTTGCGTTTTTTTTTCAAATGGACGAGTTATAGTTTGCTGTTAGATTTGGGGGGGAGGGGGGGTGTATACAGTAGATAGCAGCTATGAAAATAGTCTTGAATTCTGTTCACTTCAGCAAGGAGAGGATGTTTTTAAGCACAGCAACTGCCGAGTGACGTGTTTTATACTTGAGTCAGGACGCAGTTGGCAAGTTCGAGATTTCTAGAATGTGGTTGTGTTTATGGTAGAGCATACCTGCCGTTCAGCAGTTGAGGGCTCCGTGGAGACTTGAGATACCTGATGAACCTTTAAAACCTGGTTTTGCTTAATGCTTAATAGGCAAGTGTTTGAAAAAGTTCCCAGATTTTGAGCTTTGGATTTTCTTGTGGAAACTGGCTAACTTAGTCAGAAATCCTGTGTTTAACTTGTAACGGTTTTTCTTCAGCAATGAAAATAACGGCTTCCAAAATGCTAACGTACTTACCTATTTTTCTATTAACGTAAATAAGTTAAACTTTTCCAATTCACTGCAAGTTTACGTTAATAGATCAGTTGCTTAAAATGAAAACTTGTACACTGTCCTCAGTCACACAGGAGAAGTAGCCAGAGCAACTTAGGGAATAAAATATATGTTCGTTTATAAAAATGTAAAAATACGATTACTTAGCTGTGGCCCATTATTTTAGTGCCAGCATTTTGCTTATCATTTAGCCTTGCTTCTTTTTGTAGTTCACGCTGCATGTGTACTGACGTAAATGAGAGAGATTTAAAACACTTCCTCAAAAGAAGCTTTTCTGACCATAGAACTGAACTGTCCTCCATAGATACTGGACCGTTAGAAGCCATTTTGATTATTCTCTATGGACACCAAAGACGGTCATCTTAGGAAGAGTGAAGTGACACCCGCCCCAGGGCATTCTCTTCCATGCTGGTGGTGTTCCTGCTCTTGGAGGGGATCACTGCGTCCTTGCTTGCTGCAGCCCCTTCTTGATCACGCAGCTCCTGAAGCAGGTCCGCTGTTGACCTGTTCTCCTGCGTCCTTCTGTCTTTGGCTCCTGGTTATTTTCCTTCCTTTTTCCAGAAGGAGAACTTCCAGGTTAAGCCAGCCTGGGGCAGTGTGTTTCTGTATTTCCTTTGCTTCACTTGCACAGAAAGCCTGTGCCGTATTTTTTAGCTGAAAAGCCCCACCCCGTGGAGATGACAGCTGGCACTTTTCTTAAGCATTTTCTACGTCATATCCAAAACACGACGACAGTGCTCCTGCCTCTCACTTCCGGCCGAGTGCTAGGACTTCATCACATTTCATTGAGAATCAGTGGCCCCGTTCCTGGGTTTTTCTCTAGCCGAAATATCTTTCCAGGGACTCTGTGTTTTGACAGACACGTGTATAGTTTTCTCTTTGTTAATTGTGTGTCTGTTGTCTGGGTAACTGCCAGGCTTCAGGCAAATCTCGATGCCCGTTGCTCCCCAAACAGCTTACCTTTATTGTGGTCTCACTGTTTCTGGTTACCAGTGATCTCTTTTTAAGACTGGTAAGAAGGGGGGCGCCTGGGGGGCTCAGTCGTTTGAGCGTCTGACTTTGGCTCAGGTCATGATCTCACGGTTTGTGGGTTCGAGCCCCGCATCAGGCTCTGTGCTGATGGCTCAAAGCCTGGAGCCTGATTTGGATTCTGTGTCTCCCTCTCTTTCTGCCTTCCTTCGCTCATGTGTTCTCTCTCTCTCTCTCTCTCTCTCTCTAAAATAAGTAGACATTAAAATTTTTTTAAAAAAGGACAGGTAAGAAGATTCTGAAACAATTGCCGAGAAACATTATTTAAAAACTGTAATGTTTTTCCTGTCACATCGAGGGTTTTGTAACTCATAACACTTACTATAAAACTTACTAGCAACTCACAAATAATAAAATTAACTGCTGAATGTTAGACTTCTTTTCACCCAGTGATTCTCAATTTCTAGATTTCTTCAGCCTTGCATTGCTTGGGGTATTTTATCTCTGGAGGGGGGTTATCGTCTGTGCCCTCTAAGGCTCACGTCTCTAGTATAGGTGAGGGTCGAGGCCATTTTCTGTCCCAAGTACCTACACATCCCGCATACGCCTCTGTGGAATTAGTTCATAGATGTTTTTTTTCAGCAAAGAGCAGCAAGTAGGAAGAGGCGCGAAGGCCGCCTGTGACCACAGCTGCCGCGATGGGAGAGCCGGCTATCTGAATACGCGGTTTGCTCTCGGCCAGAGCACAGCTGCCTTTGGGGTCATCCCTGCAAATATGATGCCTGGATCTTAGATTAAGAGCGTGGGGCCGCTGATGGCTTTCCGTCCTCCAGTTGTACACGGCTCCCCGCAGGTGGGAGGAGGCCCCTGGAGAAGCGGCCGCTTCCTGCTTCCTGCGCGGCCTGGCACACCCCCCGGGAGGCGCCGTCGCGGGGCGGTGGCAGGAAGGCAGCGTGCCAGCGTCTCTGCGGCACCGGGACCCTGGCAGGTGCGCCAGGCCGTCCTCGCCATTGGCGGCAGCCGGCCGGGCCACCTCAGTCACTGCTGATGTGCTTTATCGCGCTGTCCGTTTGAGGATGCCCGCACACCCTATTTTGGAGAGAAGGTGACGCTTCTAGAATTGCGCGATTTGAGATGATTTGGGTTCGGTGTGAACGGTTCTGGAAATCTGCCGCTCACGTGAGGCCCAGTACTTCACCCTGAGCGCACCCAACCTAGATACAGTTCCCGTCTAGGAGAAGCCACGCCGAGCCCCCGCCCCGTGGCAGCTGAGTCTCCCCCAGCAGGTGCTCAGGGCCACGCTGGGAGGAGGCAGCCCATCCACACCCTGCTGAGATAGATCTTTTCTCCTCAGATCACCGTGTGGGGCCTGTGTATCTGCACAGTGCCCCTGTCTTCCCTGGGAAATAAAAAAATAATTTCATTTTTCTGTTTCATATTCAGCTCACATTGGTTTCAAAAATACTGGTTTTTTTTTTTAATTTGTTTTCAGTTTATTTACTTAGGAAGCACGAGCAGGGAGGAGAGTGGCAGAGAGGCGGGGGGAGAGGGAACCCCAAGCAGGCTCTGCACTCAGCACAGAACCCGACGCCGGGCTCGAACTCACGAACCGTGAGATCGTGACCTGAGCTGAGGTCAAGAGTCGGACGCTTAACTGAGTGAGTGCCCCAGGCGCCCCGTATCTAGTTTATTTTTCAGAAGGTGCGGTCCGTGCGGATCACAGAGGTGGAGTACTTGGTCGCTGGTTTGCCCTAGCAGCTGGAGAACGGACAGCTGGGTGATCGGCAACGCCTCTTTGTGGCCTGACTGATGATGCTGGCACAGGGGATGGTGAACGGGTGGCCTCAGTTAGGTTGTGGCCGCGATAAAAATCCAAGTTCCGTTCTTAGGCCTGTGGGAACTTGGCAGTGGAAAGGCAGCCTTACTAATAGGAAGTCTTTATTTTTTTAGCAAGAGCTAGACAAAGGATATTGTCCCAGCTGGACCTTTTCTTCATAAAGTCTGAGCAGGTGTCTGATTTCATTCGTGGACCGAGAAATTGCAGAGGGTGGGTCGTCTTAAGAGCGCCCCAGGTCTGAGAGGTGCAGGGGTCCTGGTGCCATAAACCGCGAAGACCCCCAAGCCTGCCCCGTACACGGGCTTTACTACCGCTGCTGTATTTCTAGGATTCCCACCCGACACACGCCAGGTTGGTAACTAGGTTGGTAGGTTGTTTTTTTTTTTTTTTTTTTTTTAATGTTTATTTTTGAGAGCAAGAGAAAGAGGGGGGTGGGAGGGGCAGAGACAGAGAGGGAGACACAGAATCCAAAGCAGGCTCCGGGCTCCGAGCGGTCAGCACAGAGCCCGACACGGGGCTTGAACTCACGGACCGCGAGATCATGACCTGAGCTGAAGTCGGACGCCCAGCCGACTGAGCCACCCAGGCGCCCCCCTGGGTTAGTAGTTTTGCTGTATGTTGCTGGGACTTTGAGGTCCTGTGACTGCCCACACGTGCGTTACTTCTCATCTCTGTGGGCCCTTGAGAAGTACGTGCTGAATTAACTAATTCATACTCCATTGCCTGCTTTGCAGGTGCTTTCCTGTGTGCTGTCTCTGTACGTATGAGTCTTGGACATGAAGGGATTCATTTTGTTTTTTTACGTAGGCCCCACACCCAGCCTGGAGCCCCTCGCGGGCTTTGAACTCACGACGCTGAGATCAAGACCTGAGCTGAGATCGAGTTGGATGCTCAACTGGCTGAACCCCTGAGGCGCTCCTCAGTGACCTGTTTCATTCGTTCGTTCATTCATTCGTTCGTTCATTCGTTCGTTCTGCATTCATGGGACATCCACCTCATGCAGATGTGGTAGACGCTGGCAATAACAGCATTGGACTAAAACGCGGTTTCTCATTTGGCAGCTCAGGTCCTTTCCGGGAGAGGCAAAGAGGAAACGCACACACGCGCACACACGCACACACACGCACACACACGTACGACAGCAGGGAGGAGAAATGCCGGGGCGGCACAGCAGGGTAGTGGGAATGGGGTGTGGGGGGGCTGATGTTTTACGCAGGGTGGTCTGGGAGGTGCTCCTGGCGAGGGAGCGGAGCCTGGTGACTCCCTGGGCGCCGTGTTTCGGAGCACACGGCAAGCACAGAGCCCTGAGGGGTGGTGTGCTTGGCGCACGGAGGCCCGCCCCGCTGGTCAGTGCTCGTGCTGGGTTAGGCTGAGCCCCTTCCTCGTGGTCGCACGTGTGTCCCTGACACGGCATTTTGCAGACCATCTCAGTGACCTTGTTCCATAACTTGCAAAGCATTCCTGCCGTTACGTGAGCGGGTTTGCACGTGTAGTTAGAGCAGAGGAATTGAAAGGGAAGCGGGGGGGGGCGGGAGCTTGGAACATCCGGTCCTGGAATACGGGGTCCCTCCCCCCAGGTCGTGGTTCTGCCTGGGGCAAAGCGTGGCGGCTGGACCAAGGCCGGATGTGGCCCGGCACTCCCCCTGCTCGCTGGGCCCCCACCCGCCCTCCTCTCGGGGACCCGCGGGGTCTCCCTGTGCCGGTTCCTGGTTGGAGAGCCCGTGTGCCTGGAGCCGTGTTGCCCCGGAGCCTGGTGCTCCTTGCCCTCTGCTCCTCTGCGCGACCCCTCGGTCTCGTGGGGTCAAGGAACAAAGGGCCAACTCGAGCCTGGCCGCAGGCCTTCTGTGCAGCACACGGGTCCTCTCCGAGGCCTCCGCCGACTCCGCGTTGGGATGGGACTGGTTTTGGTGGCGGCTCGGCCGCTCGTTCACTGCTGAAGGCAGAGAGCTGGGAGGTGACTGGGGGAAGGGCCACCGCCCTGCGTCTTCAGCGTCCCTGGCCTTCCTCTGTGTCCGGCCACGCTGCGCCCTGGGGCCCCGTCTGTGTGCTTGTCCCCGGTGACGTCCTGCGCCCCGGGCCCTCGGGCTCCGTGCCCCAGGGCCCAGGCCAGAGCGGACGTGCTGTCGCCTTCCTGTCTGCCTTTATCTGGCCGCCCGGCCACCTGCGGGAGTTCCCTCCATCTTCCTTCCTCTCAACTTGGGGCCCGGGGGTCTGGAAGCCGCCCGGGAGCCTGTGGTGGGAAAGGGTCGCCGGGCGACACTGGCGTGGCCGACGTGTGGCCGCCGCTGCCCTTACCTGGGCCCCTGGAATCCTGGCCCCTGAGGAATGTTCCAGAGCGCCCGGTATGCTTGTTAGCTGACAGGCCCTCGGCCCGGAACCCCGCAATCGGGGGTGGAGGAGGGCTGCCTGCCGCGACCCTCGGAGAACAGCCCTCCGCACTTGGCGCTGTCCGCGCCCTGGGGGCCACACTTGCCGCGGTCCTCACGTGCGAAGCCCAGCCCCTGCTTCCTCTCTGCCACGAGGTCTCTGACCACATGGTTCCATCGTGTGGGCCGAAGGCCCGGCCCACCTGCCAGCTTTGCCATCCGTGCCTGCAGCCCGGGAGTCAGGCCTCTGAGCTGTGGGCACAGAGGGACCGTCAGGGCACCACAGCACGGGCTGGGGTCCGGGCTCCACGCCTGCCGGCCCCTGGCTGCTCCCTGCCTCGGCTTCCCCGTCTGCAGCAGCACTGGCCTCCCGAGACACGCCGGCCAGGCAGGTCACCAGCGCAGAGGGCTCAGCACGGGCCCTCTGGCCACAGCACCACACCCACGCGCCCGGGTGGGTGGCGCGGCCCGTGGGCTGGGGCCGTGCAGGTGACGATGGACACGCGAGTCGTCCCTCTGGCAGGCCAGGCTCTCAGAAGCTCGGGGCCAAGCCCCGAGGGCCGCCGCCCTGAGACCAGGCTGGGTGGTGCTGGCTCGGGATCACGCACGGTCTCCCGGTCGTGCCAGCTTCTCCGCGGACCCCCGTGCCGTTCGCGAGGGTAGCCTGGCTGGCGGGCAGCGGGGCGCGGGCCCTGGACACCGGCGACATGGCCCTGTGGGGAAGGCTGCAGACGTGGGGCAGCGACAGCGCGTGTGGATGGACCAGCCGCCCTCCTGTCTCCTGTGCCCCCGTCGCAGACGTTTTCAGATGCAGCGGTCCTGTAAGACGTGCTCACGTCGATGCCCGAATGAGTCCTCTGTTCACACAGCCTGGCTCACTGGGGGGACTGGTCACAAGTCCGTTGATAACGGGGGCGAGTCAGTCCGTAAGAGGCGGTCTGATGGCACTCAGTGCACGGCAGGCTGCTGCCTCACTCTGAACGGTGTGCTGAGGGGGTCCAGGGGGCGCCCACCATCAGGAACTGCGCTCCTGGTCTTGTGCTGCGTGAGGAGCTTCTGTTGTGTTGTTTGTTTGAACCCAAAGAGTGGGAAGATAGGAAAGTAATGGACGTAGGACGGGGTCGGGGGTGCCGGGTGGCTCGGTCGGCTAAGCGTCCAGCTCTGGACTTCAGCGCATGATCTCATGGTTCATGAGTTCGAGCCCCGTGTCAGGCTCTGTGCTGAGAGATTGGGATTCTCGCTCCCTCGCTCCCTCGCCTCCTGCCCCTCGTCCACTCCAGTGCACGTGCGTGCATGCTCTCTCTCTCTCTCTCTCTCTCAAAATAAATAAATAAACTTAACAAATAGCAGGGCAAACGGGCAGAGTCACGTGGGGAACACAGCGACCTGAGGTGGCCTGCATCACGAGTGAGCTCTGCATGAGGACTGGGGACCAGAGACACGGCTCCCGTAAGAACGCGGAGCCCCCAGCCAAGAAACCCCATCCGCCCTGAGCACCCTGCCGCTACTGAGTGATGCACGGTAGCCCCTGGGTGATAGAATAATGTGCTAGAGAGAGAGAGAGAGGGAGAGAGAGAGACAGAGAGAGAGGGAGGGAGGGAGAATGAGCGGGGGAGGGGCAGAGGGAGAGAGAAGCCCAAGCAGGCTCCGCGCTGTCAGCACAGAGCCTGACAGAGGGCTCGAACCCACACTGTGAGATCACGACCTGAGCTCAAGTCAAGGGTCGGGCGCCCACCCAACCGAGCCCACCCAGGTGCCCCGGTAACGTGCGATTTTTAGTTATAAATTACACGGCGACAAAGCATTACGTCGTAGGCGTACCTGTGCAGAAAGGGGAATTGCGTGGAAATGAGGACACTGAGGAAGCACGGGATGCAGCGGCTCATTTCCGTCACCTGTCACTGGGTCCCTTCTTTGAGCCTCAGAGGTGGAGGCCAGGTGGGCTGGGCGGCCACGCGGTTCCCGGGAGCTGACTTGGGGCTCCGCTCGCATCACCCCGGGAGCCGTGGCTGCTCCTCCCACGCAGCTTTCTCCCCGCCGGCCTCCCCTGCGGCCAGGTCCTGGGTGACCCCCGGGTGTTTGTCCTCAGTCGGGGCCACGTTTGAATCACCTAGAGGCCTTTGTAGAAAAAGCTGATGGTGTGGGCTGCGCCCCTGAAAAGCTGGCTTTAGGTCTGAGCACTGGCCTTGGGAATTTCTTACCAGTGATGGTTCATGTTGTTCCAGATGATTCTAGCGTGCAGACAGAACGCTGCCCTTGATGAACAAATCGTTGCCTCGCTCATTCCATACTGAGTGAATGTCAGAGTTTGTGGCGGTACAGCCTCAGCCCTCGATTCTAGGTAGAACAGTCCAAGAGCCTGCGGTCCTTCCTCACATTGCTTGGTTTCCAGAAACCTCCCCCTGTAGGCCTGTTTCGGATACGCTCCCCTTCATCTGGTTCCTCTTAGCATTGGCTCCGAGCTGGGGCTGGGCTCTTCTAGATGTGTGCTCCTCTGTGTCCTTGCTTCCCAGGCTGGGCCTGAGGATGCTGTCCTTGATCTGACACACTGAGCTTGTGGTCCCCTAGGACCCTGGCGTCTTTTTCACAGCACAGCTCTTAAGCCGGACCTTTCACTTCTGTGCTTTCTGTTCTTCCTCGTGGGATTGTATGTTGTTAGTTTCCAGCTTTTCCATCTTGTTGAAAACTTTTGCATCTTTGTTCTTTTGTTGAAGATTTTGGCTCTTTCCTAGCTGAGTGGCAGACTTAGATATCATAAACACGTTCCGTCCCATTTCTTCATTGAGGCCGCTGATAAAAGTAACAGTGGCAGCACAGCCGCCATCAGGCCCTTTGTCCTTGTTGGTCCTGGGCCGGGGCGTCCGGTCAGCTCACGGTCCTGCTCAGGGTTCTCAGCCCGGCCTTGTGTCGTCTTGTCCCTAGACTGTCAGGAGAGGCCAGGCCCAGGCGTCGCCGTGTCCCCTGAACAATCGGCGTAGTAAGCCTTTCCACAGACGGAATCATGCCATATACTCCACGGGCTTTTATGGTGCTGGGTGTTTGTTTGTTTTTTTTTACCGAACTTGGGGTAAATTTTATACACGAAAACACCAAGGCACGCAGACTTTCATCTTTCTTGGCGGGTCAGTTGCAAGATGTGTTTTGATCATGCCGGCATTTCCGCAAACCACCTCCGCTGCTATTCTGTGCGACTGGAGCCCCGCAGACGCGCAGGGGTGGGGCGTTCAGGGATCCGGAGGCAGGTGTGCCGGGCGTGTGGCACCAACACGCTGCTGCATTCTGTCGTGGGGGCGGAGGGCCTCGACAGAAACGTGCTCGTCTACAGATGTGGTCGAGCCGAGCGTGTCGCACGGAGATGCCGTTCCCTGCCCTGTGGACGCTTGTCCCTGGAGCTGAGCCGCCCAGCGGGCACCACCTCCCTGCGGGGAGCGGGGCTGCACGGTGGGCCCGGTTCTCGCGGCCCGCAGGTCCCGGCAGGCAGCCTGGCAGGGGAGCCGGGTGGGAATCCAGCGGTGCCTTTTCCTCCTTCGTGCTGGGGCAGGAAGGGTGTGGGTACGGCCCCGGTAGCATGTGCTGCTGAGCTGGAAGGTGCCGGAAGGCATGCTGAGTGCTAAAGGTGTTCGGCCGAGTAAATCAGATGTCCCGTGGGGGTGACGGCATCCGTTGCAGAGGCTAACGGCAGAAAATAGGAATCAGTCAAGCTTTTCGAATGTATCTGTTAGAAAGGAGATTGTGGTGATAAAGACGTGGAGACCACAGCGCAGTTGTCGAAGGACCTCTTGGTGGTGATCCCAGCACAGCCATTTCTGGGCTTGGGGCGAAGGGCACTGGTATTTCCAAGGCTCCTTCGAATTAGGGTTGCATCACCGACTTTTTTCTTTTTAAAGATTCTCAGTGATGGATCTCAGACTTCCCATATAATTTTAATAGCTTGGACGTTTTACCTTTGAAGACAGTCCCCCCCCCCCCCCCCCCCCCCCCGCCTTTCCTTCTCAGCCTGGAGCGGGACCAGACCGGCACTGAAGGCCGTGTTTGCATCTGCCGCTGTGTTCCTTGCCTTCTCGCTCCCTGTTGCTGGGGGGGAGCTCCGCGTCTGAGATGATGAACTTGGCTGCACCTGGGTCGGCGGCTCCAGGCCTCCTGTGGATGCTGGGTTCCCCTGGCAGCCCTTTCCTGCCGAGCCCGAGCCCCAGCCCCGGGCAGGACCTACAGGCGCTCCCTGGGGATCCGGAGAGGCTAGGAGAGCCCTTTACGTTTTTGAGATTCCATACACGAGAGCTGTCGTTCTCGGAAATAAATCACGACCGTTAGGAAGCAGAGCACAAGGGGAGACGGGAGCGTCCCTCCTCGAAGCGCTGAGGGGCAGCCGGCTCAGGCAAGCACCTTGCTTTCAGTGTGAGCGGCAGCCCGTCAGAGCGTGAGTTGGAGAGGCTGTTGTGCAGGAGCGCAGGTGCACCGCGGCCAGCGGCCCCCTCGAGCGTCCCCTGCATCAGGGCGAGGACAGGACCCAGGCCCGCGGCTCCATGGGGCCGTTTCCTGGGCCCCACCTGCCTCAGCCAAGCAGCGATGCACCGGCCTGCTTCTCAGGGGTGGGTTTGTTAATTGAGGGCAAAAGAAAAGAGGCCCGAATAGGCACTAAGAATTAAGTGCCTTAAAGATGGGTATAAAATGGAAACAGGGCTGCACAGTGAAACCCAGATCGGTCGTAGAGGTGGAAGGGGAGCACGGAAGATGGTTGGGGTGGTGAATTCTTTGTTCTGTATGTCTTCCCACGATGAAAAGAATTAGAGAAAGTTAAAGGGGAGTAATTTTTCTTACCAGATGTCCTTCCTGCGTGTCTCGATTTAAGCGTGGGTGCGCGTGTGCATGTGTGTGCGTATGTGTGTGTATACGGTGTCGCTTCAGGGGTTTCAAACTGTGAAGTCCCTCCCTCCCCTGAACTTCCGGGACTGGTGGGGTCTCCGAGGGAGGTGTGCGTCCGTGCGTGTGCGCGAGTGCACACGCACAGTGAGCCGAGCAACTACAGATGTGGGGCGCGTGTCACGGCCTCAGAAACCTAATTAGTGCTGCACTTTTGAAGCCATTTCCAGGAGGGTCCTATTTAGAAAGAAACTGAGGAATTTAAGGCGCGTGTAGCCCACACACATCTTTGGGCCCAGGAGAGAGCAGGCCATGGAAGGATGACTGTGCATGTCCGTCCACATGTGTGTGCTCACGCGTGCACGCGCCTGTTGTCACACGCACACGCCTGTTCCCTCTGCGCCCGTGTGCTCACGCGTTCATGCGCCTGTTTTCACACACACGCTCCTGTTCGCTGTGTGCGCCCATGTGCTCACGCGTTCATGCACCTGTTTTCACACGCACACGCCTGTTCCCTCTGCGCCCGTGTGCTCACGCGTTCATGCACCTGTTTTCACACGCACACACCTGTTCCCTCTGCGCCCATGTGCTCACGCGTTCATGCACCTGTTTTCACACGCACACGCCTGTTCACTCTGTGCGCCCATGTGCTCACGCGTTCATGCACCTGTTGTCACACGCACACAGCTGTTCACCCTGTGCCCATGTGCTCAAGTGTGCATGCGCCTGTTTTCACACACACACACACACACCTGTTCATTCTGTGCCCACGTGCTCACACGTGCATGCGCATTTTCACACTCACACACCTGTTCACTCTGTGTGCCCATGTGTTCACCGCGTTCAGGCACCTGTTTTCACACGCACACGCCTGTTCACTCTGTGCGCCCATGTGCTCACGCGTTCATGCACCTGTTGTCACACGCACACAGCTGTTCACCCTGTGCCCATGTGCTCAAGTGTGCATGCGCCTGTTTTCACACACACACACACACACACACACCTGTTCATTCTGTGCCCACGTGCTCACACGTGCATGCGCATTTTCACACTCACACACCTGTTCACTCTGTGTGCCCATGTGTTCACCGCGTTCAGGCACCTGTTTTCACACGCACACACCTGTTCACTCTGTGTGCCCATGTGTTCACAGCGTTCAGGCACCTGTTTTCACACGCACACACCTGTTCACTCTGTGTGCCGATGTGTTCACGCGTTCAGGCACCTGTTTTCACACGCACACACCTGTTCACTCTGTGTGCCCATGTGCTCACGCGTTCATGCACCTGTTTTCCCACACACACAGCTGTTCACTCTGTGTGCCCATGTGCTCACGTGTTCATGCACCTGTTTTCACACATACACACCTGTTCACTGTTGTGCACCCATGCATGGGCGTGTTTTTGCATGCACCCACCTGTTCACCGCGTGCACATGTGTGACTGTGGCAGGAATTACTGCGTCATGTGGCACTGGATATGTGGACGCGGGGTGGGGACTGAGGCGCGCTTCCTGGGGGCCGTGCGGGTCTGGCCACTCTGCACGAGGACCGTGCTTCGGGACAGGGTGCCCTGGCGGGAGGTCACAGCCGCAGCCCCCGCAGGCAGGAGACCAGCGGTACCCCTCGGAGCCTGTTTCTCAGCTGCAGACACTATTAGGCTGGTGGTCAAGGTTACAGGCAGCTGTTTATGGAGGCATATCAGGCCCGGAGCTCAGAACGCAGCGCCCTCCGTTTAAGCCTGATCAAGTGCTCAGGGCAGGCTGCCCACCGAGGAGGTGTGGCTCGTGGAGCAGGTGGCTGGGGACGTGCAGGCACCCTTCATGCCCGGTGGGTGTGGCCTGTGGGAGGTCCACTTCTAGGTGAAACCCCTGTGAGTAAAGTCGGAAATGGGACTGAAGGACCCGGGAGCAGAGACCTGAGTCCCGCTTCCCTGGGGCCCCGGGGCGGCCCCTGTGTGCCTGCTTTTGGTCTGGATGCCCTGAAGCTTGGCAGCCTTGAGTGACCCCACTGGCTTGGTGGGGGCAGCTGTAGATACAGAGGTCGCAGCGGGCTGGGCCTTCTCCACGGTGACCCGGGGGTCCCCAGCCCTGTACCTGAGGAACCTCCCTAAGAAAAGGGCTCCAGGGGTCATGGCCACGGTCTCCTGGTTTGAAGCATCACCTGGCTCCTGGGCTGCTCTCCTGCCCCCCTCCTTTGACCTCAGACGGTCAGTGTCCCCATTCTGAACTGCCCTCCACCCTCCTGCGGTTGGAAGGCTTTCGGGAAGGAGTTCCTTTGCTCCGTGACTGGCTTCCTGTGACAACAGCTCTGCCCCCGCCCCCACGATGGCTTTGATGACCTTTGACGACCTGTGTCATGTCACGTGCGCCTCGTGTTTTAGTGTCTTGCTCGGAGGTTCTGGAGGTTCGGTCGTGGTGTTTTATCGTCCCTTCTGGGAGCGTCAAGTTCGGGGACTTCGACAGATGTGCTTTGCAGCCCCCGCAGATGTGCAGCGTCAGTTTGCATCGGCCTCCTGTTTCAACTTAGGAATTTGACTAATGGTCTTCGGCGTGTGTTTTCATAAATCCGTGTTCCTTTCACACAGGAGAGACGAGGCCCCAGCCCCCGGCATTTCTCTCCTTGAAAATTTGAAAGTGATTGTGGCATTCTGAGCATCAGTGCGAATTGAACCAAGGCCACCGGGTTTCCGTACGTTTACTCTCCGGTCCAAGTGCCCTTTTGTCAGAGATTCCAGGGCTGCTCGGCGCCCCTTCCGAGCAGGACGTAACATACCCGACTTGGCTTCAGGGTTAGCATTTTGGAGCCGACAGGAATCTGAACGCTTATCCCCGCTCGGTCTTAACCCCCTCACCCGTTGTGCACATCACGACATGCCAGTCACGTTTTTTATGTGGACGTCATCCTTGAAAATGGCTTAAGAGTGGCTCACCACCTCCTAACTGGAAAGTGAACATTTGGTACTGTTCTCCTTCAGAGCTGTGTGAAAATGCGTCCTGTGAGGGGCGCCTTCCTGCTTCCGTGAAGATCCCTTTGAAATACTTTTTTTTTTTTAATGCCCATTCGATGGGATTCCTGAGTCTTAGAAAATGTTTAAAGAATGTATTTTTGCAAATAGATCCCTAGATTCTACTGGAATGTGTAAGTCTCTAAAAATTCTTTCTCCAAGACCAGCAGTATCTAACCCTTGTTAGAACACCTGACATCATAACCCACTTCCACTGTGATGGGGCTCCAGGGAGATAAAATCCCTCTGGTGGTGTGTCCGTGATGAATTTGTCCTCTGTACTTCGGGAAGTTTTAAGACATCCAGACACATCGGTGGACCTTCCAAATGTTGACTTGCGTCTTTCAGTATGTCCGAAGTCATCCTTGCAAACGTAAAACGGAATTTTTCTCAAGTCGGATTGAGTCGCCTTGGGTTGTGGTCTAGTCTGACTCGGCAGAAGCGTTAGCACCTGGGGTCCAAAGGTCACGGAGCCCAGCTCCCAGCTGGTGGTGATCCCCAGTGCAGCCTGGCCGGGGACGAGGCAGGCCTGCCGGTGACAGGGCGTCCACGCACACCCCGCTTGTCTCTCTTGCAGGAGCATGGCAGGTGGGAACTCTAGCTGCAGAGCTCGGGGTCCCCGTCCCGGGGGCCCTCCTTCTCTTGGACACCCGTCCTGGGAAAGGCAGGGACGGATAGCTTCACTTACCCTCCCTTCTCATGCCTCTGAAGGGAAGCTTCTGGTGTCAAGGTTGTGGACTTGAACATTGGACCTTATGAGAGAGAGTCATAGGGACCCTCTCTGGATCAGTCTGAAGTCAACCCGTAGTGTAGACATTTCTGAGGCAGCCACGGGATCCCATGGGCAAAGTGAGCGGTGTCCCGGCCCAGCCTCTGTGTTGACCACAGGCTGCATATCAGTCTGTCCGGGTCTTTTTGCCTAAGCCCACAGGATCCCTCAATGTGCCTTCAGTTAGTTCTTTGACAGTCATGGGAAGCCTTGTGCTATTAGTGAGTGGTTATTTCTTGCTTTTTGATATAACTAGTTGTCCTCTGTTAACTAGTAACCGTGTAGTTACAGCTAACTAGACTTTATTTCTGCTTACAGTCTATTGAGTCACGTAATCAGATGAAAAAAGAAACCCCACCCCACACACTGTCCTTTGGCCCTTACATTTGGTCCACTCTTGATGGCGCTGTGGGGGGGTGGGGCACAGCCAGGCTCCAGAACCACGCAGTCTTGCTGAGGACCGGTGCACCCGGTGCTTGAGGGCCACAGGGCCTTTGAGCATGCTGCTCTGGGTGTTCTCGTTCTGTTCTGATGAGAGATGGTAACTTCACGTTTTACATTTTGGTCCTCCAGGGGGAAAGCCTCACCGCTGCTGCTTTTCCGAAGAGGTAGCTTCGACTGTGCTCTCCAACGGAGACCGGACTCACGCACCTGGAAGTAAGGCATCAGAGACACATACCGGTGAGCCCGGAGCGGGGAGCACAGCTTCTGTGTCCGCACTTGGAAACAGGAGCAGAGATGCCTGCAAGAGAGCAGAGCAGCCAAGGTTTTCTGTGGACTTAAAGATGCCAGCGTTTCACCCAAAGCGGGAGGTCCCCATCCCCAGGGACACTGCAGACTTCCCTTCGCTTTCGGACCAGACTTTTCCAGAAGGAGATCCGCAGCTCTCGTCCGAGGGCCCGGCTCACCACCCGAAAGACAAGCTGTCTGACTTGCACACTAAGGAACACGCTGGGGGCGGACGGAGGGGGCCGGCCGCAGATCTGACCCCGCTGGACCTCAGTGACCCGGTCGACCCGGGATGACCCCGGCCGTAAGGAGCTGGCCTCCTCCCTGCAGGCCGCGCTGGCCGTGCACCCGTGCCCTTACTGCAGCCACAAGACGTACTACCCCGAGGTCCTGTGGATGCACAAACGTATCTGGCACAAGGTCAGCTGCAGCTCCGTGACCCCCCAGTGGATTCCTCCCAACGGTTACAAGAGCATCAGGAACAACTTGGTTTTCCTTGCCCGGAGCGGACGCACGGGGCCCCCGCCTGCCCTCGGGGGCAAAGAGTGCCAGCCCCTGCCCATCGCTCGGTTCACGCGCACTCAGGTACCGGGAGGGGCGCCGGGGCCCAGAGGCGGTTCCTCGCCCCTGGGCGTGACCACGAAAGCCGCTCACCTGCCTAAGAGCAAGGACGGCCACTCCGGGGGCCCCTGTGCGCTTTGGGTGGCCGGCCCCGAAGGGCACCGACAGGCCAGGCCTGGCCACCACGGCCCCGAGCAGCATGGCGCCCCCACGCAGCTGCCCCTGCCCAAGCCCAGGCAGGAGGCCGGCCCCCGGCCGGGGCCCGCGGCGGGCGGCGGTGGCTTCAGCCGAAGCGCCACCCCCGACGCCCTCAGTCATTGCCCGGGCAGGCGCCCAGCCCCCCCACCGGCAGCAGGCCGGGGGACAAGTGCGGCATCCCCCCCGCGGGGGCCGGCCTCGGTCCCCCAAATAAGCACAGTGCCCCGGACCCCCCCGAAAGCCAAATTCGGCCCCTCAGCCTCAGGGCCAGCTGCACGTGAAAGGCGACGGGACCCCCGCTCTACCTCCCCGCGAGCCCCCCTCCAAGGCTGGCCAGGAGCTGCGGCCGCCGGCCAGCTGTGGAGCGGGCCCCGGGGGGACCGCGGCCTCGCTGGGCCAGCCCCCGCTGCACACCAGCAAGCAGGAGCCCGCGTCCGACGGCCACGAGAAGCGCCTGGACATCCTCAATATCTTTAAGACGTACATTCCAAAGGACTTTGCTTCCCTCTACCAGAGCTGGGGTGCCAACGGCCCTGCACTAGAGCACAGAGGTAAGACGCGCAGGCCCCTTCCCAACCCCCGTGTGAGCATTGTCACCAGGTCCTGGGCCTGCCTCTGGAGGAGCCTCCCCTTAGGAGGTGGGGACGCTGCCTGCCCGGCTGTGATCGCAGAACAGAGAGGGCGGGGCACGTGTGTGCATCCCTCCCGCCCCCCGCCCCCCCCCCCCCCCCACCAGCCCTGCCCGCTAGGGTGTACGTGCCTGGTGCTATTTACCTGCCGCCCCCTTCAGGGCTTCCCTCCTGGTGATGTAAGTTGGAAATGCTGAAGTTGGACAGGGGCGGGCAGCCTTGATGCCCCTCACGCCCTTTGTCTTTTTATTTTAGTTTTAGTTTTAGTTTTTAAGGAAGCCCTGTGCCCAGCATGAGGCTTGAACTCACGCCACCCCCCCCCCCCCCCCGCCCAAGATCAAGAGTCACACGCTCTACTGACTGAGCCTGCCAGGCACCCCTTCCTTTGTCATTTCAAACAAAAAATCAGTAGCTGTTCGTTGTCCCTTTTCTTTCAAAAGATAAGATTGTTCATTTAAAGTGACTAGTTAAAAAAAATTTTTTTTAACGCTTATTATTGAGAGACAGAGAGAGGGCATAAGCAAGAGAGGGCCAGAGAGGGGGAGACACAGAATCTGAGGCAGGCTCCAGGCTCTGAGCTGTCAGCACAGAGCCCGACGTGGGGCTCGAACTCACAAACTGTGAGATCTTGATCTGAGCCGACGTCAGACGTTTAACCAACTAAGCCACCCAGGCGCCCCTGAGTGTGACTATTTTAAGTTTTATTTCTGTACGTAATTAAAAAATACGTATCAGTTCACTGGCATTAGTGAGCAAAGCCCTGCAGAGTATGAAGGTACCATGTAACGTTTGGGGGACGGGCTTGTGCTGAGATTCCAGAAGAGACAAGCCTTCAGTGGCCGTCTTCCTTTCCTGCCAGTGTCTGGGTACCGACACCTCCTCGTAAGGGTAATCAGGAACGACTGCCGAACACACTGGTAGGATGCCCTCGTTCCTGATCGTGAACTGCAGGTAGCTGTCACTTAACACTGGGGAATCTGAGTACTTGCTACCAAGCACCCGTAGCCGGGCTTTCAGAGAGCCGTGCGGAGCTCTGTCGGTCCGTTCATTGCCCGTCTTTGAATTGCGCATCGTGCACCTGTAACTAAAGTAGGCCAGCGTCAGAAAAGACCTTTTAGATCTGGCCCCTCAAATCCCAGAAGCTGGAAGCACTTATTGGGGGGGGGGCATGGTTCAGGTTTCATGGCAGCTGGGTCAACAGTGATGCCCCCCGAGTCTGCTGTGTGACATGTCTGTGTGGTCGTGGGTGCCTGGCCGGCAAATGTGGGTCTCTCCCCAACTTTCTGTTTTTTCCTGGGACTTGGGAGCCCGTCCAGATCCGCAGGCACCCTGGAGCCATCTTGGAATGACGGACCGTGCCTTTGGCTCAGGAGGAAAACTAACGTGTTCCACAGCTCACTGATGTGGCCGGTGGAGTCCGTGGTGGAGGCTGACATCTGTTTCTGTGTGCTCAGAGCCAGTGCTTCTGGTGAGCTTCCTAGAGTGAAGCTAGCGGCCTGGGTGCCCAGAGATCGTTGAGACAGACACACTGTGTGCCCAGGTGCTTACAGGGCCCAGTGAGCACCGTGTGTCTGTGCACGATTCTCCTCCCTGCAGGCACAGGTGCTCTGAGCTCAGGGCGTAGCTGAGCACTTGCCCTCTGGTACCAGGTGGTAGAACAGAACGCAGATACTGTGTAGCTTAGCGTTTAATTTTTATGTAATGTTTATTTTTGAGAGAGAGAGAAAGAGAGAGAGAGAGAGTGAGCGCCAGTGAGTGGGGGAGGGGCAGAGAGAGAGGGAGACACAGAATCCGAAGCAGGCTCCAGGCTCTGAGCTGTCAGCACAGAGCCCGACACGGGGCCCGAACCCACGAACCTTGAGATCATGACCTGAGCCGAAGTTGGGCGCTTAACCTACTGAGCCACCCAGGCACCCCACATTTTTACATTTTAGATCTCAGTTACGCGAGCTTCTCACAATCTCAGCGGTGTTTTCCAGCATTGTAGGTGATTTGCTGTGAAATGGAAGAATAATATATTGGTTGACCTTCAGACCTGGTGGCAACCCCATTTCTTTTTTTTATTTTATTTATTTATTTATTTATTTATTTATTTATTTATTTATTTATTTTATTTATTTTTTAATTTTTTAACGTTTATTTTTGAGGCAGAGAGAGAGAGAGCATGAACAGGGGAGGGTCAGAGAAAGAGGGAGACACAGAATCTGAAACAGGGTCCAGGCTCTGAGCTGTCAGCACAGAGCCTGACGCGGGGCTCAAACCCACGAACCATGAGATCATGACCTGAGCCAAAATTGGATGCTTAACCGACTGAGCCTCCCAGGTGCCCCTTAAAACTTTTAAAATAAATGGTTTTAAGGTTTTTGGGGCAGAGAGAGAGAGAGAGAGAGAGAGAGAATCCCAAGCAGGCTCCACACTTGAGCCTGACGTGGGGCTTGATCTCACGATCCCAGGATCATGACCTGAGTCCAAATTAAGAGTTGGACGCTCAACTGAACCACCCGGGTCCCCTCAAATATTTATCTTTTAAATACAAAAAATGCTAAGTTGTCCATAAACCACATGCCTTCCCGGATTCCTTGCTCTTGGCAGTGTGTGCCCTGAGACGTAGTCAGGTGTCAGTCAGCAGCTTTCGGGTGTTTAAGTTGACCCTGATTTGGGTTTCCTAAGGGGAGTGTTTTAAAGTAGCTGTAGTTCCTCGGGAAGTGCATTCTTAGAACCATGGATTCCCAGGTTAGGGAAGTACTGAGATCGGTTCGTCTGGGTCCCTTGACTGGTGTCTGTGTGGTGGCCTCACACTTTGACAGGATGCCCAGGGCAGGGCCCATGCTCTCCTGCAGGGCCCTGCCCTCTAGGACCCACCCCCCCTTGGGCTCCTCCCCTGCACGGCCCTGCCCTGTGGGACCCCCCCCCCCCCTTGGGCTCCTCCCCTTCAAGGCCCTGCCCTCTGGGACCCCTCCCCCCCCCCCCCCCCGTTGGGCTCCTCCCCTGCATGGCCCTGCCCTCTGGGACCCCCCCCCCCTTTGGGCTCCTCCTCTGCAAGGCCCTGCCCTTTGGGATCCCCCCCTTGGGCTCCTCCCCTGCATGGCCCTGCCCTCTGGGACACCCCCTTTGGGCTCCTCCCCTGCAAGGCCCTGCCCTCTGGGACCCCCCACCCTCTCAGGCTCCTCCCCTGCATGTCCCTGCCCTCTGGGACCCCCCCACCCCCTCGGGCTCCTCCCCTGCATGGCCCTGCCCTTTGGGGCCCCCCACCCCCTCGGGCTCCTCACCTGCATGGCCCTGCCCTCTGGGACCCCCCAATCCCCTCGGACTCCTTCCCTGCAAGGCCCTGCCCTCTGGGACCCACTCCCCCCCCCCCCCCCCCCGGGCTCCTCCCCTTCAAGGCCCTGCCCTCTGGGACCCCCACCCCCACCCCGGGCTCCTCCCTTGCACGGCCCTGTCCGCTGGGTGCCCCCTCGGGCTCCGGTCACAACTGCAGGGCCAGCCCGAGCTCTCCCGCACGAAGGCCCGTTGAATCTTCCAGGCACCTCTCTGGGCCTGCTCCGCGCCCTCCCCGGGATCCCTTCCTTGCGGCCCCTCCGGCGCCCCTCGCTGGCTGCTTTCCCTTCGTTGAGTGTTCACGTATGGCTCTCGGAGTGACGCAGCGGGAGGACATCAGCAGGTCCGGCGCGGTCCGACGGCGAAGAGAGTATTGGTGTCTCCTGTCAGGGCGGCTGTGCTCCTGCGGCGGCAGCCCAGGAGGAGCGCCGCGCCCCCAGGTCACATTCCTGACACGTGACCGAAGGTGCCAGTGACGAAAGCTTCGGGCGTCTGTCCTGCACCCGTCGCTGGACACTCGTTGCTCTCGTGGGCCGTCCGGCCGGGTTTTGCGTCACGAGTCTAGGATCTTTCATCCATCTTTGTGCAGAACGGTCCCTCCGGCTTGTCTTACCCTCCGAGTCCGTCTGCGCGTTTTGGTGGCATTTTGGGGTCTGATGCCTCTGCCGCGCACCTTCCGCACACGCGCCCTCGGTGAACGAACCGCCGGGCATCACCTGCGGTGGTGGTGCAGCAGGTCTCCCGAAGGAAGGGCAACCCATCTGTGTCGGCGTGCAACGTTTGTGGCCGCCAGCGGGACGCGGGTTTTCAGCGCGTGCGATCTGTGCACACAGAAAAGGCTGCTGTAGGAGTGCTTTTGATGGCGGAGTAGGAATAAAATAATAAATTGCCTGTGTTTTCACACTTCGTGGCCGGTCTGTATTATCTGATAATACAGATTTTAGAAAAAAACACGAAGACGAGAGAAAGATTATTCTAGGTAGAACAATATGGAGGTTGAATCAGGTCTCTCTTATTGGGGCTTAAAACCATTACATACACCAAGGACACGCAGACGTGGTGACAGAAGTCTTGTGCTTCCTGTGCTTGACTCTCGGTAGAGTCTCTAGAATCTTTCCCGTCTCCTTTCCTCCTTACAGGTGGGCGGGTATGCTGGGGTCTCTGGAGCAGAGTCTGCCCGGGCCTCCGGAAGTTTCCTCTCTCCCTTTGGCTCGGGTCTACTTTCTCACACACTGTCAGTTTCTAGGGCAGACGGTCAGGGCTCTTTGCTCACCAGGCAGTCTTTAATTCCAAGGGAGTTTATAACCTTTGGATCAGCTCAGAATTTTGGAGTAGCTTGGGCATTATTATTGACCATAAAGGGAACGGGTCTCTTCCTAAAAAGTAAAAAGAAAACGATGCGGCCAAACGCACGGGAGAACAGCGTGTGTGTGTGTCCGTGAGTGCGTGTGTGTACTTAATTCAAGGAAATGAGGTCAGCTGAGCACAAGTGCTGTGTGGTTTTTTTTTTTTTTTGCTGCTATTTTAGATAGAAAATCGGCAGCTAAAAGATTTACCTACAAAAAGTACTGTAATGACTCAGTGCTTGAAGACACAGGTGCCGTGTTCATCGTCATCATTCGCTATCCTGTGTAGGCATCGTTAGAATCGCCTCGAACTTGCCATCCCGTTACACATGGGAGACTCCACACGACCGAAGTGATTGTCAGAGAAGGTTCTCGCGGGGCTCGACTGGGTGGTCGAGAAGGAGAAGGAGTGGGTGACAGAATTGCTTTAGACATTGAGTTTTTTCTGGGCCGAACTCAGAGGGAGGAAAGCAGTTCTAACAAGGCGTGTGTAGTTGGCCGTTGGCAGAACTCGACGGTGGGGATGCTTCCACGCTGGCTGTGTGTTCTCAGAACTGCGTGTGTGGGGCGTCTGTCCTGCTCTTGGGTCCGGGACGTGCACAGCCATCAGGGACGGCGTCTGGGGACACACAGTGGCAGTAAGGCGACGGCCAGCACCCGAGGTCACTCTGGCTGTACTGTGCTTCCCACGTTGACAGCGGCTGGGGCGTCCTGTCGACCTCGGTCAGTGCTCTTTCCTTGGTGACCGTGGGGTGGATGTGGGCCAAAATGTGTCATCTTACTGTCACGTTCCTGAATGAGGAAGTGGGGAATTGAGAACTCTGCGGGCAAGTTCTTAAATTGCTCGAAGACCCGTGTTGATGTCTTGCCGAGTGAGAGCTGTGACTTGATGTGCCTGCCAGCGCGTGCCTGTCTCTGACGATCATCCCCTCGCACGTCATCCGCGGCATCGAAGTGATCGTGTGCCCTGGTTCTCTGTTGAGGCACTCTGAATTCGGGCAGCAGCGAGAGTTTGCTTTCAGCTAATTTGATTGAGACCATCTGTCATCCTTTTCACTTGGCTTTTGCGCTCACATATCAGAATTCAGGTCCGCAAACGCCCGGCTGCATGGGCGTCCTTTGACATCATGTGCTGCTCCAGGAGGGACTTTCTCATTGCTGTTTCCGTTTTCTGTGTTGCCGCCAGGTTGAGCCCGGTGAGGAGAGTCGGGGAGAACCGGGGAGAGTAGGGGAGAGTCAGGGAGAACGGGGGAGAGTAGGGGAGAACCAAGGAGAGTAGGGGAGAATTGGGGAGAGTGGAGGAGAGTCAGGGAGAACCGGGGGGAGAGCCAGGGAGAGTAGGGGAGAGTCGGGGAGAACCGGGGAGAACCGGGGAGAGTCGGGGAGAGTTGGGGAGAACCGAGGAGAGTAGGGGAGAACCAGGGAGAGTAAGGGAGAACCGGGGAGAGTAGGGGAGAGTCAGGGAGAATAGGGGAGAACCAGGTAGAGTTGGGAAGAACCGGGGAGAGTCAGGGAGAACCGGGGAGAGTAGGAGAGAACCGGGGAGAGTCAGGGAGAACAGGGGAGAGCTGGGGAGAACTGGGGAGAGTAGGGGAGAACCAGGGAGAGTCGGGGAGAGTCAGGGAGAACCGGGGAGAGTAGGGGAGAACTGGGGAGAGTTGGGGAGAACCAAGGAGAGTAGGGGAGAACCGGGGAGAGTAGGGGAGAGTCAGGGAGAACTGGGGAGAGTCAGGGAGAACCGGGGAGAGTAGGGGAGAACCAGGGAGAGTAGGGGAGAGTCAGGGAGAACCAAGGAGAGTAGGGGAGAACCGGGGAGAGTAGGGGAGAGTCAGGGAGAAACCGGGGAGAGTTGGGGAGAACTGGGGAGAGTAGGGGAGAGTCGGGGAGAATGGGGGAGAGTAGGGGAGAGTCGGGGAGAATGGGGGAGAGTAGGGAGAGTCGGGGAGAGTTGGGGAGAACCGAGGAGAGTAGGGGAGAACCAGGGAGAGTAAGGAGAACCGGGGAGAGTAGGGAGAGTCAGGGAGAAACTGGGGAGAGTAGGGGATGAGTTGGGGAGAACCGGGGAGAACGGGGGAGAGTAGGGGAGAACCGGGGAGAGTAGGGGAGAGTCGGGGAGAACCGGGGAGAACGGGGGAGAGTAGGGGAGAACTGGGGAGAGTTGGGGAGAGTCAGGGAGAACCGGGGAGAGTTGGGAAGAACCGAGGAGAGTAGGGGAGAACCAGGGGAGAGTAAGGGAGAACCGGGGAGAGTAGGGGAGAGTCAGGGAGAATAGGGGAGAACCAGGTAGAGTTGGGGAGAACTGGGCAGAGTCAGGGAGAACCGGGGAGAGTAGGAGAGAACCGGGGAGAGTCGGGGAGAACCAGGTAAAGTCGGGGAGAACCTGAGAAGGTCCTTGGGAGCCACTTCTCCTACGTTGAGCTCTTAGCCTTTCTTCGGAGGGACGTCCCGTGGCAGGAAAGGCTCGTCAGACAAGTGAGGGTCGTCTGCACCCCGTTTCCCACGGAAGGGAATGTGGGGCTGGGGCCGTAAGTCCTGCGATTCCCAGGTGTGTCCCGTCCGTCTCGGCCCTGGAGGGCGTGTGTGGGCAGAGGTGACGGGCCGGTGGGCCGTGTCAGTGGAGCAGCGGGGATAGGCGGCCAAGGCCTGTGGCCTCCTTGTCCCGAGGCGCCAACCCCACCAGCCTGCCCAGGCTGCCGAGTGGCCGTGGGTGGATGGCGGGAGGGCATCTGGTCGCTCGGAGGCCCCGCTGGGGAGCAGGTGTCTGGGGCCGTGACTCTCGCTTCCTGCCGGTCCCCGCGTGTGGCCGGCTGGTGGCAGAGCCTGGGGGACGGTGGTGGTCGTCAGCGGGCCTGTGGCGCCCCCTGTCACACCGTTAGACAGACTAATGATGCTTTCCTCTCGCCCCTGCCCTGCCGCCGCCCCACCCGACACCACCCACGGCCACCGCCGCCCAGGGGTGCTCCGGACGCAGGCCCCGCCAGGGAGACTTCGCGTGCGCGGAGCGTGGGATGCGCTAACAGCAGCCCGGTCACCTCAGGGCCCCCACGCGGGCCCACACGGGTACCCCCACCTGCCACCGGGCCTGGGCCGCCCATGGACCCCAGGGAGGCGCTGGGGAGCCGAGCCGCCTCGACCGCGGCCGCAGACACCGACACGAGAGGGGAGAGGTGACGCCTGGTCCCATTGGTCATAGCGCCAGACTCTGCCGTCGGGGCCGCCCGGGGCGGTGCCCCCTTGGCATCCGAGTGTCTCATCGGAGACAAGCCTGTTTGCAGGTGTCCTGTTTCCATTAGAGAGCAGGGTCCTCGGAAGCAAACATGCTAATGAATTCTGCCGCCACCAGCACGCGATGTCACGGTGCCCCTGTCAGCGTGCCACACGGCTGGGAGTTTGTCCTCCCTGGTGCTGACCGGCCGCCGCGGTGGGGACCCAGGGCCCCTCCCCCGGTCAGCGGTGTGCGGCCCTGGGACCGTGTGTCCCCAGCTCGCCTGAGACCGCGTGTGCCCGGAGCAGTGTGTGGGGACACCGCCTGGCACAAGGGGGGGTGGGGTCTTTACCAGAAGTGTGAAGGACGCGTGCGCGAGCCATTGTGATGCCGAGTGACAGAGGCCAAATGGTGAGTGATGCGGGGGAGGGTCCGTTTGCACAGACCCTGGGAATTAGTCCTGGCAGTGGTGGCTTCCTTCGCCAGCGAGGTCGGGATCGCAGAGGGCAGCGGCCCCGGCAGCACTAGCCCGGTCTCTTCGAGTGAGTGTTGAAGGAAAATTGGTGTTTTCCCCGGCCACAGGAGAGGCGCTCGTGTCTCTCGTGTGAAAGCGCTTTATCATAACGGCCTCGTTGAACGCGGCGTCACGAAGAAGCGGGCACACACCTGCGCTAACGCCCCCTTGTCCCTTGTCCCACAGCGGTGTTTGCGCCTAACGGCCCCGAAGTGCCGAAGCCCACGCCCCGTCCGCAGACACCCCCAAACAAGTAGGTCTTCCGATTAACCGGATGTCGGGTTTCACTGCGGTGCTGGGAAGAGGCGTGCTAGGTGCTCCTCGCCAGGGCATCCGGCGCTTTCTTACGTCCAGTGTAAATAGCGTTGCGTCGCTTTGATTCAGAGCACAGCCCTTCCAGGACAGTCTGTGGGCGATTGACAGACGCCGACGGTCGTCGTGGCCGTGAATCATGTGGACACAGCAGGTCCGTGGCTCCTCTTGGTCTTGTTGGGGGTGAGGGAACTGGGGGAGACAGGTGGCGACTGGGCACACGAGAAACACAGACGTTTCTCCCCAGATGTTTTTGCATAAGTTTGTTGGGGGACACCTTTTGCCCTGTCCTTTTTCCACAGCAGTAGTTTTATACTCTCCATGAGCAGTGCTCTGCTGGGGGTGGTGCTCCTCGGCCGCGTCCTCTCCCTGAGGCGGTGCTCCTTCGGATCGCCCGTGAGCGGTGCTCTGCTGGGGGTGGTGCTCCTCCACTGCGTCCTCTCCCTGAGGTGGTGTTCCTTCGGATCGCCTGTGAGCGGTGCTCTGCTGGGGGTGGTGCTCCTCAGCTGAGCGGTGCTCTGCTGGGGGTGGTGCTCCTCCGCTGCGTCCTCTCCCTGAGGCGGTGCTCCTTCGGATCGCCCGTGAGCGGTGCTCTGCTGGGGGTGGTGCTCCTCGGCCGCATCCTCTCCCTGGTGCGGTGCTCCTTTCGGATCCCCCGTGAGCGGTGCTCTGCTGGGGGTGGTGCTCCTCTGCTGCGTCCTCTCCCTGGTGCGGTGCTCCTTCGGATTGCCCGTGAGCGGTGCTCTGCTGGGGGTGGTGCTCCTCCGCTGCGTCCTCTCCCTGAGGCGGTGCTCCTTCGGATCGCCCATGAGCGGTGCTCTGCTGGGGGTGGTGCTCCTCGGCCGCGTCCTCTCCCTGAGGCGGTGCTCCTTCGGATCGCCCATGAGCGGTGCTCTGCTGGGGGTGGTGCTCCTCAGCTGCGTCCTCTCCCTGAGGCGGTGCTCCTTCGGATCCCCCGTGAGCGGTGCTCTGCTGGGGGTGGTGCTCCTCGGCCGCATCCTCTCCCTGGTGCGGTGCTCCTTCGGATCGCCCGTGAGCGGTGCTCTGCTGGGGGTGTGCTCCTCCGCTGCGTCCTCTCCCTCAGGCGGTCCTCCTTCGGATCCCCCGTGAGCGGTGCTCTGCTGGGAGACACCACGGGCTGTCCTAGAAGGTCCACGTCCTCACACCCTCCCCCGTGGATGCTTTGCGACCAGAGCAAGCGTCCACACACCTGTGGGGGGCGGATCAAGCTCGTGGGTCCTGTCCCGTCTGCGGGACGTATGGCTGTTGAGATCGGTGACGGGACTGAGGTGCCAAGGGCATCTCAAGAGCCTTTCTGGTCCGTTTCTCTGGAGGGGAAGGTTAGCAATGGAACAGCTTTACAGGGTCGCTGCTATAAGGACGGAGCTGACCTTAGCATGGACGCTACCTATTCAGGGGTTTGTTTGTGCGTTTTCTGGCAATTTGAGAATTCCTAGCTGTTGCTCAGAGCCTTTTCTTGATGTCTTTGACAAAATGCCTTGTCACGTGTTACAGGTTTTTAGTAAGTGATTTCTGTCTCGATAAAACCTACAGTTCTAGCATGTACGGAACTTATCTCATGATGCTCTGACAGTTTATGAACTAGGTAACACCTCTCTGAATCCGGAATTAAAAGGTGTCCGTACACAGGTGACCTCAGCCCGAATTAGGTAGCACTCTCCTTTTTAACAAATAAACCCCCTTGTGACAAGAGCCACCGCGATGTGTTTGTGGGATGAATAACAACCAAGTCGCACCATCAGTGGAGAATCACATATCGAGATTGCACCTGGAGTCAGTCCAAAGTGTTCCTGTGCACGTAGGTGACCCGTTAAATCTACCGAAGACGCGGCTTTTTGACGAGAGTGTCTGGCAAGGGGCGGGAAGCGCCAGGCAGGTGTACGAATAACTCCGCGAGATTCTTCAGGAATGAATACACCTGAGTTTGTTTGCTGCGTGTTGATTCTACTCAGGCCTCTTAAAAATGCTTCTGTCACGGGGAGAAATAGATCAACAAAGCAAATCCCTAAGACTGTACTTGAAGTTACTTCTGTGCCACTTGGAGTTGCGCTGAGAACTCCTAGCGATTGTTCCTTCCTCATCCTTGATTGTGAGCGAGAAAAGATTTATTTCTGTTGTTTTTTTGTCTCCGTAAACTCAGGTTCTGCTGTTTTACACTTATGACCAACCGACCTGTTGACTTCGGGTCCACGGAGGTGCGGAGCTGTGGTCTTAGGACCTGAGCAAGGCCCTCGGTGGATCAGCCGTCCTTCCCTCCAGCCTGGGGACGGCGCTCGCCCAGGCCGGTGACGCTGACGCCACAGCGATCTGCCTCTCCCACTGTGGCAGCTAGTTTGCGGTCATGGCCCCTGCTCGTCGGTTTTGTCCTCTGTTAGATTTAAAGGAGCTTTTGTTGACTAATCCCTGAATGTTCTGGTTCTCTAAGGAAATTCTCCTTCCTTAGCAGACTTTGGAATTTAAGAATTCCCAAGGAGATGTGTCTGCCAAGATAGTCGAAAACTACGTCGGTCCCAGAGGTTTAAGCCTTCGTATTTTTCTTATCCTGTAGCTTCCGTACTTTAAAAAAAAAAATCACAATTGCTGCGCTAGATTTAGGGTACGCTACAGGTCCTGAGGCTGTCTGGAACGGGAGTCCTTCAGCTTAACCAGTCGTGTTCTTTTTCACGTTGGGCGTGCTTTGCTAACGTGAACTGATATGTAAGTCCCGTTCTTCTGCTGGACACTTCAGAAACTGTGGATTATGGGTTTTGTTTTTGTTTGTTTGTTTTTTTAAAGCCTGCACTGTCTTGTGTTCCTGCAGGAGTTCTATGATGTGACACAGTTAACGGACTTTTATAGATGCTCATCATGGATGCAAGTTCTGTTTTCAAATAACCATTTACTCTTGGTTGACCGTGTTTCCTGAGCACCTACCATGTGCCAGGCTCTGTGACACAGAGACGACCCAAGTACTGGGCAGACAAGGTGCTCCTCTGTTTCTTAAGGTGCAGGTGGTGGTTTAGACAAGAAAGCAAGGCAAGGGGGCCAGTCGGTGGGGGTCCTGGAACCCAGACTGGGGTATCTGGAAGGCCGTGCAGGGGCAGGGGCTGCCCGCAGGAGCCCCCCGGAGGGTCAGGAGCATGTTCCATGAGAGGGGCCTGGGAAGTCCAGCAGGACTGGAGGACGGAGGGCATCCTCTGGGCCCTGGGGAGCCCCGAGCGAAGATGGCATTGTCGGTGCTGTGTCTCATGTTGCGACGGTCTGGACAGGCGGCTGAGCACCGCGGTGGGGGTGCAGGGGCTGATCGGTGAGAGACACGGGGCCCTGAGGTCGGGTGCGGCTGGGAGAGAGCAGAAGGGTGTTCTCGGGCACCGCGGTGGGACGTGCGCAAAGGGAAGGGACCCAGGCGACCCTGGTTTTGGCCGCAGCCACCGGCTCTCAGGAGCAGGCCTGCCCGAGCCCGCAGCTTGGCAGCGAGAAGCCCGATGCACCTGGTTCCAGGTCACGTCTGAGCCAAGGTTGGGGTGTCTCCTGGGGCTCCCGCCAGGGATGTCCAGCAGGAGAGCCGAGTATGTGGGTCTGACTGGGGAGGAGGAGATGTGTCTTTAACAGCTTCCAGCATGGACGTTCGGCGCAGATCAGCCAACTCACTTTTGGGGAACTAGACGCCGTAGACGGTGGAGATACCGGGTTACGGAGAGCGGGTCTCTCCGCCTGACTCCACGCAGGTCCCGGTAAGGTCAGGACAGCAGCACGTACCGTGCTTGGGTGGGAATGACCACGCCGGGGTAGAGAGTCACTTGTTACTGTCCGTTACTCCAGAAACGACCCCGTCCCAGGTGACCGGAGGAGCCTCGGGGACGGGTGGGTGTGCTGCTCACGCACACGGACCTGGGGGATGCGCGCATTCCCGCCCGTCGCCGATGAGCCTGCTCGCAGACCGTGCGAGGGAACCAACCTCGATGGCCGTTTTCTTCCCTTGGTGTCTCCCAGCTCTGTCGGAACCTTGGAAGGGCTCTTGTTCCGTCTCGTTTTGTTTCACAGACTGGTCGTTCCTTAGACGGAGGATGTGTCGTTTGAGAAGAGCCTTGCCACGCAGACGTAGGGGTCTGGTTTGCGGCTCTGGGCTGGGAGGACCTCGTTTTACATCTGCCACCATACGCCGGCCGCCCTTGCTTTGCCTGTTAACGTCTGGGTTTTCTGTGTTAGAAGATTGTGGCAAGTCCTAACGTACTGTGCATCCGAGTGAACCGCTTAACGGGCAAGAGGTCCATATGCCAAAATGGGTCTGGTGCAGTTAGGTCAGAGTGAACAGAGACTCTGGGGAGAAGGGAAATCGTTTTCTTTTGCTGTGTGTTTGACAGCAGTCTGTTTCCCGCACGCACGCTGGTTAACGGGCCTTCATTGCTCCCGTAGGCCACGTGGCAAGCATTCCCGGATCCTTAGAGGCTAAAGATGTGGGTTAAACGGAAGAGTTTCCAGGAGGAAGCTCGTGGTCACGGGATCTGTTCTGCAGGATCTTCCTTTGGCATCTGCTGTAGCAGGAGCCTGGGTTCTGGAGGTGCAGGGATCTTCATGACCGGAACATGGCCGTGGCGGTGGGGTAGTTCTCCCCCTCCCTCAGGAATAAAGGCCCCCGTGTCCCTTCTGGTTGTCATGTGATTTAAACTGCAGGCATCAGGGAGCTAGTATTCCAAGCAGACTTGTGCACGAGAGGAGAGCTGCGTGCCTACTGTCTCCTTCAGGATGCTTTGTCAGAGCTTTCCATGACTCAGTAAATGTTTAATTTCTAGTAATCACCGATATTCGTCAGTAAGAAAAGCATGCTTTGAAATAATAGGCTGAAATATGGGTATCGTTGTCCCATGGATGGGAGGGGGACAAAAAAAAAAGAACCTAGGAGGCTTTTTGTGTGTGTTGGGAAGAAATTTTTTTTTCCATTATGTTGTTAAACATCAGAAATTAAAATAATATTTAGAACCAAGAAAAATGAACCCTCTCTCCCTGCACTCACCTGGCTTTTGGATTTAAAGGACCAGACTGACTCTTGCTGAAATACGAAATCTGGTGTTTCAGTTTGTTTAGGTTTCTTGCCAGAGTTTAAAGACTATGATTAATAGTTTATTTCTTATTATTCTAAATGTTATTTTAAAATAGTTAAGCTGGAGAAATAATTCCATTAATCAAAATACCAGGAAATGAGAAAATAAATGGCAACCTAATTTATCTCATTTTTGGCCACGGATGTTACGACGCAGACGATGGAGAAATCACGTCGCGGGCGTGTTTGAGTCCGTGTAGAATCTCTTGTCGTCCGACTTCGAGGTTCTCAGCACCACGGATCTGAATTCTGAATTCTGAATTCTGAATTTCAGAATTTCAGAATTCAGCGCATCTGTCTAAGTGATTTTGTTATTCACAACACCCAAGCAGACATCTTAAAACACGTTACCCATTTTTCTGTAAGTGGAGCCTACTGTGAAAAGTTGTGACTATAGTGAGTGATTTGTCTAAAATTACGCACCGTAGCGTGAGCTCCTGCCTGCGGGGGTTTGTTGGGTGGAGGTCCTGGTCAGTGAGGTGCTGTGTGTGATGTTGTCATGCATTGGGCGCTATACCGCGTGTCTGATGCAAGTCTTGTCCCCATCTGTCTGAAGGTGAGAGATTCATGTGTGTGGGGGGGTTGGGGACAGGCTTTTTTTGTGTTTATGCCATTAACCCCCACACACGAGGGCATGTGCTGCGTTCCCTTAGCTTATAAAGACAAAAGGGAAAACCGTATGGCTTATCAAGTTCCAGAAGTCAGTATCCACCCCTAGAACATCAAAATGCCCTAAAGAAGGATACTTCAGCGTTACTGAAAAGCCCACAATTTACACGGTGGCCAAAAAAAAAAAAAAAACAAAAAAAACAAAAAACGCCAAATTTTCTATAAACCTGCTTCTCCTTTTCTGAGTACTCTGTCTTGTAGGAGGGAGAAAGCAACCTGTGTGTGCTCGAAAAATACTGTGTGTGCGCTGAGTTTAAGTGTTTCTGGGACTCCTTGCTTCTGTAGCTACGTTTCCCCTTAGCCTGATTTCTCGGATGAATTTCATTCATTTCCTAAAAAGCCTGAAGGACAGCTGTATGGCATAGTAAAATGTTAGTTTCAAAGAATCAACAAGTAAAAATGACTCCCTAAAAAAATGAGGTGCTATTGGAACATATCCCTTCAATTACAAAGCAAAAATAGGCATCTGTGTGTCTAGATTTATGGACTAAATTTCACAACCTAGTTATTAGGGTTATCCAGGTTTTGCAGTCTTTTTAAAATACACATTTTTAAAACTTTCTGAGCTCTGGAATTTAAACCTTCAGCCCTTGATGTAGGGAGGCCCATCTTCCTGCTAACTCTCTAGTGGTGTTTTGTATCTGCCCAGGGCAAGTGTGTGTTTTCTGGCCCCAAGGAGAAGTCCAGGTGGCCCCTCGGGGGTGCGGTCTCTGTTGTGTGTACAAGGTCCAGATGGCTTGGAATCGCCAGCGAGTTTGTTTGCTACATACAGTTACTCCGTAGAGACTTCCAAGGCCAACCCCCTAATGGCTGACAACCGCTCCCGTTTTGCTCTGGGCAAACCCAAAGGCCGTTTTCCTTCCTTGAATGTATCTAGAATCAGTTCTGAAAGAACCCTGTTGATGACTCTGTCCGTGGGGTGATGTCGCTGGGCAAAAATGGGAAACCTCTTTCTCAGTTTACTGCAGGAAATTCACCATCTACCGGAGGGAGTTCAGTTACGGTTTCCTGCATTTCAGATCAGCTTCTGTCCGTACCCCTGTGCGCACCCCAACCGCCCACCCCCACGTTTTCGTCGCGTGTCTTTCTGACGGCCTTCAGACTCGACTGGAAGATGTCACGAAATGTAGGGCCAGTTTTAAATGGGAGTTTTCTGCCGATATTCGCGGAAGAGAAGCACTTAATTTGCTGTGTCCGCCAGCCCCTCCCCCCCAACTTGTTTCTAGGGCTCCTGTAGGCGTCACTGGAAACCGGTTAGAATCTCGCTCTAGTTGGTGCGTGCATGTTAATTTCCAGCGGCAGGTTTCACTTCATCACGACTTTAGCTGAAGGTTAATGCAGTTAAGTAAGATTAATCTTACTGTTGTTCTTGTCCTCAGATCCTAAACGCCATTGTTCAAATAGCGACGCCTCGCGTGTCATTTGAGAGCCTTCTCTAAAAGCTACGGGCTCACATTCATTCCCATTTCTAGCCTGCAGTTCACTTGACTTGAGAATGCCCCTTCTGTTTTTCCAACGTGGTAATTATTTATGGAAATTCGGTTCTGACAGACCTACGTGAGAGCTGTGCTGTTCTCTCTGTGTTTGTGTGGCCCGATTCAGCCTCGTTGTGGAACTGTCATTCCCCCGCTCCGTACTGCGAAATCCTGCTTTTTTTGGAATCCTCGCCCAATTCCATCTGGCCACCTTGCACCTTTCCTTCAGAGCTGGTTCAGACGCTGTTATTGGCCTTCCTTACATGCGAAACAGAGAAGCCTAATGATCCTCTCTGAGCCGCTGGAAACGATGGTCCAAAGCGGCCTCTGTCAGGCGGGAGGGCACAGTTAGAAACAGATCCCGCTCGAGTAAAGTGAGTTACCGCCGACGTCGGGGGGGGGGGTGGTTGTCGGGGGGTCTCTGGCGGCCGGACGGGGTTGCCGCGTGCAGGTCATCGTTTGCGTTCTTGGGTGTTGGTGAGAAAATTAGCAGGAAGAGTGCACTTCGACCCCAAAAGGCAGAAATGAGCTTTTCTGTTGTCTGCTTTTTCTCCTCCAGGGGAGAGACCGTTCTAACCCAGATACCGTCCAGACAGTGCCTCTCGGAAAGGGAACCTAAGGACGCGTTTCCAGTGGACCCCGGTGCCCCGTGACCGCCGTGAGCAGTCCCCTGGTGGATGACCGACACTGACCCCGACTGCCCCGCCGAGGACAGCCACAGGACTCCCGACCCGACGCCGCACAGCCCGCAGCGGCCGCGCGGCCCTGGAGGCTGACGGGAGGCGCCTGTCCTTGAGCGACCTTGAAGGATAAACGAGGATGGGCCTCCCCGCAGGGACGCGTGCCTGCTCTCTGCGCACACGAGTGCTGTCCGCCCCAGGCCCGTATTTTCCTAGACCAGACGGTGGTGGCGGCGGGCACGCTGGGGCACGGGCGTCCGCGTCGGAGACACTGGAGGGGGACTCGTGTGCGCGTGGCAGAGACCGAAGAGGCCGAGCGCCGCGTCGAGGCGGCCGGCGCTCGGGGGGGGGGGACTGGCGGGTGACGCGCGGACGCGCGGTGGCCGAGCGGAGGCTGGCGGAGCGGTGGCGCCGCGGCCCGGCCTTGTCGCGGCGGGTGTTTCAAGTAGTCCGCGGAGGACAGGAAGGAGGCGGGGCCGTGACGAGGGCCTGACTGTCCGGTGGCCTTGGGGGGCCCGTGCGCGTTACCCCCTTGGCTCTTTCCGTCCCTCCCATCCCCTGTGCTCGGCCAGCCCGCGGAGGAAACACATGTGTGGGAGGACGTACGTTCTGCTTCGGCAAAGAGCTAGTTAAACACTAAGAAAAGCAGGCTTCTTTGTTTATTCTCAGGACCTTTCTGTAACAGGGCTACACTCTGTAAACTGCTCACGAAGGAACTGCCTGTCTTCACGAATTCTCCAGCCACTGAACCCCCCCCTCCCCCCGGTCTACACCCGTTTTAGTGATGGCAGGAGAATCCCTGAGCAGCTTTGGGGGCCCTGGTGCTCTGGAACCTTCTTTTCCCCCTCCCTCCCCTTCCCATCTGTCCCTACACCAGCCCAGCAAGTCGGTGTCTTTTCTTCTTGGGCCCGGGGCCCTCCTCAGGATGAGTTCCTTCATTCCCAGAACGTGGAGGTCCCCAGGCCCGTGGGTGGGGGCGGCTTTATATACCTCTTCCTCAGTCCCGCAAATGCAAGTTTTTGTGGTGGGGGTTAAGGCCCGTAACAAAGGATCTTAAACCGTGCAGTGTATGCAGCTAAAATTGTATTCCACAGATATAAATATTTTCTTTTCCTGTTACCGTGACACTGTGTGTGATGGTAATATTTCTGAGAGTTTCAGATTTTTGCACATATGATTTTATGCATTATCAAAAGTTACTGCTGCCTTGAATGAAAATGTTCTGTGAAATTTTTTGCAAAAGCTTTACTAGGTTTTTTTTAATTGTGAAATTTTGTAAAGGCAGGAAATGGATTAAAAACAAGCATGCTAAATATATTTTTCAAAAAAGCAATAATTTTACATGTACAGAAATTATCCTAACCTTTAATACTGGTGAGAGCGACAGTTTACTTAATACAGTAATGGATTCGTGCAGTTTTTTCTAGGAAACGGGCTTCTGATACAAAGATTTGTTGAAACGCGTGCGCGCGCACAGACACAAACCCTGACGTGTGGTTTTCCTGTTCTGATGATTTGTTGAATTATTATTATATTATTATTATTGTTGATGTTGTTATTAGTTAATGTTTGGTTCTGGATTCTACTTGTTACTGAGTTTAAATTACTTGACGGTTCAGGTGACTTTGTGACACTTGCAGGTCATGGAACGTAACTGGCTAGCTCACATACACACGTGTGTGCACACGCACGCGTGTATTCACGTGTATGTGTATACAGGTGCACGTGTGTGTGTGTGTGTGTCTGTGTGTGTGTGTGTAACTTTCTTACTTATTTGTTCCCGATGATTCTTGCACCAGAATGATCTGTCGTGTTGGTGGGATTGGGCACGTCCACGCAGATACCGTTACGCAGCTGGAACAGACCGTGCTGTAAAGTCGTGTTGAGCAAAGTTGTAGCGACACATTCCTCTGTTCGCCTTAGAAGGCAAAACGCCTTTTTGTCGACTTACGTTTGATCACTTTGATAGCCTGGGTCCCCAAAGCGATCAATTCTGCATTTCGTTTTCTTGGCCGAACGTGAGCAGTGACGGTTCAGGAATGCACAGGGGCTAGTGACTCAGTCCTGTCTGTCTCTCTGTGTCCTAGTTATTAAAAGCAACTCTGTTCCCAGAGTGACACGGAAGGCAGTGTCGTGTCCGTTCTTACTGTCCCAGACGCGGCACGCCGGGGCCCAGCTGGCATTCGGAGCTGGAGGGACGGACCCTCCCGGGAGCCGGCTTCCCGGGGGCGCCCGGTGGAGAGAGGGGCGCGGGCCTGGGGCCCCGTTGAAGAGCGTGCAGCCAAGTCAGCTGACGGAACTGTGCGCTGCGTAGAGTGCAGACGTAGGTTTCACGTGACTACACAGACGTCTAGGACCCTCCGAGGAAGCCGCCCTCCCAGGCAGGCGCACCGTTCTCGGGCCTGACTGTGGTTTCTTTCTTCCACTGGTCATCAGTATTGTGTTGGTTTGTTAATGCGTTTATGTCAGTGTGGCCATAGTATTTAATATGATTTGTGTTCTCTTATTTATTTAGCCAATATGTTTTGATTCGCTGTTTTTCGAATGATAATTTCCGCATGATCTCTCCTGTAGGTCACCTTCTGACTGTTACAGACTTCTACTACCTCTGCCGATCTGCTGTTTCCTTGTTTCTCAACAGGATTTTTACAGTGTTGGCGTCTAATGTAACTTAGACAATAAAGGGTTTGGTTGTCTACACTGCAGCTTCTCGGTGTATCTCCCCGCCCCCGCCTGCGCTCTCGCTGCTCCCGGCGCGGCTCTGTCCGTCTGGCTCTCCTCCTCGCCCTCTCCTGCTCCCCGCTCACGTCTCTTCCCCGTTGTTGAACTCAAATAACACATAAATAATAATGAGCTTATAGGAATCTTTCAGGTTATTCACTCATATTCCTTAATTTGAAGAATGAACACGTAAATTCTCTGAAAAGTCGGCGGGCAAGCCTCTTCTCTGGAAGACAGTCCCCTCTTGTGCCATTTCCCTGCCCGGTTTCCGAAGGTCTCTTGGCATCTCAGACGGATACGTCGCACCTTGGTCTAAACACAGTACAAATGTTCAAGGCAAGTGGATTTTGCCTTTTCAGTTTCGAAAAGTATTAAGTGCTCTGAGAGGTCCCTCCGATATTGACTCATTTAGTTTTTAAACCAAGAAAGACACTGGTTTCCTGCAAAGAAGGTACTCCAGGAAGTCACTCTGGCTGATGATTAAACGTGGCCGCTGGGTCAGGTAAAGCGATGTCAGTTTTGACCAGCGTGTCAAGAGCCATCTTCAGACTTGGCCACTCTGTCACGGGTTGTGTAACGTTCTAGAAACATCTATGTAAGGGGGCACACACACACACACACACACACACACACAGATATAGTGACTTAGCACTCCGTTAGGATGGCTGTAGTGTGGAATGCGGAAGTAACAGGTGTCTCTCTGGTGTTTCCCAGGGAGCTGGCTCAGGGAACTGTTTGTTCTTCCCACTGAGAGAGAGAGAGAGAGAGAGAGAGAGAGAGAGAAAGAGAGAGAGAAAGAGGGAGTAGCTCACAGGGTAAATACTGCACTTTCTGTGGAAAGTGACAGCGCTTGTCCATCTGTGCCCGAGGATACTACACCCCCTGGATTCTCATGGCCACGTTCTCCTCACCAGTAATCCTGCTTCAACGCAAAACAAGCCATCACCCGCCAAGCCCTGAGAGGCTTCCGTAATGTACAGAAAGGAGGGACTGTATCTGCCTAACTTTTCCTTCCCACTTTCCAGACGAAGGAGCGTGTGCTGTTTTATCGCTTTTCACTTTGGTGAGTTCTCATTGCGGAACGTTTTGTTCACTGAGAAAAAAAAAATCACAGGCCAGGACGTGGAGAGGTGGTTTAAGTGCCCTCCAGAGCCCCCCGTGGGCCTGCGTGACGGGACTGAGGGAGGCTGTTCATTCTTCATCAACTTTGCTAATTATGCTTTGAGGCAGTAAAATGCAAAAGACCATAGAATTTGTATTTCTTTTTTTAAATACAATTTATAACATTATATTTTGTACTCTTTATATTAGAATTTGTAACTAGATTGATGTATTTAACTCTATTTCTGAAAAAAATAATTCAATGTTTCAGTTATGTGATAAAAATATTTAGATAAAACATATTCATTCTATTGGAATTTGAAATCAATAAAAAGATCTTGGAGTTCTTGAGAGATTTGTAAGACCTTTTTCCCATATTTCAGGAGGTGGCTTAAATCCTTTGACTGTCTTGATCTGTGGTTTTCTATTTTTTTGGAAGAACACACACCAAAGCGTTAGTGCTCTTTATTTCTATAAGCAGGGGAGTTTTAGCACGATTCATAAGATAATTCATCTAAAAATGTGTCAAGGCGGCCAGAGTATTTTTTTTTTAATCTTTTGTAGGCTGTAGGACATACACACTGCTTGTTTGTTTTTGAAGGAGACGATGCATTTCTCCTTTCTCCCCTGGCTCACCTCTTCTTTCCCGCACCAAATACACTCACCACGCCTACTCTTAGAGCCGCGCAGGGCAGGACGTCCAGGATGGACACATAAGGAACCCCTGAGTCTGATGAGATCGTTGTATCCAGAACTTGGGGCTTCAGAGGCACTAACAACTTTAAAAAGATAAAATGTTTGCTTTAAAGGTAGAAGGTAGAGCTGTGTATCAACTCGCGGAAAAGGGAAGGGACATGGTGGGAAGACGGAGAGCCGGATGGTGCGCGAGCCCCAGGCCTGCACCTGCGTCTGTCGGGTGGGGTGGCTGATGGCGCGCTCCGTGCCTGGCCCTCCGTGCCCTGGGGTGGGAGCACCCGGTTGAGGGGTTCCCCGAAAGGCCTTTACATTCTGTAGACCGCACAGCCAGCCCTCGTCGTCGGGGCGTTGCAGCTCAAGCTCCCGAGAACCGCTGTCCTCCTGGGGGGCTGCTTTTATTAGAAGGGTCTTTAGAAGGCAGCTGACACTTAACCGAAAACTGATAGCACTGTGCTGTGACAAAGCAGATATCCCCCGCCCTGGGCTCTATCACACCCCCCCCCCATGGGGGATTCCTTCCAGATGACACGGCCACGTGAGTTCACAGGTTCAAACCCAACACTGTCCCCAGGCCTGGGGTTTCTGCAGGGAGCCACGCCCCTCCCTCGGGCTCCCGCTGTCTGCCCCCTGGTCACCAAGTAGCACGTGGCATCCTGCCACGTGCCGGGGGGGCTCCTTGGCCAGTGGGAGGTGGGCGGAGGATAGCCACCGAGTACTTGCTGTGCTGCAGTTTGCCACGTACTGTGCTGGACGCGGGGACTGGACTTGGCCATCACACACACACACACACACACACACACACACACACACGCCCCGCCATTTACGGCAGCACCTCCCTAACCCCTGCCATCTTGCATTTCTAATCTGTGCTGTTCATGTTCTTGATCTTCCCTTTCTAAAAGGTGAGTTAATTCAAGAGATTAGCGACATTATTGACAGAAAACATGAAATGCCCTGGTCTTGGCCTGTGTGACAGGTTCTTGTAGTCTCATTTCCCCTGTGCTTGGCGGGGGGGGGGGGGGGGCGGGGCACAGGGCCGTAGCAGGGCTGCGAGGCTGGGGCAGGGCTGCAGGAGCCCGGCTGCCTACGACAGTGGTGCCACACGCCCCTCCGGGTGCCTTGATGGCAAGAGGAAAGAGCCAACGAAGATCGTAATGAGAATGCTTTTTTCCCTTTTTCCAACTAAAGAAGATCCCATGGAGAGGCTCCCATTCCCAGCCCCCTCCTAACGGGATATCGGGTCTCTAGGGCATCAGCCCCAAACGTGGTGGCCAACAGTTCCAGCTTGCAAAGGGCAAGAGGCATCTCGCCTTTTTCTGATCCCAGATTTGTCAGGGGAGGAGCAGTGTTCAGGGCGCAGGAAACCTCATCCCCACCCGACCCGGCACTTCCCCAGGTCTCCTCCGTCCTCTTCCAGTTCTGGGAATTCCTACAGGGAGCCATACCCATCTCTCCAGCAAGGCGGCTCCCGCTGTCTGCCTCCTGGTCACCAAGTAACACGTGGCGTCCTGCCAGGGGGCTCCTTGGCCATTGGGAGGTAGGCGGAAGATGGCCATCGAGTATTTGCTGTGCTGAGCGGTGGCAGAGACCAACCAGAAAGCGTCCAGGACGGGGTAACAGGTATTGAAAGGGGAGGTGTCTTTTAAAGAAGAAAAACTTCATACAGCACAGGTGAGTGATTTCAGATACTGGAGGCGTACCAGGAGAAATAGCCAGTCGAGACTTGGGCATATTTTGCATTGCAGAGCGATGCCGAGGCAGTGGGAGGGACAGAATCACCTGAGGGTCAGGCCGTTCAACAGTAAGGCCGGCTGCCCTTGAAACTGACAAGCTTCCTGACCCTGGAGAGGTCAAACAGAAGCTTGATGTTCATTTCTGAGCAAGTCAATATCAGGGTTCTTGCACGGAGATGTAAATTGCAACCACATGAACACGCAAGTCTCAACAGAAGATTCAGCTTCTTTAAAATTGTGGAACTCGCACCGGAAGTTCCTGACATGATGAATTCATCCAACAAATTCTGGGCGTCTGCCATGGCTGAGTGCAGCCCTAGGTGTTGGGAGAGGAAGATGCGCAGGATGGACCCCGCCGTGGGGAGAAGGCAGAGACCCGCGGAGGCCACGTCACGGGTACAGGCTCTAGGGATCAGGTGGGGGAGGCATGAGCCCACGCGGGGAGAGAGGACGACGATGTAGCCACATGCTTCCGTGTCGCCAGGACCCAGTGGCACCAGCCTGAAACTTCGGACACGGTTTTAAAAAATGAGGGAGGTGGTTAGCATGGAAATTTGCATCTGATCTCAAACCTTAGTGGACTTGGGTAATCTACAAGATTTCCATGGGGGAGAGGAAAGTGAGGCGTGAATTTCAGTGAAGAGAGAAAGTGCATCCTGGGAAATACCCATAGTACACTTAGAGCATTTGAACGGTCGGATTTGAAAGAGGAAAGGGATCGAGGTCATCGTCGAGGATCCCTTGAGGACGTTACCTCAAAAGCAGGGCGTCAGGCAAAGAGGTCAGCAGTGTGTTTCCGCGGGCAAGATACCGGGACAAAACCCAGCACCCGCCAAGCCGACGCGCTTCAGAGGCTGTGTACGTCTGCTCCCGAGTCCCTGCGTGTATCCGTGCCTTCTCTCAAGTTCAGAGACCCAGAGAAGCTGGCGGTGGACCAGGCAGCGGTTGACTGAGGGGAAGCTTCGGCACGAGACAGAGCAGGGTCGAGAGAGACGGGGTCAGTTTTCTGCAGTGAATCCTGTCCGTCTAGATCTGGGTGAGGCACCGTTCAGTCCCGACAGGCAAATTCAGAGCCGAATCCCAAAGAGCTGACGTCTACAAGGACGGCCGCTGTGCTGGGAGCCGTCATGCCTCACGTCAAGCCTCACAGCACGCCTCAAAGCCGGCAGTATTAACTCCAGTTTGCAGGTGAGGATGTAGAAATTCCGAGAAGGGCACCTTACTCAAGGTGGCACAGCCGGTGACTTGGGGAAATGCCACTGGGGGCCAGGACTACTGGGCGTGCACACCCTCTACTGTGTTCTTCTGCGTCGGTGTAGTGCGTGCAGGTGAGTAACCACGATAGTCTCTATGCGACGCGTTACCACTTCCCGAAGCACCGAGACCTCCGTTACCCCGCGGACCGCGGCAGGCGTCCCGCAAGGTAAGGGGTCAACGCTGACAATATCCCCGTGTTTCAAGAGCTGGGCCCACGACCATCCCTGGTTCAGAGCCAGACGTTTCAGATTTCCGAGCCCTTGTTTCAGAAGGACCCAAGTTTCCCCTGGTTGACCTCAGGTAAGTTAGGACTCGACACAGGGGTGTGAACACAGATTGGGATTTCTGGGAACCTGGCTGGGAGTTCCAGGTGTGTCCTAACTGAACACGGACATCCATTAGCCAATTTCTCCCAGATTCGGCCTTCCCTTCATGCTCGACACATCCTGTCCCCAAAAAACACCACCTGTGATCCTCTGTCCCCTCTCCATCCAGTGTGTGCTGTCCTGTCTTGGAAGGTCAGGCTTCCAAAAACAGTGGTTCACGGTCACTTCACTCCCAAATCTAGCTTTGAAGCCCATCCCCTACGTACTGCATTAAATTGTCTCACGTTACGGTTACGAAGGACCTTTTAGTTGAATATCCTGGTTTCTTTCCCTTTTGCTCTACGTGTTATTCAAACTGTCCTTTGGCAAATGCACGCACCCCCATTCATTCTTCGTACAACATTTACAACTTTCTACCTTTCACTTCGTTGTTACGGTTGGATTTTTGTTTTTGTTTTTGTTTGGAATATTTGAAGTAATTCCCGGAAGTCGTGACACTGCAACTGTAAATACTTCATCTCTTGAGTGACAACAGTTCTTAAAAACCCAGTAACGGGAATGATGCGTTCTTCACACTCTAGGATGCTTTCCATGGAATTTCTTCTCCAGCCTCCCTCCCCGCTTGGTTTCCCGCATCCGCTCCCTTGGTCTCGCCGTCCAGTTTCATGTTTCCCTGCGTGTCTCTTAGCCTGGACCCACCGAGCGTCCCCCCGCGGTGACTGTGGGCGCCACGCCCCGGGGAGCCTCGACCACACTGGGTCCAGCCCTGAGCTCTCGACGGGACTGTCGGGATTGTGTGCGGGCTCTCGGGTGCTGCCTGTCTCTTCGGCTTTTCCTCCCGCAAAGCCGTCTCCATGAGTGGCGTGGCCAACGGCTCGCGGGTCCCCTGTGCTAAAAATACGTGGGTTGTCCTGACTTCTGTTTCTGTCACACAGCTGTCCATTCTGCAGACCGGAATCTGGCCTCTCCCCTGCACTCACTGCTCCGGCCCTGGTCTCTCTCTTCTCTGAGCCCCGGGAACAACCACCTCGGTCTTTCTGCCAATTCACTCTCCCTCTGTGGCCATACAGGAATGTTCTGGAATGCGTGTTAGATCTTTCTATTCTCCTGAGTGAATTCATCATTTTCTGTTACTGCTAGAAAAATGCTGATTTTCTTCCTGTGCCTTGCAAATCATCACCCAACAACCAACAGTTTGCATTTCTTTCCTTTTTTTTTTTTTTTTTTTTTAAGATTATTTGGGTGGGTAACAGGGGCAGAGAGAGAGAGAGAGAGAGAGAGAGAGAGAGAGAGAGAGAGAGAATCCCAAGCAGACTCTACACTGTCAGCGTAGAGCCTGATGCGGGGCCAGAACTCACAAACTGTGAGCTCACCACGGAGCTGAAATCGAGTTGGAGGCTTAACCCACTGAGCCACGCGGGCGCCCCCTGGCTTGTGTTTCTCAAAGGTGCCTTGCTCTGCTTACACCCTTTGCCTTCTTTCCTCCAAGACTCAGGTCGATGAGACCCCCGCCCCCCAAGGAAGCCTCTGCTGGGCCCACCCTCTCTTCCCGTACCTCCTGTCCCACCCCGGGGTGGGCACATGCCTCTCCTCTGGGCTCCCGCCGCACACTGGGGTCCCCTCGCTACATTTATCACAACGTCTGAAAACAAGTAGACCGTCTGCCTCTCCCACTGAGCCCTGAGTTGCTCGAAGGCAGAGAGGTTGGGCTGCTTTAAACCGCGTGCCTCAGTTTCCACAGCCATACAAGGATGGCCCCCTCAATCCTATCTCCCTCCCGTGTTATTGTGGCAGATGGCTTTATGGGCTGTATTCTGTAACTTCTAACACGATACATAAATACGAGTTAGAATTACTTTCAAGAAATTTACTTGGGTTAACAATTTTTTTTTTCCCAGTTCCATAAAATCGACCTCAAATAACACGGTCTCTGTGCGCCCGCTTTCCAAAACCCTGGCATCGCATTTATGAATCAGGAAATTCCCGTTCCTTCTTTGACACACTAAAAGTGTGTCATTTCCCCTTTTCCAGGAAGTTTTTCGACCAGCCCCAGACAGTTGGATTCCTTACATCCACAAACGTGCCGACTTCGGGTGGATTGACAAAAGCAGGCCGATCACACACGCTTAACGAAATGTAATGTGTTTTCTTAGGAGTGCTGCTTAACAACAATTAAAGAAGAACGGATTGTGCGGTCTGCAGACGGGAATCACTTAACGGAAACCCAGTGAGGCTCAGATGCTTAGGTCTGCATTTTAGGGCCACCAGCCCGCCTTTGGGTTTCCGCTGGGATGCCTTCCGTCAGCAGCTCCTAACGGGGCCGTTCCGGGGGGCTCTCCGCTCAGCGCTGTGGAGCGTCAGGGTGGGTGCTCTCTGGATTCGCTTCCGTTGGGCGGCGGGCAGCGGCGAGAGCAGCGGATGCGGGGCAAGGCGGGCAGCGAGAGCGGCGCAGGCTGCCTGGGGGTGTGAGGGCGCCCAGGCGACCTCCGGGGGCTCCGCTCGTGGCCTCTGAGTGTGGCGGTGCCGGCCGGGAACTGGGATCCTGCCGGAGATGGCCCTGCTCTGTGGTTCCTCACACCAAGACATACGTGAGCAATTACCCAGCTCTGAGAGTGTGGGCGTGGGAGTGTGGGAGGGAAGGGCGGGCGGCTTCAGAACCCCCACCGCTTCCTGCTAATTTCCCAAAGAATAAAACTGGCTCCTGTCCCACGGTTGTCTCTGTGGCCTGAAGTCAAGGAGATGCCTGGGATTTATTAAAACACAGGCTGGTCGATCATCACGGAGAGTGCTTCTCGGTGCCCGTTCGTGATAGGTCGTTGACCTTGCAGTGTGGCGGCCACCGACGTGGCCTGATCCGCCTCGTCCCCGAAGGCTCGCCGCCCACCGTGTGCCACGTCTGTTCTTGAACACCCAGGCCCCCAGATCCCCATGGTTTTCCAGCTTTGCTGAAGCCTCTGTTAGGTTTTCACCCAAGCGCGGTGCAGGCGAACGTGTTAATGCATCGTGTAAAATTGGGTCCCCATCACCACCCTTCGGTTCGCGATGAGCCCCCGTAGAAAGAAGGCAAGTGGTTCTTCAAGGAAGCGTTTGAAGGCCGCATTCCTGTCACGAAGATGCATTAAGGTTTGGGCTAGGGATTTGCCCTAAGTTAACTTAAAATCAGACAGAGAACGTGAAGGTTGGAAAACCTCTTAGAGACCACGTTGTCCAAAATTCTTGTCTATACAGATGGAAACGGGTCTGGGGGTGGGTTCCGAACCGCCGCTCGGCACGGGCTCGTAGTGATGGTCTGCGGTTTCATTGTATTTTGTAATCTTAGGTTCTAAGTGTTGTTGTGGTCTTTCTGGCTCCCGCCGAGGGTCTTTTGTCGTTTCTACCGCGTTTTACCCCCTCCTTCCCCCTCAGGCTTACATTCTTCTGGGTTTGTTTTGTTTTCCTTCCCCCAAATCATCTCAAGGTCTGCCCAGGAGGCTGGACGCCCAGCCCAATGTTCCCGTGCACTCCAGGTAAGCTCCTGTGTGGATCCGATCTCTGACAACGTCAGGAACAGAGCGCAAGTCCTAGGAAGGTAACTCCGGGGCGTCGACCGTAACCTCGAACACACAGCCTCCCCAGCATCCCCTCGGAGACTCGCACCCGCGTGTCACGCAGGGGCTTCTTTCCCTTCGTATCCATCCTTTTACCTCCCCCAGTAACGGGCAGGATTTGGCTACGTGGCAGGTGTCGCAAACACTTGCACTAATGCAGGGACGGTGGTGGTGCGGAGGGAGGGCCAGCGGTCCCTACCTCTGTCCTCCTCCGGAAGGAGTCACCCTGAAGTTGCCCTCTCCCACCACTAGATGGTAGATGGTGGTCACACATGAATGGAAAGCAACCCGGATTTCAAATTCGTCACTTCTTCATTATTGTTTATAACAAGGGTGTCCTGTGCCTACCGCTTCCCGGGAGCGGGCTTGCTGACATTAATGGGTCAGATGTAGGTGATTAGACTTATAAGGTCTTCCTAGATTTTCAAACTTAAGTATTTTTCTACATAAAATCTAGACAGCGAGTCCAGCCATAAACATAATTAATTCCACTAATGCTAGAAATATTTCCGGTTTGGGGAAAGACGCATATCTAATGTTTGTGGTCGTCATTTCACAATATTGCTGAAACCCCACATGAGCCCTGTATTTTGCCATATTCTAGTCAACAAACATGCCAAGCAGCATCATCTAGTCAAGCAGCATCATCTCTGACGTCCTGGGAGGTATGCTGTTGGTGGTGGATGAAACATTTTCCTTGACAAAACGTTTGTGTTTCTAGAAACTTCTTTCCTTAGATCTTTCTCAGCCTGTGTCCTCGCGTCGGTCAGCTCCTGGCTCGATGCCCTTTTCAGAGGCGCCCCCACAGGGTGGGGTCCTGATGATATCAGCCTCATCATCACTGTCCCCATCACCAAGCACACCATCGCCACTCTCACCATCACCATGATCACTGCTGTCACCATCATCCTCATCATTAACATCGTCCTCCTATGCAAACGAGCGTCTTAAAAGAAAATAAAATAGCTGGTAAGTTAGAACTCCGATTTAGGGAGGAGGTAAGATTGAAGATGAAGATTTGTGTGTGACTAACCATTCCTGGCTAAACCCAGGAAAACGGGTGAGCTCGCTAAGAAAAAAAAACAAGAACAACAAAGAGGTCAAAGTGTCAGTAGGTGATCAGGCTCCTGCAGGAACGAAGGAGTGTAGCCAGTTACAAGTTCAGAGCTGGCAGGGAGGGGGCATTAAATGCTGAAGTGAGATCAAGGCAAACATTAACCCTGAAAAGGCCCTTACTGCTTTTAGGGAGCCCCGTCCTTATTGATGTGGGGGTGGGGTTTCTGTGGAGCGGTGGGGATGGGAGTTCATTAGGCACGGTGCGCCTGCTACGGCGCCTGATGTGATCGGAGGTCCGTCACCCGACTGCCCTCACACCTCCGTGCAGCCCGTGGAGGTCAGGGCCGTGGCTGGACGTGTGCGGGTTTGAAATCAACCCAAGGAAGGAGCCCCTTCTGAAATGTTTGCTTGGAGAAGTGGAATTTAAACCTGCGTTTACAAGCCACTTAAATCAGTTACGTCATTTCTAAATGGTCTCTTGGCAGAGGGTGGTCATCGGGGACTTCCAGACTATTTCTTTTCTGGTGGCACTACTTTAGGAAGAGGCAAAGGAGCGTCTGCTACAGCGTAAGGTTGCAGAGAGAAGATCGAGAACTCACCGCAGGACCGATAGGCAGACCTCGGAGATACCGCGGGTTCGGTTGCAGACTGCTGCAATAAAGTGAATATCGCAATAAACGCGTCAAAGCAACTTTTTGGTTTCCCAGCGCATATAAAAGGCTACTAGTGTAGTCTGATAAGTGTGCAACAGCATTGTGCCAAGAAAATCATGTGTATGCCTTAATTAAAAATGCCTTCACTGCTAAAAAATGCTAACCGTCATCGTCACGTTCAGGGTATCATCACCATTGATCACAGATCACCGTAACAAATATAAGAGTAGCGCCAAGTTTGAAATCCGGCAAGAATGACCAAAATGTGACTCAGAGACACGAAGTGAGCAAGGAAGAAAGCAGCACCGAGAGACGTGCTCCGTGCAGGGTCGCCGCAAACCTTCAATTTGTGGAAAACGCACTATCTGCCGAGCTCAGTGAAGCAAAGTACAATGTATTGTGATGTATCGCAATGAGCTTATGTTGTCACGGAAATATTTTATTAAAATAATTACAAGGCAAATAGATAAGTGACTGTAATATAACATGTCTGGCTTTGATAAGCTTCTTTATTATTTTCTGGTAAGTTCTAGCTCATATAACCTTGAGCCGGTATGCTGGGGACAGCTTCTAAGGGCAGGGCCATGTGTCTGTATCTGACACCTCTCAGCGGACAGGCCCTCGGGCGAAGGATGGGGGGACAGGGAGGGCGGGGGGGAAGGAGAGGAAGGAGGAAGAAGGAAATCGTGCGGCGTCTCCAAGGTGTTTGAAATTTGCTTACATGTCCTATACCGGATCAATTCCATCTAGAGACACGGGAACGAGTTGCAGACGACAGGACTGTCGTGACCTTAGTAGGGTTGGGAAAACTGAGGGAGGTGCCAAGAAATAGACTGATGTCGCTCCAGTTTTCAAAAATAGTAAGGCAGCAGATTCTCCCAGTGCACACCTGTTTGCTTGAGTCGTCTTCTGGAAAACACAATTAAAGAGATGGTCTGAGAGCACCTGAAACAGAAAGCAGTCCACGAGGAACAACGTCACGGGCCCCTCGGTCCAGAGCTGAGGTATAATTGGCCTTCTGGAAAAGTCGGTTAAATACATAAAAACCGTGGACACAAGTGATTGTGAGTCCAACTGAATTTCCCCCTTTGAAAACTTAAAAATAATTATTCGGTGAAAAAGTTGAGAGGAATTGCCTATCTGGGCTGGAGCAAGGCATTTGGCCAGGTGTTCCTGGAGAAAAACAGAAACCGTGAGCTGGACATGAGCACAAATGAGACCGCTTCCCGAGTTACATATTTGCTCATTCAAAAGATATTTTGGTCTGTTTGTTTTTAAAGATTTTCTTTTATTTTTTAAAGTAATCTCTACGCCCAGTGTGGGGCTTGAACCCACAACCCCAAGACCAAGAGTCTTAT